>NC_041380.1:322012468-322142550 GCF_002162155.2 Triticum dicoccoides | reverse complement strand
CCCCTGGTTGGCTACGGGCGGCGGCGGGGAGGTGTCCGGCGCGGCGCGAGGCGATTTTTTAGGGTTTGGGGAATAAGAGATCCGGGAATTTCGGGGAGAGGCCTTTATATAGAGGCAGGAGGAGCTAGGAAGCTCCAAATGAGGTGCGGTTTGCGGCCACGTGATCGAACGCTCTAGATGATGGGAGAGGTTTAGGTGGGTTTTGGGCCAGTTTGGAAGGGTGTTGGGCTGCAACACACACGAGGCCTTTTCGGTCCCTCGGTTAACCGTTGGAGTATCAAACGAAGTCCAAGTGATACGAAACTTGACAGGCGGTCTACCGGTAGTAAACCAAGGCCGCATGACAAGTCTCGGTCCAATCCGAAAACGTTTAACGCCCACACATGAAAAGAGGTAGAAAGGACCACCGGAGGACATAGGAGCGCCGGAATGCAAAACGGACAACGGCGAAAATGCTCAGATGCATGAGACAAACACGTATGCAAATACAATGCACATGATGACATGATATGAGATGCATGACAAAGACAAAACACACGGAGACAAAAACCGACAACGAGAAAATAAAATAACTTAGTGCCGGAAACGGCAAGAGTTTGGATACATATAAGGTAAATTACATCCGGGGTGTTACAACACTCCACCACTACGAAAGGATCTCGTCCCGAGATCTAGGACTGGAAAAACTCTAGGTACTTAGAACGGAGGTGGTCCTCGCGTTCCCAGGTGGCTTCACGGTCGGAATGATGTGACCACTTGACTTTGAGGAATTTGATTGACTTGTTGCGAGTCTTGCGCTCAGTTTCTTCAAAAATTGTAACTGGGTGCTCACGATAAGAAAGGTCTTCTTGGAGATCAATGTCTTCGAAGTTGACGGTGCGGTCAGGGGTCTTGAAACACTTGCGGAGTTAAGAGACATGAAACACGTCGTGCACGTTTGCAAAGTTGGAGGGAAGCTCAAGTTGATAGGCGAGATCGCCTCTCTTGCCGACGATCTTGAAAGGACCCACGTATCTAGGGGCAAGCTTCCCTTTGATACCGAAGCGACGAGTACCTTTCATTGGAGAGACGCGGAGGTAAACATGGTCTCCGATCTCGAAAGCCAAATCACGATGCTTACTATCATAGTAGCTCTTCTGGCGCGATTGCGCTGCTTTGAGATTATCATGAATGACTTTGCACATTTCCTCTGCCTCTGTGATCAAGTCATTTCCAAGGAGTTGACGTTCACCAGTCTCTGACCAGTTAAGAGGAGTATGGCACTTCCTGTCATAGAAAATTTCAAATGGGGCCTTGCCCGAACTCGCTTGAAAGCTGTTGTTGTAGGAGAACTCGGCATATGGAAGGCAATCTTCCCACTTCATACTGAAAGAGATAACGCAAGTCCTGAGCATATCTTCGAGAATCTGATTGACACGCTCGACTTGGCCGCTAGTTTGAGGATGAAAAACTGTGTTGAAACGGATGTTGGTGCCCATGGCCTTCTGAAAAGAATCCCAAAACTTCAATGTGAAGATGTTGCCACGATCTGAAGAGATCAACTGCGGAATACCATGCAGAGAGACAATCCGGGAGGTATATAGCTCTGCCAATTGAGCTGTTGTGATGGATTCTTTGATAGGAAGAAAATGAGCCACTTTAGTGAGTTTGTCGATGACAACGAATATAGCATCATTGCCACGCTTGGACTTTGGGAATCCCGTCACGAAGTCCATCTCAATGTGGTCAAACTTCCATTCTGGAATGGCAAGAGGTTGGAGGAGACCAGCTGGTCGTTGGTGTTCTGCCTCCACTCTTCTGCAAACATCACATTCATTCACGAACTGAGCAATCTCGCGCTTCATTCGAGTCCACCAATACGACTGCTTGAGGTCATGGTACATCTTCGTACTTCCAGGGTGGATAGAGAGGAGTGAATTGTGAGCCTCGTTCATAATGAATTTACGAAGGTCACCTTTAGGCACAACAATGCGATCCTCGAAGAATAGAGTATCCTTGTCATCAAGACGATATCATTTGTACTTGGGTTGACTCTTGGCAATCCCAATCTTCACCTTCTTCACCATAGCGTCAAGAAGTTGAGCCTCGCGAATCTGGTCTTCCAAAGTAGGAGAGACTTGAAGGTTGGCGAGGAAACCTTGAGGAACAACTTGCAGATTGAGTTTGCGGAAAGCTTCACAAAGCTCGGGTTGGTAAGGCTTGAGAATCAAACTGTTGCAGTAAGCCTTCCTGCTCAATGCGTTAGCAATTACATTGGCCTTGCCTGGAGTATATTCGATACTCGGATTATACTCTTGAATCATTTCGACCCAACGAGTCTGCCTGAGGTTGAGATTAGGCTGGATGAAGATGTACTTGAGACTCTTGTGGTCAGTGAAGATGTCCACTTTTCGTCCCAATAATAGATGTCTCCAAGTTAAAAGAGCATGCACAACTGCCGCCAGCTCGAGGTAATGAGTGGGGTAGTTCTTTTCATTGGGCTTCAACTGGCGAGAAGTATAGGCCACAACTTTCTTCTCTTGCATCAACACTGCACCAAGACCTTGAAGAGAGGCATCATAGAAGACCTCGAACGGTTTGGATTCATCAGGAGGAGTCAGAACTGGAGCAGTGACTAATTTCTCTTTCAGGGTGTTGAAAGCGATGTCACATTCAGGAGACCAAATGTACTTCACATGCTTCTGGAGAAGGTTTGAAAGAGGCTTCGCGATCTTTGAAAAGTTCTCAACGAATCTTCGACAATAGCTTGCGAGCCCAAGGAAGCTGCGGAGTTGCTTCACGTTCTGAGGTGGTTCCCAATTCACAATTGTAGACACCTTCTCAGGATTCACCGCTATGCCCTTGGCAGAGATGATATGCCCAAGGTAGAGAACCTCATCGAGCCAAAACTCGCACTTTGAAAACTTGGCGTAGAACTGATGTTCTCTGAGCTTATCCAGCACCAAACGCAAGTGCTTGGCATGATCTTCCTTGTTCTTGGAAAAGACCAAAATGTCATCGAGGTAGACCAAGATGAAGTCATTTGTGTAGGGGTTGAAGATGAAGTTCATCATGCGAGAGAAAGTCGGAGGAGCGTTGACGAGGCCAAAAGACATGACAGTGTATTCATATGAACCATAGCTTGTTCTGAATGCTGTCTTGGGGATATCTTGCTCATGAATTCGAATCTGGTGATAGCCCATACGGAGATCAAGCTTGGAGAATACTTGAGCACCTTTGAGTTGTTCAAACAGCTCATTGATGTTGGGAAGTTGGTACTTGTTCTTTATAGTCTTCTTGTTCAATGGACGGTAGTCAACACAAAGTCGGTCCGTTCCATCCTTCTTCTTCACAAAAAGAACTCCACAACCCCACGGAGAAGAACTAGGTCGGATGAGACCCATACACTCTTGTTCATCGAGTTGCTTCTTCAGCTCCTTCAACTCTTTAGGTCCCAGCTTGTAAGGACGTTTGCAAACAAGTTCCGTGCCAGGCTCAAGATCGATGACAAATTCAACTTGTTCGTGCGGAGGCATTCCTGGAAGCTCTTTTGGAAAGACGTCTTGATATTCGCAAACGACTGGAATTTGCGAGATGGCCTCCATCTCATCCTTCTCATTGAGAGAAAATAGACAAATGGTATCATCCCTTGCGGCAAAGACAATTACATCCTCAGACGAATGAGTCAATTGAATCTGCCTGGCAGCACAATCAAGCTGAGCCTTGTACTTAGAAAGCCAGTCCATACCAAGAATAAGATCAATATCCGAGTTACCAAGGACCACTGGAGAGGATAGAAACTTATAGTCGCCCAACGTGATAGTAACATCCGGGGCCATAGTGCTTGCATTCATGAATTTACCCGAAGAAACAACTGATAACTACCTAGGCAATTCTTGTAAAGGCAACTCATGCTTAGAAACAAATGGTCTCGAGATGAAACAATGCGATGCACCAGTGTCAAAAAGAACTTTTGCAGGAATATCGTTAACAGGAAGGTTACCCATGATGACATCTGACGAGTCCTCTCCCTGAGCTGCATTCATCAAGTTGACCTTAGCAGACTTGGGGTTATGCTTGACCACTGCGGTACTTGTCGATCTCATAGGAGGAGGAGGAGGAAGACGCCTCTGATTGAAGCATTTGTTGGCATAGTGACCCTTCTGTTGGCACTTGTTGCACGTGACCTCCAAGAGCGGATGGTGATACGGAGCACTTGATCTTGGAGCTTGAGACGAAGTCTTGTTCTGAAAGCCTGGGTTGGGTGGGCGGGAAGATCCATTGCCACCTTTGCTCTTCTGCTGATAAGGCTGACGGAACGGAGGAGGAGGCAACCAATACTTTTGCTGCTTAGAAACCACTTGAGTTAAGGAAAAAGAAGTCACATCTCTGACTCGCTTCTTGGAAGCATCGCACTTCAGTTGGGCAGCCTCTTGCTTCATTGCCATGTTGTAAAACTCATCGTACTTCTTCGGCTCAAAGAGGACGAGAGCTAGCTGGAGTTCTTCTCTGAGACCACCCATGAACTGGTATATCATGCTCTTCTCATCAGGGACGTCTTGCTTAGCGAAACGGGCAAGCTTCTGAAACATGACGTTGTACTGGTAAACAGACATAGTGCCTTGCTTCAGGTTGCGGAATTCCTCATGCTTGCTCTCAACCACATTCTGAGGAATATGATGAGCTTTGAAGTCTTGACGGAATTCATCCCAGGTAATCACACGGCCTCCTCTGGAATCTTTGTACTGCTGAAACCATTCTGCAGCTTGGTCTTTGAGTTGGAAGGAGGCGAACTTGACAAAGTTCTCAGGCCTGACGTTGTTGCACTCGAAATGCTTGCATATGTCCATGAGCCAATCATCAGCGTCTGTTGCCCCAACACAATTGCTGAAGGTCTTTGGCTGGTTAGCGAGGAACTGGTTGAGTGTAGCAAACTGATTCTGATTGTTGGCATGGCCATGATTCCCTTGGTTGTGCTCTTGAAGAATTTGCATGATCAGCTGCGTGTTTGCATTGGTAGCGACCAACACAGCTTGCCATGCCTTCGGAGGTGGAGGGGGTGGTGGCGAATCAGGATTCGGAGTCGTGCGCGTTGGAGGAGCCATCCTGAAGAGGGTGACATCCATTAGCATATTGACAGGCAAATATTCAAGCTGAATCGAATGGATTGAAATTGCAACATAAAGTCTTCACATCCGAACAAAATGAACGAATGCATTCCAATTGAAATGGTCACATTTCCATAAATTGAGAAGCCACTTAGAATTGAGGTAGAAGAATAAAACAACAAGGTACGGACAAGAGTAAATACTTGGTGAGGATTACCCAATCCCAAACCAAATATCCGCGGAAGAAGAACTAGAGCTACAAGAATTCCCACCTATGAAACTCCAGAACCTTTCCGGTTATGCAATCAGGTGTTGGGGATACAGGGGAAGCATAATATCTCACCCAAAGCTAGCAAATCCTACATCCAGCTGTATCCATCCTTCAACACATAACCAAGAAACCTTCGGAAATCATTTAACTCAACCTTTGAAAAGCATCCGTTATACAAGTTATGGCAATACTCCCGAACTCCCGCCCCAGTACTGGGTGGCGTCGAGGTTATCTCACCAACAACTGCATAAAAGAGATTTTCGATGTCGGCAAAACTCAGGTATTCCAGAATCTCAACGATAAAATTGTGACGACAACACCTCGGAGCTCAACTCCCCGGAACACTGCCACAACCCCTAAATGACAGGAGGCACCAAGAACAATGTTCTCGTCACAAAACTATCGGAACGATTCCAAGATACCCGCGTGATCCTAAATTTTTTTAGTGAAATTTGAGAAGAGAAGAGTCAAAACTCTACGTCAGGATGCTTCACCAGAGCGATGAAGGGACTGGGGAGTAAAAAGAATTCCTAACTCTCCGATATATAATTCCTAAATGACTCAAAACATTTTTCTAGACTCAACAACGCCAACGATTCGATCAAGCAGGGGGCTCCTAAGGTCAGGGAAGGCTCTGATTACCAACTTGTAACGCCCCGGACACACCCGCCGGTGGTCGTTACTCCTGGCGGGATCTAGACTGGCCCCACAGATCAATACTAGTATTTTTTGCGCACTTTGTCCTCACTCGTGCGCACCCGGGAGCAACTTCCCGGTCGGTCACCCATCCTGACACTACTCCAAGCTAAGCACACTTAACTTTGGAATTCTGTCCGAATGGGCTCCCGGAAAAGAAGGAATTCCTTATTGATATGAGTAGTCTATCATCCCTAATAAGCCAGGCTATCACATACACACCCACTCAGAGGAACTGACGTCCTCGTCGGGCCATAGGAACGTTCCCTCTTGGCACATACGTCTGTGCATCCAGTCCGGTACATGTGCCATGCCGGGTGCCACCACGGGTCACAAACGTCATGAACAACATGATCACGCACCTGTCCGCAACCATCCGTGTAACTGCAAGGGTTGGCTCTGATACCAACATGTAATGGCCTCGATGCGGCTATATCTCCTACGTGTCGAAGCACGACTTAGAGGCATAACCACATTGAAAGCAATGTCGCAAGTGAGGTAATCTTCACAACAACCCATGTAAATCAATAAAGGGGAAAGATACATAGTTGGCTTACACTCGCCACGTCACACAAATACATAAATAATTCATTACATTCATCCAATTCACTCATGGTCTGACTATGGTACCAAAATAAAGATCAACCCCCGAATGCGACAAAATCCCCGATCGCCCCAACTGGGCACCACTACTGATCATCTCGGAAAGACACATAGTAACAACGAGAGTCTTCATCGAACTCTCACTTGAGCTTGGTCATGTCATCTGGACGGTATCATCGGTCCCTGCATCTGGTTTTGGAAGGAATCTATGAGTCACGGGGACTCAGCAATCTCACACCCTCGCGATCAAGACTATTTAAGCTTAAAGGTAAGGCAAGGTATGATGTGGAGCTGCATCAAGCGACTAGCATATATGGTGGCTAACATAATTGCAAAAGAGAGCGAGAAGAGAAGGCAAAAGCACGGACGAACAACTATGATCAAGAAGTGATCCTAGAACAACCTACGTCAAGCATTACTCCAAGACCGTGTTCACTTCCCGGACTCCGCCGAGAAGAGACCATCACGGTTACGCACGCGGTTGGTGCATTTTAATTAAGTTAAGTTTCATGTTATCTACAACCGAACATTAACAAATTCCCATCTTCCCATAACCGCGGGCACGGCTTTCGAAAGTTCAAATCCCTGCAGGGGAGTCCCAACTTAGCCCATCACAAGCTCTCACGGTCAACGAAGGATATTCCTTCTCCCAAGACAATCCGATCAGACTCGGCATCCCGGTTACAAGACATCCTCGACAATGGTAAAACAAGTCCAGCAACACCGCCCGAATGTGCCGACAAATCCCGATAGGAGCTGCCCATATCTCATTCTCAGGGCACACTCAGATGAGCCAGACATCGGGTAGGCCAGCCCAGAGTTGCCCCTGGTAGCCCCCGACATCGCTCAGTTGGACCAACACTTAGAGAAGCACTGGCCCGGGGGGGGGGGGGGTTAAAATAAAGATGACGCTTGAGTCCGCGAAACCCAAGGGAAAAAGGCTAAGTGGCGAATGGTAAAACCAATGTTGGGCATTGCTGGAAGAGTTTTATTCAAGGCGAACTGTCAAGGGGTTCCCATTATAACCCAACCGTGTAAGGAATGCAAAATTCGGGAACATAACACCGATATGACGGAAACTAGGGCGGCAAGAGTGGAACAAAACACTAGGCATAAGGCCGAGCCTTCCACCCTTTACCAAGTATATTGGTGCATTCAGATAAACAAGATAATATTGTGATATCCCAACAATAAACAATGTTCCAACAAGGAACAATCTCCAAGCTTCACCTGCACTAGCAACACTTTAAGAGGGGCTGAGCAAAGTGGTAACATAGCCAAGAAATGGTTTGCTAGGACATGGTGGGTTAGAGGCTAGTCATGGCAATATGGGAGGCATGATAAGCAAGTGGTAGGTATCGTAGCATAGGCATATCAAAAGAGCGAGCATCTAGCAAGCAAAGATAGAAGTGATTTCGAGGGTATGGTCATCTTGCCTGCAAAGTACTCAGAGTTGCCTTGATCCTCGTAGGCGAACTCGACGGGCTCCTCGTTCATGAATTCGTCTCCCGGCTCTACCCAAACAAGGACAACAAGCACAAAGGAACACAATCAACCACGTGCAATGCTCAAACAACATGATGCAAACATGGTATGATATGCGGGATGCGATATGTGATGCATATGCGAGATTTGGAAAGGAATGAATGAACCTGGCCTCAACTTGGAAATCCAAGAGTGCCACTGGAAAGGTGAGGTGATTTCGGTCGAAATCGATATAAAGATTACCGGAATCGGATGCACGGTTTGGAAATGGCAAGCAAAACAAATATGACAACGGTCTGCGATAATCAGCAAGTAGTCATCTAAATGCATCAAGATAAATATGCTACAGCACTCAAACATGACAACAAAATATATGGAAGGGATCCACTCATGAATCTTGACAAAAGATGAACACTGAGCTACGGCTAATTCATCGATTAACAGGTTCAAACAAGCATGGCAAAAGTGCAAATGATAACAGGTTTCAGACTTAGTGAAATTAACACAAGTCTGGAATTTTTCATCAGGAAGCAAACTTTAGAGCATGAAAACTACATGCTACAGGAATATAACATGGCAAAGCAAGGAATGGCATGAAGCTACTCAAAGCACTTAACAAAAGTCCCTTAGTGACCTTGAGACAAAAGGGATCAGAAAATACAATTGCAAGCATGTGAACATAGCAAAAACATAAACAGATTCAGACTTAGTGAAAAACTGGAGCATGCAAAACAGTTAACGAGTAGGCATGTTTACGAGCTCGATGCACTCACTACAGAGCATGGCATGACAATCTAAGCATATACCCATCAATAAGACATGGCATAGAAGCTATACATGGTAAGAACAACATCATAGCATGCACGGATCAATAGCAACATCCTCGGCAAAATCGCTAAACATGTCAACAGTCTGCCAGGATTATTTTATATCAAAAGTAGAGCTCGATTGACTCAAGCTAGGATGCTCCATAAATGCAAACAAAGACATGTATGGATAGATCACCACAATATTAACAAAACATCCTTACTAATCATCCTCGAAAGAGGCACGGATTACTAGGAAACAACATGAACATATGGCATAACAACAAAATCAGGACAAGGACTTAGTGAAATTCTAAGTCCCTGAAATCAGCATCAACGATTACGCTACTTTGCATGCTTGTGCTAGTCACCACGAAGATCACAAAAATACATGGCAAGCACCTCTGTAAAGATAACATGGCATTCTACAAAACACATGTAGAGCTCAGGATCATAGCATGCACACATTAATCATGGCAAAAATGACAAAAGGCCATTTGCTGAATCAGATCTGACAAAATCATCACATAGCCATCTTCCAACAGCATTTCGGGCATCAAGATGAGCTCAAATGAAAATGATTCAATGAGATGAAATGATGTACTCGTCGAGGCGAACATTTTGATATGCTACACGCACGAATCGAAGCTACGATGACAGAGTTATGGCATGTCAAAGAATGCGAAAAGTTAGGGTTTCGGGAGGAAAAAGTCAACCGTCGCTTTGGATCCAGATCTAGGGTTCGCGGTCACTGTAGCACGCGCACTCCGAGGATGACCGGTCGGAGTAGGGGGCGTCGAACTCGCCAAAGAGGAGGGACCGGCCGGAGTTGGGGGCGTCGCCGGCGACCTCCTGCGGCGGCGCGGCGAGGCGGCGGCTCGCGGCGGCGACCCACCGACGACGAGGCGACGCGGCGGACTAGGATGGCGGTGGCGTGCAGCTGGGTGGCAGCGGCGGACCGGGACGGCGGCAGGGCGTCATCGCGTCCAGGGCGCAGGCGACGCTGCGGAGGAAGGGCGTGGGGCGCCTCTGGCCCGGGCGATGGAGGAGGGGGCCTGCGGCGGGCCGAGCGGGCTAGCGTGGCTGCGGGTGGCGGCGCGCCACGTGACGGCCCCCGGTTGGCTGCGGGCGGCAGCGGGGAGGTGTCCGGCGTGGCGCGAGGCGATTTTTTATGGTTTGGGGAAGAAGAGATCCGGGAATTTCGGGGAGAGGCCTTTATATAAAGGTAGGAGCTAGGAAGCTCCAAATGAGGTGCGGTTTGCGGCCACGCGATCGTGATTGAACGCTCTAGATGATGGGAGAGGTTTAGGTGGGTTTTGGGCCAGTTTGGAAGGGTGTTGGGCTACAACACACACGAGGCCTTTTCGGTCCCTCGGTTAACCGTTGGAATATCAAATGAAGTCCAAGTGATACGAAACTTGACAGGCGGTCTACCGGTAGTAAACCAAGGCCGCTGACAAGTCTCGGTCCAATCCGAAAGCATTTAACACCCACACATGAAAAGAGGTGAAAGGACCACCGGAGGACATAGGAGCACCGGAATGCAAAACGGACAACTGGGAAAATGCTCGGATGCATGAGACGAACACGTATGCAAATACAAAGCACATGATGACATGATATGAGATGCATGGCAAAGACAAAACACACGGAGACAAAAACCCAACAACGAGGAAATAAAATAACTTAGTGCCAAAAACGGCAAGAGTTTGGATACATATACGGTAAATTACATCCGGGGTGTTACACACCGCCATGGGCCACCACACTCTCAGACTTGCTAAACTGCCCTGCCGGCTTAATGCCTCGGCTACGACCGTCTGATTCCGATTCGTCCTCGCCCGACCTCTGCTCGGGCTGCACGCCCGCGGGCCTCCTGTTCGAGTCACCGCATGTTCCGCTTTGCCCCCGCGGCTTTGCGCTAAGTCGCCGTCACTAAATCACCACAATAAATCGCCTCTGCTGTTGTGACTACGACCCGCCGGCCGGTTTGCGCCTACGACCTGCCGGTTTAAACCATCGCATCCCCGCCATCGCCAGTTTGCGCCTCCAACTCGTCGACCGTTGCCGAGCCGCCGTTCTTGTCACCTTCATGAGCCGCCGTTTTTGTAGCCCCGTTGTGTCCCTGCTCCGGTCGTCCTATCACACGGGTTGCGCCCGTACGTTCCCTTGCATATTGATGAAAAAATGAGGAGAAGTTTGGCCCGGTGGATACAGAGATAGACATCAGGCCTCTTGATTTTATAAAAAAGGGGGGCCATGACTCGGTGGGTCTGTTCTGAACAGCTGCAGCCTCTGCATATCACCACCAGCATATATGATTGGTTCGACATCCTAGGGAAATGCCAGGTGCTATCCACTTTATTTATGTTATCAATGCATGTTTAATTTCTTCGAGAACAATTATTCTCCTTTTAATCTTTTTATACACAGGACAATGGTTCATTGTTTGCGGTGCAGACAACAAGTTCATCTGTCACTCAAATGTATCAGGACAGTTATTCATCGCTAAAGAGGAGTTGTACCGTGGATACGGAGTGCATGACATCATTGTTTCGCACTGACATTTATCCATGTTGTTTCGCTCAACAGAAGTGCTTACAGGCGCTACCCTTGCAGACTGATTTCCGTCAATACATCAAGGATAATACCCGGTCAGAAAAGTTATCAACAAACGTGTGCAAGTTGTCGCCCCTCAATCTGGTCTATTTCCACAAATCTGGAGCAGGTCATAATATATTATCAACTTCCAGAGGATGACTCGGTGAATTGGAGTACAAATCATTGCCACTGCAGTTTGGGTACTTTCAACAATCAGCGTGGATGACCCACTGGCTGGGTTACTGACGCAATTCCAATGGGATCATTTATAACCCGCCGCAGTTACCTCAACCTTCTGTGGATTCACATTGCGTTATCAACACCAATGATATATACCTTCTGCTATGGTCAAATACGGAGAATCTCAAGACAACTCCTTGAGTCATCTTAAGACTCGGGGGCTACGATGATATGATTCAGCAAGTCTTGCCAGTTTTCAGCAAATTCAAGTGCACCAGGATGTTGAAGGGAAAGATAACCCGGTCCCGGAGGTTACTATTATATTGATGAAAATTTAAAGGCCGTCAGAAATATTCCGGCTCGCAATGATGCTTCTGGTTTATAGTTCGGTTTAAGGGAAACCCCGTTTCCCACACAGCGTTGAAGCCCTTAGTATCTGGTTCAAATCCGGTTTAAATAGGAAACTATCTCTTGCAAAGCTCTGACGCTCTCAATATCCGGTTTAAGAAGAATTTATCTCTTGCAAAAAATTAAAGGGACCAAAGAGAGTCTGTTGCAAAAGCACAGCTCAAACATAGGTGCCCCTTGAGCACAGCTCGCAATATCATTTGGGGGCTTCCTGTTCAAACATAGGTGTATTCACCAAAGAGAACATAGCATTACTACCCTCTTGATTCCGTCTATCAAGCCAATATTATCATAAGAGCACAGCTCTGGTTACTTCGGTAATCCGGCTATCAAGCCAATATTAGCATAAGGGGCCAAAGAGAGTCTGTTGCACAGCACAACTCAAACATGGGTATCCCTTGAGCACAGCTCACAATATCACTTGGGGACTATGTTCTAACCATAGTCACACCTCTTGATAGGCTTAAGGCCACTAGGGAAATCATTTGGGGGCTCTGGTCATATCCGAACCATAGTCACACCTCTTGATAAGCATAAGGGCACCAGGGAAATCACTTGGGGGCTTGGTCGTATCCAAACCATAGCTACACCTCTTGATAGGCATAAGGCCATCAGGGAAATCACTTGGGGGCTATGGGTTCAAACCATAGTTGCACCTCTTGATAGGCATAAGGGCACTAGGGAAGTCACTTGGGGGCTTGGTCATATTCGAACCATAGCTACACCTCTTGATCGGTGCAATGCCACAATTATGACTGCTTGGGGACTCTGGTCGTATCCGAACCATAGCTTAAACCCTCTTGATCATACATATACATCATCATATATTGCATCATACATCATCATTACAGCATCATAGCATGTATCATAAGTGCATGGATATACCGGCTTATATGGTAGGAATCGGTTTTCAAACTAGGTTATATTATTCAAATCTTTAATAGCCAAACACGACTGGATTTTTATTATGGTTATCAAATAACCAATATTATTATTGAGGTTTTCAAAGTCGCTTCAGCGCAATGGATATAATTTCTTCTACAATGGAAGGAATAGTCCCGAGTCGCTGCAGGCTTACGACCCGGCACTTGGGGGCTACATTATTCAAGTTGGGATTACATTAAATACACAAGTCTCATGTCGCTGCAAGCATGCACCATGACACTTGGGGGCTAATGCAAAGTCATTTTTAGCTCACCTTATTGAAGACCCGACTCATCACATCGTAATGAGCCGACCCTTGGGAGCTACCAATTGCTCCTGTCAACAATTCAAGGTACAAAGCTTTTAATCCATTATATTGAAGGGTCCACTGCTCAGTTGGTAAAGTGCAAGGCTCTTAACATTGTGGACGTGGGTTCAAGCCCCATGATGGGGGTTACATCATATGATGTTATTCTCATTGAAGTATATATCAAGTCACAACACAATATTATCTTACCGAGCCGGTCCTTGGGGGATAGACGTTCCTGTTCAAAGTTTACATGATTATATTTACAAAGTCCCTGCTCCTTATTGCATAATGACCCGGCCCTTGGGGGCTACACTGGTTGAAGTTTTTATGAGCATCAAGTAATTACAAGTCCCAGGTTGCTGTAAGCATGACAACCCGGCACTTGGGGGCTACATATATGGAATACTCAGTTTATGACTAATGACTGGGATGAACAAATCGGATTTCTTCAAGATTGTGATATTTATATTGAAGCAAGTCTTAAGATGTTTCTATGCTACCTTCTTAAGACTTGGGGGCTACAAGTGATAGGCATATAAGAGGTATATCTTCAACCTTGATGTTAACTACAATTATGACCCGGTGCCATCAATATTTGTAAACCGACAAGTTTAAGTCTTAAACCGGCAAGGTTCTACATTCTTAAACCGACAAAGTTCTACATTCTTAAACCGGCTGAAGATCAGATGAGTAGTTCAAAGACCAATATTTTTGTTAAGCATTGGGAGCTGAGTCAAAGGAGTTATTCTTCACAATATTTCTCTGTGACAAACCAATGTCAGCAAATTGATTATGAAGCTGGCCTATTGACCTGGATTTTCTAGAAGAAGGAAGTGACAAGGACTTATGGATGATCAGGATTAGTTTAACGTGGATAAATCCAAATTAAACTAGGGGCTAATGTCGGGGATATACCCCGCGGTATGATCCGGCCGGAGTTATAACCCGGTTGGGACTTAGTAAATCGGCTGACAGTTAAGACATATAGTTAAGATAGACAGTTAACCCAGACTGTAAACCGGCAGGTTGATAAACCGGCTGACAGTTAAGTCAGGTGGTAAGTCAGATGATAAACCGACAGGAGTTAAGTCAGATGATAATCCGGCAGGAGTTAAGGCAGAAAGTCATAAACCGGTATCAGTCATAACCCGGTAGATAATCACAAACCGGCACCAGTTATAACCTGGCAGATAATCATAAACCGGCACCAGTTATAACCCGACAGATAATGATAACTCAGTTGCCAGGGGTTATGAGGCCCGAGACGTTATGAAGCCCATGAAGAGAAGTCCGAATAATTTAAGTCTTAGTCCGAGAAGGACTCTACATGTAACCCGCCCCTTCAACATATATAAGGAGGGGCAGGGCATCCCAAGAGGGAGAAGAAATAAACAATCTCTAGGGCTAGACACAAAGGGGGGTAGGCTTATGCGGCGACTCTCTCATGAGCATAATGAGATCTAGCCACAAACAGCATGTAGGGCTATTCCGGATGATGTTTCCCGGGGCCCGAAGCTGTCTAAATCTTTGTCTTGTGTTGCGTCTCTCGATTCCGCTCAACCCCTCTCAAGCTACTACAAAGATGTGTTGGCCTGATGACTAAGTCCTCACACTAGGACATCTGCCGTGACAAATCCACGACAAATGGGTACTTTTTATTTCTAATGAATAAAGCTTTGGTTTGTCTGAAAAAAAGTATGCACCTTTTTCCGAGAAACTCTAATCTATTCATAATCAATTATGTCAGTATAAAGAACACGAGAATCACAAAAGTTATAATAAGATGCATGGACTGTCTAGCGATGACTACAACACTACAGTGAGTCGAAGGCGTGCCGCCGTCATCGTTTCTTCCTCACAGGAGCCAGGCAAACTTTGTATTAGACAATCAGGAAATCACGGGCGAAGGCCCCACAAGACCAATACACCAGAACAATAATTCATCACCGATGAAGGGAGTCGCAAATCCAAAGGGTCAAACTTGTAAACACTCAAACAAAGACGAATTAAGATCAGATCCGTTGAAGACCAGCATCGACCGGATTCAGCGAGACCAGACGGAGACACAACTTCACATGCCCTTCGGGAACGCTAGACGCACCATCGGGATGGGAATCGAACGTGGGAGGCATTGTTCCTATAGAGGGACATCGTCATCGCCACAGCACTAACCAAGAAGCTAGACCTAACTGAAGGAAATATGCCCTAGAGGCAATAATAAAGTTGTTATTTATATTTCCTTATATCATGATAAATTTTTATTATTCATGCTAGAATTGTATTAACCGGAAACTTAGTACATCTATGAATACATAGACAAACAGAGTGTCACTAGTTTGCCTCTACTTGACTAGCTCGTTGAATCAATGATGGTTATGTTTCCTAACCATAGACATGAGTTGTCATTTGATTAACGGGATCACATCATTAGAGAATGATGTGATTGACTTGACCCATCTGTTAGCTTAGCACGATGATCATTTAGTTTGTTGCTATTACTTTCTCCATAACTTATACATGTTACTATGACTATGAGATCATGCAACTCCCGAATACCGAAGGAACACTTTGTGTGCTACCAAACGTCACAACATAACTGGGTGATTATAAAGGTGCTCTACAGGTGTCTCCGATGGTGTTTGTTGAGTTGGCATAGATCGAGATTAGGATTTCTCACTCCGATTGTCGGAGAGGTATCTCTGGGCCCTCTCAGTAATGTACATCACTATAAGCCTTGCAAGCAATGTAGCTAATGAGTTAGTTACATGATGTAGCATTCGGAACGAGTAAAGAGACTTGCCGGTAACGAGATTGAACTAGGTATTGAGATACCGACGATCAAATCTCGGGCAAGTAACATACAGATGACAAAGGGAACAACGTATATCGTTATGCGGTTTGACCGATAAAGATCTTCGTAGAATATGTAGGAACCAATATGAGCATCCAGGTTCCGCTATTGGTTATTGACCGGAGACGTGTCTCGGTCATGTCTACATAGTTCTCGAACCCGTAGGATCCGCACGCTTAACATTCGGTGACGATCGTATTATGATTTTATGTGTTTTGATGTACCGAAGGTAGTTTGGAGTCCCGGATATGATCACGGACATGATGAGGAGTCTCGAATGGCCGAGTCATAAAAATCGATATATTGGATGACTATATTTGGACATCGGAATTGTTCCGGGTGAGATCGGGCATTTACCGATGTACCGGGAGGTTACCGGAACCCCCCGGGAGGTATATGGGCCTTATTGGGCCATAATGGGAGAGAGGAGAAGGGACCAAAGGAGGCCCCCCCAAGCCCAATCCAAATTGGGAGGGGGGCCGTCCCCCCTTTCCTTCCTCCTTCCTCCTCCTTCCTTCTCTACTAATCCAACTACGGAAGGGGGGAATCCTACTCCCGGTGGGAGTAGGACTCCCCTTGGGGCGCGCCAAGGAGGCCGGCCTCCTCCCCCTCCCCCACTCCTTTATATACGGAGGAGGAGGGCACCCCATAGACACACAAGTTGATCATTGATCTCTTAGCCGTGTGCGGTGCCCCCTCCACCATAATCCACCTCGGTCATATCGTAGCGGTGCTTAGGCGAAGCCCTGTTCCGGTAGCATCATCGTCACCGTCATCATGTCGTCGTGCTGACGAAGCTCTCCCTCGACACTCTACTAGATCGTGAGTTTGTGGGATGTCACCGAGCCGAACGTGTGCAGATCGTGGAGGTGCCGTACCTTCGGTGCTAGGATCGGTCGATCGTGAAGACGTATGACTATATCAACCGCGTTGTCATAACGCTTCCGCTTATGGTCTACGAGGGTACGTAGACAATACTCTCCCCCTCTCGTTGCTATGCATCACCATGATCTTGCGTGTGCGTAGGATTTTTTTTTTGAAATTACTACGTTCCCCAACAGTGGCATCCGAGCCAGGTTTATGCGTAGATGTTATATGCACGAGTATAACACAAAGGAGTTGTGGGCGTGGGTATATACATATTGCTTGTCGTCACTAGTTGATTCTTGATTTGGCAGTATTGTTGGATGAATCGGCCCAGACCGACATTACGCGTAGGCTAACGTGAGACTGGTTCTACCGACGTGCTTCGCACACAGGTGGCTGGTGGGTGTCAGTTTCTCCTGTTGGAAATATGCCCTAGAGGCAATAATAAAAGTATTATTATTATATTTCCTTGTTCATGATAATTGTCTTTTATTCATGCTATAACTGTATTATCCGGAAATCGTAATACACGTGTGAATACATAGACCACAATATGTCCCTAGTGAGCCTCTAGTTGACTAGCTCGTTGTGATCAACAGATAGTCATGGTTTCCTGGCTATGGACATTGGATGTCGTTGATAACGGGATCACATCATTAGGAGAATGATGTGATGGACAAGACCCAATCCTATGACTAGCACAAAAGATCGTGTAGTTCATTTGCTAGAGCTTTGCCAATGTCAAGTATCTCTTCCTTTGACCATGAGATCGTGTAACACCTGGATACCGTAGGAGTGCTTTGGGTGTATCAAACGTCACAACGTAACTGGGTGACTATAAAGGTGCACTACAGGTATCTCCGAAAGTATCTATTGTTTTATGCGGATCGAGACTAGGATTTGTCACTCCGTGTAAACGGAGAGGTATCTCTGGGCCCACTCGGTAGGACATCATCATATGCGCAATGTGACCAAGGAGTTGATCACGGGATGATGTGTTACAGAACGAGTAAAGTGACTTGCCGGTAACGAGATTGAACAAGGTATCGGTATACCGACGATCGAATCTCGGGCAAGTAAAATACCGCTAGACAAAGGGAATTGTATACGGGATCGATTGAGTCCTGTACATCGTGGTTCATCTGATGAGATCATCGTGGAACATGTGGGAGCCAACATGGGTATCCAGATCCCGCTGTTGGTTATTGACTGGAGAACGTCTCGGTCATGTCTGCATGTCTCCCGAACCCGTAGGGTCTACACACTTAAGGTTCGATGACGCTAGGGTTATAAAGGAAGTTTGTATGTGGTTACCGAATGTTGTTCGGAGTCCCGGATGAGATCCCGGACATCACGAGGAGTTCCGGAATGGTCCGGAGGTAAAGATTTATATATAGGAAGTCCTGTTTCGGCCATCGGGACAAGTTTCGGGGTCATCGGTATTGTACCGGGACCACCGGAAGGGTCCCGGGGGCCCACCGGGTGGGGCCACCTGCCCCGGGGGGCCACATGGGCTGTAGGGGGTGCGCCTTGGCCTACATGGGCCAAGGGCACCAGCCCCAAGAGGCCCATGCGCCTAGGGAACCCTAGAGGGAAGAGTCCTCAAGGGGGAAGGCACCTCCGAGGTGCCTTGGGGAGGATGGACTCCTCCCCCCCCTCTTGGCCGCCGCACCAGATGCCATCTGGAGGCTGGCTGCCGCCCCTTGGGGTGGGAAACCCTAAAGGGGGCGCAGCCCTCCCCTTCCCCTATATATATGAGGCCTAGGGGCTGCCCATAACACGCGATTTGATCTCTCGTTGGTGCAGCCCTGCCCCTCTCCCTCCTCCTCCTCTCCCATGGTGCTTGGCGAAGCCCTGCTGGATTGCCACGCTCCTCCATCACCACCACGCCGTTGTGCTGCTGTTGGATGGAGTCTTCCTCAACCTCTCCCTCTCTCCTTGCTGGATCAAGGCGTGGGAGACGTCACCGGGCTGTACGTGTGTTGAACGCGGAGGTGCCGTGCATTCGGCACTTGATCATCGGTGATTTGAATCACGACGAGTACGACTCCATCAACCCCGTTCACTTGAACGCTTCCGCTTAGCGATCTACAAGGGTATGTAGATGCACTCCCCTTTCTACTCGTTGCTGGTCTCTCCATAGATAGATCTTGGTGTTACGTAGGAAAATATTTGAATTTCTGCTACGTTCCCCAACAGTGGCATCATGAGCTAGGTCTATTGCGTAGATTCTTTGCACGAGTAGAACACAAAGTAGTTGTGGGCGTTGATGTTGTTCAATATGCTTACCGTTACTAGTCCAATCTTGTTTCGGCGGTATTGTGGGATGAAGCGGCCCGGACCGACCTTACACGTACTCTTACGTGAGACAGGTTCCACCGATTGACATGCACTTGGTGCATAAGGTGGCTAGCGGGTGCCAGTCTCTCCCACTTTAGTCGGAACGGATTCGATGAAAAGGGTCCTTATGAAGGGTAAATAGCAATTGGCATATCACGTTGTGGTTTTGCGTAGGTAAGAAACGTTCTTGCTAGAACCCATAGCAGCCACGTAAAACATGCAAACAACAATTAGAGGACGTCTAACTTGTTTTTGCAGGGTATGCTATGTGATGTGATATGGCCAAAAGGATGTGATGAATGATATATGTGATGTATGAGATTGATCATGTTCTTGTAATAGGATTCACGACTTGCATGTCGATGAGTATGACAACCGGCAGGAGCCATAGGAGTTGTCTTTATTTATTGTATGACATGTGTGTCATTGAAGAACGCCATGTAAACTACTTTACTTTATTGCTAAACGCGTTAGTCATAGAAGTAGAAGTAGTCGTTGGCGTGACAACTTCATGAAGACACGATGATGGAGATCATGATGATGGAGATCATGGTGTCATGCCGGTGACAAGATGATCATGGAGCCCCGAAGATGAAGATCAAAAGGAGCAAAATGATATTGGCCATATCATGTCACTATTTGATTGCATGTGATGTTTATCATGTTTATGCATCTTGTTTACTTAGGACGACGGTAGTAAATAAGATGATCCCTTACAAAATTTCAAGAAGTGTTCTCCCCTAACTGTGCACCGTTGCTACAGTTCGTCGCTTCTAAGCACCACGTGATGATCGGGTGTGATGGATTCTTACGTTCACATACAACGGGTGTAAGACAGTTTTACACAGCGAAAACACTTGGGGTTAACTTGACGAGCCTAGCATGTGCAGACATGGCCTCGGAACACGGAGACCGAAAGGTCGAGCATGAGTCGTATGGTAGATACGATCAACATGAAGATGTTCACCGATGATGACTAGTCCGTCTCACGTGATGATCGGACACGGGCTAGTTGACTCGGATCATGTAATCACTTAGATGACTAGAGGGATGTCTATCTGAGTGGGAGTTCATAAGATGAGCTTAATTATCCTGAACATAGTCAAAAGACCTTTTGCAAATTATGTCATAGCTCGCGCTATAGTTCTACCTTTTAGATATGTTCCTAGAGAAAACATAGTTGAAAGTTGAAAGTAGCAATTATGCGGACAGTAGAAAGCTTATGTCCTTAATGCACCGCTTAGTGTGCTGAACCCCAAACGTCGTTTGTGGATGTTGCGAACATCGGACATACACGTTTTGATAACTACGTGATAGTTCAGTTAAATGGTTTAAGTAGAGGCACCAAAGACGTTTTCGAAACGTCGCGGAACATATGAGATGTTTCGAGGGCTGAAATTGGGATTTCAGGCTCGTGCCCATGTCAAGAGGTATAAGACCTCCGACGATTATCTTAGCCTGCAAACTAAGGAGAGAAGCTCAATTGTTGAGCTTGTGCTCAGATTGTCTGAGTGCAACAATCACTTGAATCAAGTGGGAGTTGATCTTCCAGATGAAATAGTGATAGTTCCTCCGAAGTCATTACCACCAAGCTGCTAGAGCTTCGTGATGAACTATAATATATCAAGGACATATATGATGATCCTTGAGGTATTCGCGATGTTTGACACCGCGAAAGTAGAAATCAAGAAGGAGCATCAATTGTTGATGGTTGGTGAAACCACTAGTTTCAAGAAGGGCAAGGGAACAAAGGGATACTTCATGAAACGGCAATTCAGCTGCTGCTCTAGTGAAGAAACCCAAGGTTGAACCCAAACCCGAGACTAAGTGCTTCTGTAATAAGGGGAACAGTCACTAGAGCGGAATTACCCTAGATACTTGGTAGATGAGAAGGCTGGCAAGGTCGATAGAAGTATATTGGATATACATTATGTTAATGTGTACTTTACTAGTACTCCTAGTAGCACGAGGGTATTAGATACCGGTTCGGTTGCTAAGTGTTAGTAACTCGAAATAAAAGCTATGGAATAAAACGGAGACTGGCTAAAGGTGAGCTGACGATATGTGTTGGAAGTGTTTCCAAGTTTGATGTGATCAAACATCGCACGCTCCCTCTACCATCAAGATTAGTATTAAACCTGAATGGTTTATTGAATCTCGATCGTAGTGATACACATTTTCATGCCAAAAGATATAAGATAGTAATGATAGTACCACTTACTTGTGGCACTGCCATATAAGTCATATTGGTATAAAACGCATGAAGAAGCTCCATGTTGATGGATCTTTGACTCACTCGTTTTTGAAAAGTTTGAGACATGCGAACCATGTCTATTGGTGTATATGCATGAAGAAACTCCATGCAAATGGATCGTTCGGACTCACTTGATTTTGAATCACTTGAGATATGCAAATCATACCACATGGGCAAGATGACTGAAAAGCCTCATTTTCAGTAAGATGGAACAAGATAGCAACTTGTTGGAAGTAACACATTTTGATGTGTGCAGTCCAATGAGTGCTGAGGCATGCAGTGAATATCGTTATGTTCTTACTTCACAGATGATTTGAGTAGATGTTGAGTATATTTACTTGATGAATCACGAGTCTGAATTATTGAAAGGTTCAAATAATTTCAGTGTGAAGTTGGAAGATCGTCGTGATAAGAGGATAAAAAATATCTATGATATGATCATAGAGATGAATATCTGAGTTACGAGTTTTGGCACCCAACTAAGACATTGTGGAAATTGTTTCGCAATTAATACCGCCTGGAACACCATAGTGTGATGGTGTGTCCGAACATCATAGTTGCACCCTATTGGATATGGTGCGTACCATGATGTCTCTTATCGAATTACCACTATTGTCCATGGGTTAGGCATTAGAGACAACCACATTCACTTTAAATAGGGCACCACGTAAATCCGTTGAGATGACACCGTATGAATTATGGTTTAGAGAAACCTAAGTTGTCGGTTCTTAAAAGTTTGGGGCTGCGACGCTTATATGAAAAGTTTCAGGTTGATAAGCTCGAACCCAAAGCGGATAAAATGCATCTTCATAGGAAACCCAAAACAGTTGGGTATACCTCCTAATTCAGATCCGAAAGCAATATGGATTGTTTCTAGAATCGGGTCCTTTCGCGAGGAAAAGTTTCTCTCGAAAGAATTGAGTGGGAGGATGGTGGAGACTTGATGAGGTTATTGAACCGTCGCTTCAACTAGTGTATAGCAGGGCACAAAGAGTTGTTCCTGCGGCACCTACACCAATTGAAGTAGAAGCTTATGATAGTGATCATGAAACTTCAGATCAAGTCACTACCGTACCTCGTAGGATGACAAGGATGCGTACTACTTCAGAGTGGTACGTAATCCTGTCTTGAAAGTCATGTTGCTAGACAACAATGAACCTACGAGCTATGGAGAAGCGATGGTGGGCCCGGATTCCGATAAATGGCTTGAGGCCATAAAATCCGAGAGAGAATCCATGTATCAAAACAAAGTGTAGACTTTGGCAGAACGGCTCGATGGTCGTAAGGCTAATGAGTACAGATGGATTTCAAAAGGAAGACGGACAATGATGGTAAATGTCACCATTAAGAAAGCTCGACTTGTCGTTAAGATGTTTTCCGACAAGTTCAAGGAGTTGACTACGATGAGATTTTTTCACTCGTAGCGATGCTAAGAGTCTGTTGGAATTATATTAGCGATTACTGCATTATTTATGAAATCTTGCAGATAGGATGTCAAAACATTGTTTCCTCGATGATTTTATTGAGGAAAGGTTGTATGTGATACAACCGGAAGGTTTTGTCAATCCCGAAAGATGCTAATAAGTATGCAAAGCTCCAGCATTCCTTCTAAGGACTGGAGTAAGCATCTCGGTGTTGGAATGTATGCTTTGATGATGATCAAAGATTTTGGGTTTGTACAAAGTTTATGAGAAACTTGTATTTCCAAAGAAGTGAGTGGGAGCACTATAGAATTTCTGATGAGTATATGTTGTTGACATATTGATGATCAGAAATGATGTAGAATTTCTAGAAAGCATATAGGGTTATTTGAAAGGTGTTTTTCAATAGAAAACCTGGATTAAGCTACTTGAGCATTAAGCATCAAGATCTATAAGGATAGATCAAAACGCTTAATGGTACTTTCAAATGAGCACATACCTTGACATGATCTTGAAGGTGTTCAAGATGGACCAGTCAAAGAAGGAGTTCTTGCCTGAGTTGTAAGGTACGAAGTTAAGACTTAAAGCTCGACCACGGCAGAATAGAGAGAAAGGACGAATGTCGTCCCCTATGCTTAAGACGTAGGCTCTTCAGTATGCTATGCTGTGTACCGCACCTGAAGTGTGCCTTGCCATGAGTCAGTCAAGGGGTACAAGAGTGATCCAAGAATGGCTCACAGGACAGCGGTCAAAGTTATCCTTAGTAACTAGTGGACTAAGGAATTTTCTCGATTATGGAGGTGGTAAAAGAGTTCGTCGTAAAAGTTACGATGATGCAAGCTTGACACCTATCCGGATAGCTCTGAGTAGAGAGACCGGATACATATAATGGAGCAATAATTTAGAATAGCTCCAAGTAGAACAGTTGTTTGGAATAGCTCCAAATAGAGCGTGGTAGCTGCATCCAGGAGATGACATAGAGATTTGTAAAGCACACACGGATCTGAAAGGTTCAGACCTGTTGACTAAAACCTCTCTCACAAGCAACATGATCAAACATAAAACTCATTGAGTGTTAATCACATAGTGATGTGAACTAGACTACTGACTCTAGTAAACTCTTGGGTATTAGTCACATGGCGATGTGACCTGTGAGTGTTAATCACATGGCGATGTGAACTAGATTATTGACTCTAGTGCAAGTGGGAGACTGTTGGAAATATGCCCTAGAGGCAATAATAAAAGTATTATTATTATATTTCCTTGTTCATGATAATTGTCTTTTATTCATGCTATAACTGTATTATCCGGAAATCGTAATACACGTGTGAATAGATAGACCACAATATGTCCCTAGTGAGCCTCTAGTTGACTAGCTCGTTGTGATCAACAGATAGTCATGGTTTCCTGGCTATGGACATTGGATGTCGTTGATAACGGGATCACATCATTAGGAGAATGATGTGATGGACAAGACCCAATCCTATGACTAGCACAAAAGATCGTGTAGTTCATTTGCTAGAGCTTTGCCAATGTCAAGTATCTCTTCCTTTGACCATGAGATCGTGTAACACCTGGATACCGTAGGAGTGCTTTGGGTGTATCAAACGTCACAAGTAACTGGGTGACTATAAAGGTGCACTACAGGTATCTCCGGAAGTATCTATTGTTTTATGCGGATCGAGACTAGGATTTGTCACTCCGTGTAAACGGAGAGGTATCTCTGGGCCCACTCGGTAGGACATCATCATATGCGCAATGTGACCAAGGAGTTGATCACGGGATGATGTGTTACGGAACGAGTAAAGTGACTTGCCGGTAACGAGATTGAACAAGGTATCGGTATACTGACGATCGAATCTCGGGCAAGTAAAATACCGCTAGACAAAGGGAATTGTATACGGGATCGATTGAGTCCTGGACATCGTGGTTCATCCGATGAGATCATCGTGGAACATGTGGGAGCCAACATGGGTATCCAGATCCCGCTGTTGGTTATTGACTGGAGAACGTCTCGGTCATGTCTGCATGTCTCCCGAACCCGTAGGGTCTACACACTTAAGGTTCGATGACGCTAGGGTTATAAAGGAAGTTTGTATGTGGTTAACGAATGTTGTTCGGAGTCCCGGATGAGATCCCGGACGTCACGAGGAGTTCCGGAATGGTCGGAGGTAAAGATTTATATATAGGAAGTCCTGTTTCGGCCATCGGGACAAGTTTCGGGGTCATCGGTATTGTACCGGGACCACCGGAAGGGTCCCGGGGGCCCACCGGGTGGGGCCACCTGCCCCGGGGGGCCACATGGGCTGTAGGGGGTGCGCCTTGGCCTACATGGGCCAAGGGCACCAGCCCCAAGAGGCCCATGCGCCTAGGGAACCCTAGAGGGAAGAGTCCTCAAGGGGGAAGGCACCTCCGAGGTGCCTTGGGGAGGATGGACTCCTCCCCCCCCCCCCTCTTGGCCGCCGCACCAGATGCCATCTGGAGGCTGGCTGCCGCCCCTTGGGGTGGGAAACCCTAAAGGGGGCGCAGCCCTCCCCTTCCCCTATATATATGAGGCCTAGGGGCTGCCCATAACACGCGATTTGATCTCTCGTTGGTGCAGCCCTGCCCCTCTCCCTCCTCCTCCTCTCCCATGGTGCTTGGCGAAGCCCTGCTGGATTGCCACGCTCCTCCATCACCACCACGCCGTTGTGCTGCTGTTGGATGGAGTCTTCCTCAACCTCTCCCTCTCTCCTTGCTGGATCAAGGCGTGGGAGACGTCACCGGGCTGTACGTGTGTTGAACGCGGAGGTGCCGTGCATTCGGCACTTGATCATCGGTGATTTGAATCACGACGAGTACGACTCCATCAACCCCGTTCACTTGAACGCTTCCGCTTAGCGATCTACAAGGGTATGTAGATGCACTCCCCTTTCTACTCGTTGCTGGTCTCTCCATAGATAGATCTTGGTGTTACGTAGGAATTTTTTTGAATTTCTGCTACGTTCCCCAACATCTCCTACTTTAGTTGAATCGGATTCTATGAACATGGTTCTTTCTGAAGATCAAAAAGCAATCGCTATACCACGTTGTGATTTTTAATGCGTAGGTAAGAACGGTTCTTGCTCAGCCCGTAGCAGCCACGTAAAACTTGCAACAACAAAGTAGAGGACGTCTAACTTGTTTTTGTGGGGCATATTGTGATGTGATATGGTCAAGACATGATGCTAAATTTTATTGTATGAGATGATCATGTTTTGTAACACAGTTATCGGCAACTGGAGCCATGTAATTGCTTTATGGTTGTCGCTTTATTGTATGAAATGCAATCGCCATGTAATTGCTTTACTTTATCAATACGCGGTAGCGATAGTCGTAGAAGCAATAGTTGGCGAGACGACAACGATGCTTCGATGGAGATCAAGGTGTCAAGCCGATGACGATGGTGATCATGACGGTGCTTTGGAGATGGAGATCAAAGGCACAAGATGATGATGGCCATATCATATCACTTATATTGATTGCATGTGATGTTTATCCTTTATGCATCTTATTTTGCTTAGTCCGACGATAGCATTATAAGATGATCTCTCACTAAATTTCAAGGTATAAGTGTTCTCCCTGAGTATGCACCGTTGCTACAGTTCGTCATGCCGAGACACCACGTGATGATCGGGTGTGATAAGCTCTACGTTCACATACAACGGGTGTAAGCCAGTTTTGCACACGCAGAATACTTAGGTTAAACTTGACGAGCCTAGCATATGCAGATATGGCCTCGGAACATTGAGACCGAAAGGTTGAGCGTGAATCATATAGTAGATATGATCAACATAGTGATGTTCACCATTGAAAACTACTCCATCTCACATGACGATCGGACATGGTTTAGTTGATATGGATCACGTGATCACTTAGATGATTAGAGAGATGTCTATCTAAGTGGGATTTCTTAAGTAATTTGATTAATTGAACTTTAGTTTATCATGAACTTAGTCCCTGATAGTATTTTTGCATGCCTATGTTGTTGTAGATAGATGGCCCATGTTGTTGTTCCGTTGAACTTTAATGCGTTCCTAGAGAAAGCTAAGTTGAAAGATGATGGTAGCAACTACACGGACTGGGTCCGTAACTTGAGGATTATCCTCATTGCTGCATAGAAGAATTACGAACCGGAAGCACCGCTGGGTGACAAACCCGCTACAGGAGCAACGCTAGATGTTATGAACACCCGGCAGAGCAAAGCTGATGACTACTCGATAGTTTAGTGTGCCATGCTTTACAGCTTAGAACCGGGACTTTAACGATGTTTTGAACGTCATGGAGCATATGAGATGTTCCAGGAGTTGAAGTTAATATTTCAAGCAAATGCCCGGATTGAGAGATATGAGGTCTCCAATAAGTTCTATAGTTGTAAGATGGAGGAGAATAGTTCTGTCAGTGAACATATACTCAGAATGTCTGGGTACCACAACCACTTGACTCAGCTGGGAGTTAATCTTCCTGATGATAGTGTCATTGATAGAGTTCTTCAATCACTGAAACCAAGCTACAAGAGCTTCGTGATGAACTATAATATGCAAGGGATGGATAAGACGATTCCTGAGCTCTTCGCAATGCTAAAGGTTGTGGAGGTAGAAATCAAGAAGGAGCATCAAGTTTTGATGGTCAACAAGACCACCAGTTTCAAGAAAAAGGGTAAAGGGAAGAAGGGGAACTTCAAGAAGAACAGCAAGCCAGTTGTTGCTCAAGTGAAGAAACCCAAGTCTGGACCTAAGCCTGAGACTGAGTGCTTCTACTGCAAAGGAACTAGTCACGTGAAGCGGAACTGCCCCAAGTATTTGGCAGAGAATAAGGATGGCAAAGTGAAAGGTATATTTGATATACATGTTATTGATGTGTACCTTACTAATGGTCGCAGTAGTGCCTGGGTATTTGATACTGGTTCAGTTGCTAACATTTGCAACTCGAAAGAGGGGCTACGGATTAAGCGGAGATTGGCTAAGGACGAGGTGACGATGCGTGTGGGAAATGGTTCCAAAGTCGATGTGATCGCCGCCGGCACGCTACCTCTACATCTACCTTCGGGGTTAGTTTTAGACCTAAATAATTGTTATTTGGTGCCAGCGTTGAGCATGAACATTATATCTGGATTTTGTTTGATGTGAGACGATTATTCATTTAAATCAGAGAATAATTATTGTTCTATTTATATGAGTAATATCTTTTATGGTCATGCACCCTTGATGAGTGGTCTATTTTTACTAAATCTTAATAGTAGTGATACACATGTTCATAGTATTGAACCAAAAAGATGCAGAGTTGATAATGATAGTGCAACTTATTTGTGGCACTGCCGTTTAGGTCATATTATTGTAAAACGCATGAAGAAACTCCATTCTTATGGACTTCTGGAATCACTTGATTATGAATCACTTGGTACTTGCGAACCATGCCTCATGGGCAAGATGACTAAAACTCCGTTCTCTGGAACAATGGAGCGAGCAACAGAGTTATTGGAAATCATACATACTGATGTATGTGGTTCAATGAACATTGAAGCTCGCGGCGGATATCGTTATTTTCTCACCTTCACAGATGATTTGAGCATATATGGGTATATCTACTTAATGAAACATAAGTCTGAAACATTTGAAAAGTAGAATTTCAGAGTGAAGTGAAAAATCATCGTAACAAGAAAATCAAATTTCTATGATCTGATTGTGGAGGTAAATATTTGAGTTATGAGTTTGGACTTCATCTGAAACAATGCAGAATAGTTTCGCAATTCATGCCACTTGGAACACCACAACGTAATGGTGTGTCCGAACGTCGTAACCGCACTTTATTAGATATGGTGCGATCTATGATGTCTCTCACTGATTTACCGCTATCGTTTTGGGTTTATGCTTTAGAGACGGCTGCATTCACGTTTAATAGGGCACCATCTAAATCCATTGAGACAACATCTTATGAACTGTGGTTTGGCAAGAAACCCAAATTGTCGTTTCTTAAAGTTTGGTGCTGCGATGCTTATGTGAAAAAGCTTCAACCTGATAAGCTCGAACCCAAATCGGAGAAATGTGTCTTCATAGGATACCCTAAGGAGACTATTGGGTACACCTTCTATCACAGATCCGAAGGCAAGATATTTGTTGCTAAGAATGGATCCTTTCTAGAGAAGGAGTTTCTCTTGAAAGAAGTGAGTGGGAGGAAAGTAGAACTTGACGAGGTAATTGTACCTTCTCCCTTATTGGAAGTAGTTCATCACTGAAATTAGTTCCAGTGATTCCTACACCAGTAAGTGAGGAAGCTAATGATGATGATCATGAAACTTCTGATCAAGTTACTACCGAACCTCGTAGGTCAATCAGAGTAAGATCCGCACCAGAGTGGAACGGTAGTCCTGTTCTGAAGTCATGTTACTTGACCATGATGAACCTACGAACTATGAGGAAGCGATGATGAGCCCAGATTCCGCAAAATGGCTTGAGGTCATGAAATCTAAGATGGGATCCATGTATGAGAACAAAGTATGGACTTTGGTTGGCTTTCCCGGTGATCGGTAGGCCATAGAGAATAAATGGATCTTCAAGAAGAAGACTGACGCTGACGGTAATGTTAATGTCTACAAAGCTCGACTTGTTGCAAAAGGTTTTCGACAAGTTCAAGGAGTTGGCTATGATGAGACCTTCTCACCCGTAGCGATGCTTAAGTCCGTCCGAATCATGTTAGCAATTGCCGCATTTTATGATTATGAAATTTGGCAAATGGATGTCAAAACTACAGTCCTTAATGGATATCTTAAAGAAGAGGTGTATATGATGCAACCAGAAGGTTTTGTCAATCCAAAAGGTGCTAACAAAGTGTGCAAGCTCCAGCGATCCATTTATGGACTGGTGCAAACCTCTCGGAGTTGGAATATACGCTTTGATGGTGTGATCAAAGCATATGGTTTTATACAGACTTTTGGAGAAGTCTGTATTTACAAGAAAGTGAGTGGGAGCTCTGTAGCATTTCTGATATTATATGTACATGGCATATTGTTAATCAGAAATGATACTGAATTTCTGAATAGCATAAAAGGATACTTGAATAAGAATTTTTCAATGAAAGACCTTGGTGAAGCTGCTTATATATTGGGCATCAAGATCTATAGAGATGATCAAGACGCTTAATTGGACTTTCACAAAGCACATACCTTGATAAAGTTTTGAAGAAGTTCAAAATGGATCAGGTAAAGAAAGGGTTCTTGCCTGTATTACAAGGTGTGAAGTTGAGTCAGACTCAATGCTCGACCACTGCAGAAGATAGAGAGAAAATGAAAGGTGTTCCCTATGCTTCAGCCATAGGCTCTATCATGTGTGCGATGCTATGTACCAGACCTGATGTCTGCCTTGCTATCAGTTTAGCAGGGATGTAGCAAAGTAATCCAGGAGTGGATCACTGGACAGCGGTTAAGAATATCCTGAAATACTTGAAAAGGGCTAAGGATATGTTTCTCGTATATGGAGGTGACAAAGAGCTCGTCATAAATGGTTACGTCGATGCAAGCTTTAACACTGACCCGGATGACTCTAAGTCACAAACCGGATACATGTTTTTATTAAATGGTGGAGCTGTCAGTTGGTGCAGTTCCAAGCAGAGCGTCGTGGCGGGATCTACATGTGAAGCGGAATACATAACTGCTTCGGAAGCATCAAATGAAGGTGTCTGGATGAAGGAGTTCATATCCGATCTAGGTGTCATACCTAGTGCACCTGGTCTAATGAAAATCTTTTGTGACAATACTGGTGCAATTGCCTTGGCAAAGGAATCCATATTTCACAAGAGAACCAAGCACATCAAGAGACGCTTCAATTCCATCCGCGATCAAGTCAAGGAGGGAGACATAGAGATTTGCAAGATACATACGGATCTAAATGTTGTAGACCCGTTGACTAAGCCTCTCTCATGAGCAAAACATGATCAGCACCAAGACTGCATGGGTGTTAGAATCATTACAATGTAATCTAGATTATTGACTCTGGTGCAAGTGGGAGACTGAAGAAAATATGCCCTAAAGGCAATAATAAAGTTGTTATTTATATTTCCTTATATCATGATAAATGTTTATTATTCATTCTAGAATTGTATTAATCGGAAACTTAGTACATGTGTGAATACATAGACAAACAAAGTGTCACTAGTTTGCCTCTACTTGACTAGCTCGTTGAATCAATGATAGTTATGTTTCCTAACCATAGACATGAGTTGTCATTTGATTAACGGGATCACATCATTAGAGAATGATGTGATTGACTTGACCCATCCGTTAGCTTAGCACAATGATCGTTTAGTTTGTTGCTATTGCTTTCTCCATAACTTATACATGTTCCTATGACTATGAGATCATGCAACTCCTAAATACCGGAGGAACACTTTGTGTGCTACCAAACGTCGCAATGTAACTGGGTGACTATAAAGGTGCTCTACAGGTGTCTCCGATGGTGTTTGTTGAGTTCGCATAGATCGAGATTAATTAGGATTTGTCACTCCGATTGTCGAAGAGGTATCTCTGGGCCCTCTCGGTAATGTAGATCACTATAAGCCTTGCAAGCAATGTAGCTAATGAGTTAGTTACGGGATGTAGCATTACGAAATGAGTAAAGAGACTTGCCGGTAACGAGATTGAACTAGGTATTGAGATACCGACGATCAAATCTCGGGCAAGTAACATACTGGTGACAAAGGGAACAACGTATATCATTATGTGGTTTGACTGATAAAGATCTTCGTAGAATATGTAGGAACCAATATGAGCATCCAGGTTCCGCTATTGGTTATTGATCGGAGACGTGTCTCGGTCATGTCTACATAGTTCTCGAACCCGTAGGGTCCGCACGCATAACGTTCGGTGACGATCATATTATGAGTTTATGTGTTTTGATGTACCAAAGGTAGTTCGGAGTCCCAGATATGATCACATACATGACGAGGAGTCTCGAAATGGTTGAGACATAAAGATCGATATATTGGACGACTATATTTGGACATCATAATGGTTCCGGGTGAGATCGGGCATTTACCGATGTACCTGGAGGTTACCGGAACCCCCCGAGAGGTATATGGGCCTTATTGTGCCATAGTGGGAGAGAGGAGAAGGGAGCATAGGGCCCCCAAGCCCAATCCGAATTGGGAGGGGGGCTGGCCCCTGCTTTCCTTCCTTCTTCCTCCTCCTTCCTTCTCTCCTAATCCAACTAGGGAAGGGGGATCCTACTCCCGGTGGGAGTAGGACTCCCCTTGGGGCGCGCCTAGGAGGCTGGCCTCCTCCCCCTCCTCCACTCCTTTATATACGGGGGAAGGGGAACACCATAGACACACAAGTTGATCATTTGTAACGCCCCGTGACCGATGTGCCAGGTGTCGTCCAGTTATTCGCTGTTGTTGCCTTGTCATTGCTTGCGTGTCATGCATTGCATATCATGTCATCATGCGCATTTTATTTGCATACATGTTCGTCTCATGCATCCGAGCATTTTCCCCGTTGTCCGTTTTGCATTTCGGCGCTCCTATCCCCTCCGGTGGCCCTTTCTACCTTCTTCTCATGTGTGGGGATTAAACATTTCCGGATTGGATCGAGACTTGTCATGCGGCCTTGGTTCACTACCGGTAGACCGCCTGTCAAGTTTCGTAACATTTGGACTTCGTTTGATGCTCCAATGGTTAACCGAGGGACCGAAAAGGCCTCGTGTGTGTTGCAGCCCAACACCCATCCATTTTGGCCCAAAACCCACCAAAACCTCATCCATCATCTAGAGCGTTCGATCACAATCGCGTGGACAAAAACCGCACCTCGTTTGGACTCTCCTAGCTCCCTCTATCTATATATATGTGATCCCCTCCGAAATTCGCGCAGATGAAACCCTATAACTCCTCCGCGCGCCGCCGGACATGTCCGGCCACGCCCTCCACCTCATCCGGGCCAGTGCTTGTCTAAGTGTTGGTCCGAAATGGTCAGCCTGCGGGGCCACCTCGGGGAAACTTGAGGGCTGGTTTTACTCGTAGCTTGACCTATCCGGTGTTGCCCTGAGAACGAGATATGTGCAGCTCCCATCAGGATGTCGGCGCATCGAGCGGCTTTGCTGGACTTATTTTACCATTGTCGAGGATGTCTTGTAGAACCGGGATACCGAGTCTGATCGGAATGTCTCGGGAGGAGGTCTATTCCTTCGTTGACCGTGAGAGCTTGTCATGGGCTAAGTTGGGACTCCCCTACAGGGATTTGAACTTTCGAAAGCCATGCCCGCGGTTATGGGCAGATGGGAATTTGTTAATGTCCGGTTGTAGATAACTTGAATCTTAACTCAATTAAAATGCATCAACCGCGTGTGTAACCGTGATGGTCTCTTTCCGGCGAAGTCCGGGAAGTGAACACGGTGTTGGAGTTATGCTTGCTGTAGGTTGTTTTAGGATCACTTCTTGATCATACTTTTATCGACAGTGCTTTGCCTTCTCTTCTCGCTCTCATTTGCGTATGTTAGCCACCATATATGCTAGTCGCTTGCTGCAGCTCCACCTCATACCTTTACCTTACCCATAAATTTAAATAGTCTTGATCGCGAGGGTGCGAGATTGCTGAGTCCCCGTGGCTCACAGATACTTCCAAAAAACCAGGTTGCAGGTGCCGCTGAGTCCATGCAGATGACGCAACCAAGCTCAGGAGGAGCTCGATGAAGATCTTGTCCTTTGTGTTGTTTCTTTCTAGTTGATCAGTAGTGGAGCCCCGTTGGGGTCGATCAGGGACCTTTGTCGCATTTGGGGTTCTTCTTTTATTTTGGTTCCGTAGTCGGACCCTGATTGTATTTGGATGATGTAATGCTTTATTCATGTATTTGTGTGAAGTGGCAATTGTAAGCTAACTATGTATCTCTTTTCCCTTATGTATTACATGGGTTGTGTGAAGATTACCTCACTTGCGACATTGCTTTCAATGCGGTTATGCCTCTAAGTCGTGCTTCGACACGTGGGAGATATAGCCGCATCGAGGGCGTTACAAGTTGGTATCAGAGCCGACCCTCGCGGTTACACGGATGGTTGCGGACAGGTGCGTGGTCATGTTGTTCATGATGTTTGTGACCCGTCGTGGCACCCGGCATGGCACATGTACCAGACTGGAAGCACAGACGTTTGTGCCAAGAGGGAACGTTCCTGTGGCCCGACGAGGACGTCGGTTCCTTCGAGTGGGGGTGTATGTGATGGCCTGGCTTATTAGGGATGATAGACTACTCATATCAATAAGGAATTCCTTCTTTCCAGGAGCCCATTCGGACAGAACTCCAAAGTTAAGCGTGCTCAGCTTGGAGTAGTGTCAGGATGGGTGACCGACCGGGAAGTTGCTCCCGGGTGCGCATGAGTGAGGACAAAGTGCGCAGAAAAGACTAGTATTGATCTATGGGGCCAGTCTAGATCCCGCCAAGAGTAATGACCACCGGCGGGTGTGTCCAGGGCGTTTCAAACAAGCATGGCAAAAATGCATTTGGCAAACAGATCTCAGACTTAGTGAAATTAACACTTGTCTGCAATTTCAGATCAGGTAGCCCACTTTGGAGCATGAAAACTATATGCTACAGGGCCTAAACATGGCAAAGTAAAGCATGGCATGGAGCTACTCAAAGAGCTTAACAAAAGTCCCTTAGTGACCTTGAGCCAAAAGGGATCAGAAAATACAATTGCAAGCATGTGAACATGGCAAAAGCATAATCAGATCACAGACTTAGTGAAAACTGGAGCATGCTGAAAACAGATATCAAGTAGGCATGTTAACGAGCTCAATGCACTCACTACAGAGCAAGGCATGACAATCTAAGCATACACCCATCAAGAATACACATAATACAAGCTAGACATGGCAAGAGCAACAACATAGCATGCACGGATAAACCACAACATCCTCGGTAAAATCGCTAACAAGTAGACAATCTGCCCAGATTCACGAAATAGCAAAAGTAGAGCTCGATTGACTCAAGCTAGGGTGCTCCATAATTGCAAACAAAGACATGGATGGATAGAGAACTACAAGATTAACAAAACATCCTTACTGGTCATCCTTAAAAGAGGCACGGATCACTAGGAAACAACATGAACATATGACCATATGAGATAACCAGGTCAAGGACTTAGTGGAAATGCTAAGTCCCTGAAATCAGCATTAGCAAATGCCTCACTTTGCAAGCTTGTGCTAGTCACCACACACATCACAAAAATACATGGGTTGCACCTCTGGATAGATGGCAAAACATATAACAAAACACATCTAGAGCTCATGGGCATATCATGCACACAATAATCATGGCAAAAATGACAAATATCTAAACGAAGCAGCAGATCTGACAATTATCTCAAATAGCACTCTTCCAACAGCATTTCGGGCATCAAGATAAACTCAAATGAAAATTATGCAATGAGATGAAATGATGTGCTCTCTGAGGCAAACATTTTGATATGCTATATGCCCAAAACGGACCTACGGATGCAAAGTTACGGCACGATGAAGATGGGCATATGAAACATGGAAATCTCGGGGACTTAGGGAAAAAGTCAACCTCTCTCAGATCTCAGATCTAGGGTTCGTGCACGTCCTTCGTGTTGGGGAACGTAGCAGAAATTCAAAATTTTCCTACGCGTATCACCAAGATCTATCTATGGAGAGACCAGCAACGAGTAGAAAGGAGAGTGCATCTACATACCCTTGTAGATCGCTAAGCGGAAGCGTTCAAGTGAACGGGGTTGATGGAGTCGTACTCGTCGTGATTCAGATCACCGATGATCCTAGTGCCGAACGGACGGCACCTCCGCGTTCAACACACGTACAGCCCGGTGACGTCTCCCACGCCTTGATCCAGCAAGGAGAGAGGGAGAGGTTGAGGAAGACTCCATCCAGCAGCAGCACAACGGCGTGGTGGTGGTGGAGGAGTGTGGCAATCCCGCAGGGCTTCGCCAAGCACCATGGGAGAAGAGGAGGAGGGCTTGGGAGAGAGGGAGGGGCTGCACCAAAGGCATAAGGTGTGTTTGGGAGGCCCTCCTACCCCACTATATATAGGGATCCCAAGGGGGGGTGCGCCAGCCCCTAGGAGATCCAATCTCCAAGGGGGCGGCGGCCAGGGGAGGAGTCCTCCCCCCCCCCCCAAGGCACCTAGGAGGTGCCTTCCCCTGCTGGGACTCTTCCTTTAGGGTTTCCCCAGGCGCATGGGCCTCTTGGGGCTGGTGCCCTTGGCCCATGTAGGCCAAGGCGCACCCCCTACAGCCCATGTGGCCCCCCGGGGCAGGTGGCCCCACCCGGTGGGCCCCCGGGACCCTTCCGGTGGTCCCGGTACAATACCGATGACCCCGAAACTTGTCCCGATGGCCGAAACAGGACTTCCTATATATAAATCTTTACCTCCGGACCATTTCGGAACTCCTCGTGACGTTCGGGATCTCATCCGGGACTCCGAACAACATTCGGTAACCACATACAAGCTTCCTTTATAACCCTAGCGTCATCGAACCTTAAGTGTGTAGACCCTACGGGTTCGGGAGACATGCAGACATGACCGAGACGTTCTCCGGTCAATAACCAACAGCGGGATCTGGATACCCATGTTGGCTCCCACATGTTCCACGATGATCTCATCGGATGAACCACGATGTTAAGGACTTTATCAATCCCGTATTCAATTCCCTCTGTCTAGCGGTATTTTACTTGCCCGAGATTCGATCGTCGGTATACCGATACCTTGTTCAATCTCGTTACCGGCAAGTCTCTTTACTCGTTTCGTAACACATCATCCCGTGATCAACCCCTTGGTCACATTATGCACATTATGATGATGTCCTACCGAGTGGGCCCAGAGATACCTCTCCGTTTACACGGAGTGACAAATCCCAGTCTCGATCCGCATAAAACAATAGATACTTTCGGAGATACCTGTAGTGCACCTTTATAGTCACCCAGTTATGTTGTGATGTTTGATACACCCAAAGCACTCCTACGGTATCCAGGAGTTACACGCTCTCATGGTCGAAGGAAGAGATACTTGACATTGGCAAAGCTCTAGCAAATGAACTACACGATCTTTGTGCTATGCTTAGGATTGGGTCTTGTCCATCACATCATTCTCCTAATGATGTGATCCCGTTATCAATGACATCCAATGTCCATAGCCAGGAAACCATGACTATCTGTTGATCACAACGAGCTAGTCAACTAGAGGCTCACTAGGGACATATTGTGGTCTATGTATTCACACGTGTATTACGATTTCCGGATAATCAGTTATAGCATGAATAAAAGACTATTATCATGAACAAAGAAATATAATAATAACACTTTTAATATTGCCTCTAGGGCAGATTTCCAACACTTCGAGAATCATCGGAAAAATCACCGGAGGAGCCGCCGGAGATGAGGGAGATAGCAGGAAGGCGCGGGGCGGCGCCGGGGAAGTCGGAGGCGCTCGCCGGAGCTCCCAGGGGCGGTGTGGGCAGCCGGCCGCGGTGGCGAGGCAAGGCGCGCGGCGGCGCGCGTAGGCGGCGGCGGCCAGAGGCGAGCGGGGCGGCGCGGTGGAGTCGGCCCGCCAGGCAGCGGCGAGGAAGGCGGGGCCGCCGCGGTGGCGGGCGGCAAGCAGGTGGCGGCGGCGCGTGCAAGTGCCCGCGAACGGCGGCGGCGGCGACCGGGCCCGCGTGGGCCGGATCTGGGCCGCGCGGCGGGGAGGAGGCAGGAGGCCAGGTGGCGGCGCGCGAGTGAAGGAGAGGGGCGGCGGAGTTGACGTGGCGGCCGCCGATTGGCCCGGGTGAGGTGGAGGGCGTGGCCGGACATGTCCGGTGGCGCGGGACAAAATGTCCGGCGGCGCGCGGAGGAGTTTTAGGGTTTCATCTGCGCGAATTTCGGAGGGGATCACATATATATAGATAGAGGGAGCTAGGAGAGTCCAAACGAGGTGCGGTTTTCGGCCACGCGATCGTGATCGAACGCTCTAGATGATGGATGAGGTTTTGGTGGGTTTTGGGCCAAAATGGATGGGTGTTGGGCTGCAACACACACGAGGCCTTTTCGGTCCCTCGGTTAGCCGTTGGAGCATCAAACGAAGTCCAAATGGTACGAAACTTGACAGGCGGTCTACCGGTAGTGAACCAAGGCCGCATGACAAGTCTCGGTCCAATCCGGAAATGTTTAATCCCCACACATGAGAAGAAGGTAGAAAGGATCACCGGAGGGGATAGGAGCGCCGGAATGCAAAACGGACAACGGGGAAAATGCTCGGATGCATGAGACGAACATGTATGCAAATAAAATGCGCATGATGACATGATATGCAATGCATGACACGCAAGCAATGACAAGGCAACAAAAGCGAATAACTGGACGACACCTGGCACATCGGTCACGGGGCGTTACATCATTGATCTCTTAGCCGTGTGCGGTGCCCCCCTCCACCATAATCCACCTCGGTCATATCATACCGGTGCTTAGGCGAAGCCCTATTCCGGTAGCATCATCGTCACCGTCATCATATCGTCGTGCTGACGAAACTCTCCCTCGACACTCTGTTGGATCGTGAGTTCGTGAGACGTCACTGAGCCGAACGTGTGCAGATCGCGGAGGTGTCGTACCTTCGGTGCCAGGATTGGTCGATCATGAAGATGTACGACTACATCAACCGTGTTGTCATAACGCTTCCGCTTACGGTCTACGAGGGTACGTAGACAATACTCTCCCTCTCGTTGCTATGCATCGCCATGATCTTACGTGTGCGTAGGATTTTTTTTTGAAATTACTATGTTCCCCAACACTAACAGGAGCGAGAGCAGGGTCCCTCCCCCCGGGGGGGGGGGGTCCTCTGCACCTCCACGACCCAAAGGCCATCCGACATGGGATGGATAGGCGACCGCGCCAAAGGTAGGAGAAGGAAAGCATGGGGTCTTTTTTATGGAGGAGAAAAAAGACACGTAGCTGTCAAGTGTGCTACATAACTACAAGTACACTTTAGTTCTCTAAGTAATAAGGCATAAAAATGTGTTGGCACCACTACGTGTTGGTCGGGTGATAATCCAAGAAGATCGATTGCCTAGGGAGTCGCTGGATGGATTGCAAGACAGTCATCCGATCTCTCCCCCGTTAATCGTTGAGGTGTGCCATCCTTTGCAACAAGGCTCATGTTGTGCTCAGCTTTGCAACACAAGCCCTATTGCGCTTTCGACTGAACCATTTTTCCTTTGTTTCACGCTATGCGTCGACCTTCATCTCATTGCAACACGTGCCATACTGCAATCACCATTGCTACATGGTCCATGTTGTGGTCACCTTCGCTTGCCCGAGGTGGGCCTTTTGTCACCCACTACACACATGGTCCATGTTGCGGTCACCCATTGTAAATTTGTCATAGGAACCGTTTTGCAATTCCTCATCGTTGCGTTGTCCCTGTTGCATCACCGCAGCCGTTTGTGGCGGGGTTGTCAGCAAAATCCATGTGTGTTGCGGTGCCAGACTGTGCACCCAATAGAGGCGAAGGTGTCCTGATGTTTATGAGATGTTGGTTATCGTTTTCGGTGGGAGTCGACCTTGACGATCCGACTACGAATGTGCGAGACGTCGCGCCTTAGCAATCGCTAAAACCAACTTCCGAGGGTTATTGACCACGCCGGAGCATGATCAACCTGACCACGAGGGTCTGTTTCCTGCGAGCAAACGAAGAACAAGCAAGAAACTAAGATTGCAATCTGGATATTACGAATATAAGAGAAAAACTTTATTGATCAAGGTGGGGTTTTGTGACGCCTTTACCTAGTCGTTGAACACAAACGAAGTATACGAAGTTACAACTATGGCGAACTTTAATCTAAACAAAACCCAAAATCTAAACGATGCCCTAAGGGCTGTATATACGGAGGAAGAGGGGGGAATTTCGTGGCCCTTTGAGGAGGGGTCCGAAACCAACCCTATCTCTTGTTTCCCCACACATACGGACTCTAAAAACAGCCTATACTTAAGTATTTCGAAAATACATGGGCCTGACCTAATAATAAAGTGACGCAACACCTAGAATAGCCTCTGGACAAAATTTATGAAGTGGCATCTTGTATATTTCGTCCAAGGCTTCATGCACCCTTATGGTGGCTTCAAAGTCTTGAAATCATCACTTGTAACTCCGTTCTTGATCCCCTTGCGCATGCCATCATCTCCATGCTTGGTCTTGTTCCAGTGTTCATCCCTCTTATCCATGCCAGGCCCTTCATTTGTAAGCAAAACAAATGTATCCAATTTAGGCATCATCATATTCTCATGAACATTAGAATCATTACTAAGAAACGAAAGTACCTGATAATTTAATTAGCGTGCGCGAGCTCTAATAATTGGTCAAGTATGTATAGCAACAGGGGTTGTGGGTGTAACAATGGTATTGATGTCCTCATCAGCACCGGTCAACTTTCTCGTGGTAACGACGTGGCGATCTTTGTCGACTAGTGCTGGGAGAGGGATTGTAAAGGAGGAGGAGGCTCCCTTGCAATCCATCGGTGCAGTTCTGCAACACCAAGTTGTGCGTCGCCTGCAACACCTTATCATTGCCCCTTATGACTCGCTGCAGCACCTCCCCTCCCCCTAATACTCTATCTTCTAGCACCACACCAATTAAGGTGTGGTCCCGCAGCTGCAGTGACTCGAGCTCTTTGACTTGTTGCAGCACATCTTAGAGACGTCGTCAGCTGCTAGGCACGACGACGAGGTTGCAGGCAAAAAGCAGCTCCTATGGAGATGACAAAGGTGGGTGAGATCCGCTTTGGGATAAGGAATGTCAGAGCGCACCTTACAAAATGTCAAAGTTCTGCTACAACTCCTGGTTGGAGACGGCGAGCCTTTTTTTTCTCCTCGACAAATTTTTCATACTTGCCTCGTGTTTTGCTCGGCAGCTCGCATCTTCTGGCGGGCTTCTCGAAGCACTAGATCATACTACTATTGTTGTTGCTCTTCCGTGGAATTTTTGATTGCACTTTACATCAATTACGCTTCAGAGTCCACTTGAAGTCGTTGCTAGATGGTTAATCATGATAGCTATCAATCTGCTTGTAAGGGAGTCGGCTCGTGCTAGGGCTTGGCGCACAACATCGCATCTCTTTGCTTCAAGATCACCACCGGAGAGACCACAGCAATCTAAAATCATCATCCAATCAGTAATACTACTGTAGCAATCAATACCAGGTATAAAAGGCAGAAAATCACCGGGATATCTATTCCTAAACGTCGCGGATTCGAATCCGACTCATCTCCGAGTCCGGATTCCCCTCAAAGTCTCGTCATATGCGTACGAAGGGATTCCTTCTAGAGAACTCCGCTCCGCTAGCCGCCACCGTCCCTGACTGATGGGCACCCAAACCAGAAATTCTCACACACGCACCCAACCTCTCCTCCCCTTATAAACTGGGGAGATATTTCTTTCCACACCCTCCTCCCCTCGAGATCGAAGGCCGCGAAAAGACCAGAGTGCCCCGCCCCTCATCCCAGAAGTCTCCAAACCCCCTCGTCGGAAGAGGTGAGCTTAGCAGCCTTCACGATGGCGGTGGCGGAGCTCTGGGAGACGCTGAAGCAGGCGATCTTAGCGTACACGGGGCTGTCCCCGACGGCCTTCTTCACCGCCGTGGCGGTCGCCGCCGCGCTGTACCACGTCGTGTCGGGGATCTTCGCGCCGCCGCCGCCTCCCCGGCAGCGGCCGCGCGAGGAGCCCGAGGCGGAGCCGCTCCCGCCTCCCGTGCAGCTGGGCGAGGTCGACGAGGAGGAGCTCCGGCAGTACGACGGGTCCGACCCCAAGAAGCCTCTCCTGATGGCCATCAAGGGTCAGATCTATGACGTCACGCAGAGCAGGTATCTCGCTCGCCTGAAACCCTATCTTTTGCTTTGTAATAGTTGCTCTTATCCACCGATTTTATGATGTGATTGATGGATTCTCCTATTGACTTGGTTTACTAGTATTTGTGTGAATCTGTTGTTATGCTGGTAGTACACCAGGTGACTGATTTACTGGTATTTGTATGAATGAATTGTGCAATTCATCATAATTGGGGGTTCAAGATCGAGTAGGATCGAAACAGGTACGGTAGTTTACAGTGAACTATTAACTGGCTGGGATAGTCGGTGAACTACTTTTGGAGTAAGCAAAGCCCCTTTATGCTGGGTACTTTTCACTTGAACAACTGCACGAATTATATTAAAGGAGTTTCTTGGCCTTTGCATTTTTTTATGTAAGTTAAATGGTTAGGCTCAATAATGCTATAAGATATGTGGTTTCGTATCTTTATCCTTTGCTATGCCAGTTGTGGTTGCTGGTGGAGCACACATATCTTGTGGGAGGAGAGGAATATTAATATAACAGATCTTGGATCTATCATCCTGAGCTTTATGAGCATCTGTATCATCAGATGCTAAAAGATTCACACCAGGCCCCATGCCTTGTATGGCCGCTAAGGATTAAAGTAGTGGTCATGTTTGGGTGTGCTTGAGCCGTTGTTCGCATTGTGCTCGAGCTTCTAGTAAATTTACTTTGCTCTCGTAAAATTGCACGCAATTGGTGTACTCTTGAAAAAAAAGTAGTGGTCAGTATGGCTGATTCCCCACTAAGGGATGATGCGATGCTATGTCTGGAGCTTGTTTTAAGCCATATGATTTTTGAAGCTCACCTGCAACCAAATTTATGTAGCAGCTTCTTAATTCATGTTCCAAGTGCTGGGCTAGAAATAGCTAGATGAAAGAGGTCACTGTGGGATCCACCTTAGCAAAAACTAGACTAATGGATGGACACTCCCTAACTTCCAATGATACTTTTAGGTGATCTGTCGTGTTTCATGATGGATGCATAGTCATCCATGGGTTAGGATCCTCTACTGTCATATATTGTCATCATGCTCTCATTCATATGATGAATGTGTCAAGTATCTCATATACTTTTGTTCTTCTGTTCGTATTTCTAATTATCCTTTTGACCTTTTTTCTGCAGAATGTTCTACGGACCTGGTGGACCTTATGCCCTATTTGCTGGCAAAGACGCCAGCAGAGCTCTAGCCAAGATGTCTTTCGAGCCCCAGGACCTGAACGGTGATACCTCTGGCCTCGGGCCGTTTGAGCTCGATGCACTGCAAGACTGGGAATACAAGTTCATGAGCAAGTATGTGAAGGTCGGTACCATCAAGAAGGCAGCTCCCGCAGAAGACGGCACCACAAGCAAATCCCCAGAAACAAATGAAGCAGTCACCACCGAGGCAGAGACCGAGAAGGCACCTGAGCACAAGCCAAGGGAGGTGAGCTCGGAGGAGGTAAAAGAGAAGGAAGCCACAGCCGATGCAGTCAGCGCCGAGAGCTAGAGCAATCCCATACCCCCTTGTGGTGGCAATAAATCTGTGTCATACAGTATGTAATCTGTACCAGCACGTTGGACATGGGGATATAGTGCTGGTGCGCTGTTATTGTTAGTTCGTCACTGGAGTGCTGGATATTACTGGGGTAGCGGGGTGTGCATGTGCCTCCCCTTTGTTAAGCCGTCGGTTGATACTTTTGGGTGAATAATTTAGCTGCTGTCTAAAGTATCTCTGGCCTGTGTTGTTATTGTTAGTCGTTACTGGGGTGCGTTTGCAAATCCCCCCTCAAATCAAATCAAACGTTTGTTGCATCCGTGAAGAATGAACACATAACGGATGGACTTGAACAAGTATTCATATAATAGAGAAAAAGTTCTTAGATGCAAATTATCTAAGTCTGCCTCACCCATATAATAGAGAAAAACTTCTTAGATGCAAATTATCTAAGTGTGCCAGAGGCAATGATACAATGATACAGGGGCCGTACATCCAAAGCTAGCTGTGATGTTCATCCAAAGATAACTATACATGTCCAGTCACGTTTAAAACAGAATTCATGCAAAGCTAACTATAAATGTCCGGTCACGTTCCAAACGGAATTTAAGATGGCGGGGCTTGCCGGAGGTGGCGGCGGCGGTCTCGCTCAGAGACCACTCCTCGCCGTACTTCATCATCTCGTCCTTGAGGATTTGCGGCGATGAGATATCGGAGTCCCTTCGAGTCCGTACTCTCTCGCGCCTTGAGAGGACGAATTTCTGTCGCCGAGGTAGTGGAGGATGCGCTTGCGCGGGAGGGGAGGGGGCATGGGGTAGCACCTCCAACGCGGCTAGGCAGTGGCGACTCCTCCTTCATGCGACGTGGCAATGGCAACTCCCGCTCCTACTTCACGCGGCGTTTGATTTGGAGGCCACGGTTGCGCAAGGGAGAGCAGGGAGGAAAGGAGGCTCCGCCTTCACCCGTCGGCGTGGAGGCAAATGCGGCTCCGCCTGAACGCGGCGGAAAAGCGGCTCTGGTGGCGGCACCGGACCATGGTCGTGGAGGAGCAAGCGTCAGAGCATCAGCTTCATCTGTGCTTTGTACTCATTCGTCGCCGTCGTGGCCTCCGAGAGGAGGGGCGGCTGCTGCGGTGGACGTCGTTGCTACGGCTTGTCCTCCTCGTCGTCGGAGGATATGACTATCCCCTCCTTCACAGAGGAGCCAACCGTCGTGGAGGAAGAGGGCCCCAGAAAGCGAGACGGCGATGCCAAGATCCAGAGTCGGATCCGGATCCGCCTGCCGGCACCGAGGCCTAGAAGTTGCCCATCGCTAGTGACTGGATGAAGAAAAGAGTGGGCGCGAAGATGTGGAGAGCGCGACGTGGCGGCGCCATGCTTAAATAGTCGTGGCCAGGCGAACGAACGGTCAACCCTCTTCAATATGGTGTCGCGGCTGGAGTTGGTTTCTCGGAACGACATGTCAATATTGAAGCGGGGTCACCCGTCTAGTCACGTCAGTCAGTGTCACCCTCCCGCCCGGTCACATCGAGCGGCATCAAATGCTTGCCGCTGTGGCTCTGAGCTGGCATGACGTAGGAAGCGACACGTCCATTGAGGATATCGTGCAGAGGGTTTTGGGTGGGACTTGAATGTCAGACGCTTACGTGGAAGTTTGCCTTTGATTTGTAGGAAAACTGATGTCCGAATCGATCCGTGGACATATGAGGTATCGTGTTGGATGATACAACGCGTCCGGACGTTTGCTCTAGTCAAATGTGGATGATTTGAGGGTTATTATTGAAGATGCCTTTAAACGGCAAGAACGGGCTTGTATTTGGTCAGAGAAACAACACTGTTATTTGTAATGACTTTATCACAAATGAATCTAAAAAAACACTGTCATTAGTATAATCTCGATTATCCCAGCACCAAATGAAGCCCGGAGCCAGAGGTTCTCGGGTGGGCATGACGCGGTAGTGCATTCGTTTAGTCCCACATCGCCCAGCCACACAGCGCATGAGTCAAACGCGCAGTATAAAAGTCCCAGGGCGCAGAGGAGTTTCCACAGGAGGTGAGGCCGAGTTAGCTCGTTTGATGGTTAACGAAACCACGGCATAGAGGCACTGCAAACATCCGAGATGAGCAAAATTAAGCTTGTCCCAAGTTTGCAGTCCTCGATGTCGTAGTTTTGTTTTTTCCATCTATTTTTGAGCACATTAAAATTAAAATTAAATTAGTTTCTGGTCTCATTAGGCCCAACCAAAGCTAAGCTTCAAACTGTTACTCTGCTCACTCGTGAATCACGAGCCAAGCACAAGGCCGCTTGCTTCGTCTGAACTTTGCGCACTCACGCAACCACACAGCAAGTCAACCTCAGCACAAAAGAAGAAAAAAAAATTCAACAACACTACCACAGAACAAAAAACTACATCACGACTTTGCGGCGTACGCAACAGAAACTGAAGACATACCGGCCTCAGGCTGCAGGTGGAGGTGGGATCAAGTGGGACTAAATAGCCCATCCCACTTAAATTGACTTAGTGGGCTCCCATTAGATAGAGAAAATAATAATCGGGCAATCCCACTAGTCCCATTGGAAGCCCACCTTGCCCTATTAACACAACCCCGAAAGAGGGCGGGCCGTAGCACGAGCAATGGCCGCCGCCACAGCGTGCTCCTGTGCGCGCGGCGCACGCGCCATCCACCCCCACCTTGCTGGCCTGTGCCCAGCAGTGGGCGCTCCCGTGCACGGCGCGTGCGGCCTCCACCCCCACCTCGCTGGCCGGTGCCCAGCAGCAGCCGTCCCCTCCCCCTGGTGTGGTGCTCCCGCGCGGTGGATCCTCCCTGCCCCGCCCGTCTTCGATCGGATCTGCGTTGTTCTCGTCTCCTCCTGCTGGCCGGAGCAGGTGTGCAAGGTGCCCCCTGCTGCCCCGTATGCGCGCTCCACCCCGTCTCGCTGGCCTGTGTGTAGCGAGGTGTTCTTCCCCCACTTGGTGTCCAGATCCAACAGCGACACATTGAAATTCTTTCCAAGCTTAATTGAGTAACTAAGCTCACTGTGGATTACGTGGGATCCCATTTGTGCCCACATAATTTGTGTATGTTCTGATGGAAGGTCCAGTTATTCCCACTAAACCTACTGGGACTAAGTGGGCTAAAGGTGGGACTCCCATGTACGATCCCACTTGCAGCCTGATACCGGCCCAAAACGACCCAAGAGGTGAATGGTATTTGTTTCAGATGATAAAAACTGGAGAGAGGGTCTAAAACAAATTGAATTTGCTAAGCGTCTCCCAGTGACGGCCCCGGTTGCAGATGGTGATGATGGCAGCGGCTGCCACCTTGCGTCTGGATCAATCCGGTTATGGCAAGGGGGTTGTGTTAATCAGGAGCTTAGAGCAACTCCAACGCCCCAATTCATTTTATCTGCGCGTGTTTGTTTGGTCACCGCGGACAAAAAAGTCGGCCAAACGCGCCGACTCAAACGAACGCGTGTCCACTTTTCGTTCGCCTGTCGACCCATTCCCAACTCAATTTTGAGTCTGATTTGCGTCGCCGTGGACACGAAACAGACACGCGTCTACTCCTTCCCTGACCCGTCAGTCGGTGGCACAACGACCACCATTTCCCTCCACTTTCCTAAAACATCCCCGCCCGATCGCACTCCCGCCTGCTCGCCATGGACGACGCGCCGACCCTCGATGTTGCCGCCTCCCTCGCCTCGTTCGGCCTCACCTCCGCCCCCCTCGGGCAAAGGCAAGCCCCGCGCCCCTCGCAAGACCGCCGCGCCGCCCAAGAAGAAGCAGCTGACGCCCGAGGAGCGGGCCGTGCAGTCGGCCAAGAGGAAGGACCGGAGGCACGCGGCGGACGCAAGGGACGAAGAAGCGGCCGTCGCCGCCCTCACCGCCGCCGCACAATAGGAGGAAACCAACGCCCAAGTCGCCGCGGCAACGAGGGAGGCCCTGATCTACCTAGGGTTAAACCCTGGCCAACACAGGCTCATCAACGCCGCCTTGGCCGTGGCCAGCACGGGCTCGTCCACATTTCCTCGGATGGTGCCGCCAGAGTCGCCGCGCGCGTCTGCCACGCACGCGATTCCTGGCTTCCATGTCTATCCGCAAACCTCCCGCTTCTCCGAGGAATGCCCGCGGAGGTGAGCGTGGTGGTGCTGTCCACGCCCGTGTCCATCAGCCTCAACGCCACGCCGGTGGCCGGTGTATCATCCTCGGGAGAGGCGAGGAAACGCCCGCGGGATATGCCAGCCAACGTGCTCCTCGGCGCCCGGAACCTGCTCGATAGAATGCCGGCCGCCGGCGACGATGAAACGACTAACCGTTTCATCAACAAGAACATCATCTTCGAAGATGGTGCAGCGGCCGCTGGCTCTGCTGGCGATGCTGCCGTGGCTGCCTACGATCCCGATGACACCCAAAGCCAAGACGGCCGAGCGCCATTCACGCCGGTGTCCTATGATCAAGCTGGCATGCACGACGCCTTCATGGAAGATCGGGTCAGCCCGGCGGCTTTCCGCTCGACCACGAGTTCCCGGAGGACTACGACCTCAAGGAAGAGGATGAAATGGACATCGACGGAGAGCCTTTGTTCGAGGACGAGCTTGCCAAGCCGCCGGGGCAAAGTCGAAGCGCAAGAGCAAGCGGACGAAGGCATACACGCCATCCGAGTACAAGCTCCTTTGTGAGTGTTGGAGGGACATTGGGCAAGACCCCAAGGTCGACGCCAAACAAAAGGCATCAACCTTTTGGATTCGTGTCCATCGCGAGTTCCATGAATGCAAGAAGTTTGTGTCGTACCAAATGCACAACAAGCGTGGGTGGGTGTCCCTTTCAAAGCGATGGAGGGTGATACAAAAGAGTGCAACACGTTTTGTGCCGCCCTTGAGAGCATCAAGGCACGCTCTGTGAGCAGCATCGGCATGCAAGATATGGTATACGTGTGCCCCTCTTCGTTTCCGTTCCCGTTATGCTTGCATGCCATTTGCACCTCCATTTTCCCATATGCTTGCATGTTATTCATTTGTAGGTCCAAGCTTTGGAGGCATTCAAGGTCCAACATGGTGGCAAGTCCTTCAACCTCTCCCATTGTTGGATGGTCATCAACGGGAAGAAGTTCAAGGCGCAATATGCCGCCCTCATGGTGTGTGGGGGGGAGGCAGCTGTGGAGGAAGTTGGGGAGGGCGAAAAGCCATAGCCACGTGGGAAGGCCAACTCCAAGAAGGAGGACAAGCAGGATGCGGCGTCGATCACCTTGCTTGCAACCGTGGAGGGCATGATGTGCAAAAAGGACTCAAGGGAGGAGAAGCGCCGGCAAGACAAGGAAGAGCAAATGAATGCCTCCATGGAGATCCAGAGGAGGAGGCTTGAGATGGAGGCAGAGAAGCAAGCCAAGATGCTTGAGATGGAGACGGAGAAGAAAGCCAAGATGCTCGAGATCGAGGCCGCCAATGCCAAGACCAAGGCAAAAGAAGTGGCGATCGCTAGCATGATGACGAGGGTGGAGATCATGAAGGTGGACCTGAACACCGTGCCACCGAGGAAGAGGCCATGGTTGAAGAAGATGCAGGCCGACATGCTCAAGTTCGACGACAAGTGATCTATGGCGGAGAGTGCCATCCCTTCTTTGTATGCCGACAAGTGTGCTGGCATGACCACGTATGACATGGTGTGGTCGAATTCCTGCCCCTTTTTGTGTGCTAGCATGTGTGCCGGCCGCTGGCAAGTGCGCCAGCATGAACGTGTGGTGGTTTTTTGGAGGCTAGCATTATATGCCATCCGCTGGCATGGTGCCGGCATGAACTTTGGGCGATGGCATGGCCGCTGGCATGATCTATGGCCGCATGCCTTTTAAATTTATGCGCTCACATGAAATGGGTCGCGCGCGTTGGGCACACAGCCGACCCAAAACAAAAACAGGGCAGACGCCGAGCGGGCGGCCGACCCAAATAGATGAAAACCGGACAAAATGTGCGTCCCGTTTGGGTTAGCACATTGGAGTTTCTCTTAGTGGCTTTGCATTCTAGGAGACAAACTTGGTTTCTGAGGTAGACAACTTAGAGGACATGTTATGCAACTTTCCACTCTACGGTAAGCAACTTTAACAGTATGGTATTGGTAGGAAACTAAACTATTTACTGAAGGAAATATGCCCTAGAGGCAATAATAAAGTTGTTATTTTATATTTCCTTATATCATGATAAATGCTTAATATTCATGATAGAGTTGTATTAACCAGAAACTTGATACATGTGTGGATACATAGACAAAACATCGTGTCCCTAGTAAGCCTCTACTAGACTAGCTCGTTCATCAAAGATGGTTAAGTTTCCTAACCATAGACATGTGTTGTCATTTGATGAACGGGATCACATCATTAGGAGAATGATGTGATGGACAAGACCCATCCGTTAGCTTAGCATAATGATCGTTAAGTTCTATTGCTATTGCTTTCTTCATGTCATATACATATTCCTTTGACTATGAGATTATGCAACTCCCGGATACCGGAGGAATAGATTGTGTGCTATCAAACGTCACAACTTAACTGGGTGATTATAAAGATGCTCTACAGGTATCTCCGAAGGTGTTTGTTGGGTTGGCATAGATCGAGATTAGGATTTGTCACTCCAAGTATCAAAGAGGTATCTCTGGTCCCTCTCGGTAATACACGTCATAAGAAACCTTGCAAGAAAAGTGACTAATGAGTTAGTTGCGGGATGATGTATTACGGAATGAGTAAAAAGACTTGCCGGTAATGAGATTGAACTAGGTATGAAGATACTGACGATCGAATCTCGGGCAAGTAACATACCGATGACAAAGGTAATAACGTATGTTGTCATACCGGTTCGACCGATAAAGATCTTCGTAGAATATGTAGGAACCAAAATGAGCATCCAGGTTCTTCTATTCATTATTGACCGGCGAGGTGTCTCGGTCATGTCTACATGGTTAACGTTTGATGGCGAATTTGTATAATATGAGTTATGTGATTTGGTGACAGAATGTTGTTCGGAGTCCCAGATGAGATCACGGACATGACGAGGAGTCTCGAAATGGTCAAGAGGTAAAGATTCATATACTGGTCGATGATATTTGGACACCGGAAGTGTTTCGGGGGTACCGGGTGCATATCGGGTCACTAGAAGGGGTTCCGGGCATCCCCCCGGCAACTACATGGGCCTTAATGGGCCAAGAGGGGGACAGACCAGCCCCTAAGGGGCTGGTGCGCCCCTCCCATATGGGCTGGCCAAATTGGAGTAGAAAAGGGGAAGGAGGAAAGAAAATAGGGAATAGGATTCCCCCTTCCCCCTCTTCCCTTCCTACTCCAAATAGGAATAGGAAAGGGGGAGGCCGAATTGGGAGGACCCCAAGTAGGATTACTCCTACTTGGGGCGTCCCCTTGGTTGCCTCTCCTCCCTCCAACCTACATATATGAAGGGGGGGGGGCACCGCTATAACACACAACAAACATTGTTAACCATGTGCGGCGCCCCCTGCACAGTAGTTTATGCCTCCGATCATACTGTCGTAGTGCTTATGTGAAGCCCTACGCGGATCACTTCACCATCACTATCACCACACCGTCGTGCTGACGAAACTCTCCCTCGACACTTTGCTGGATCAAGAGTTCTAGGGATGTCATCTAGCTGAACGTGTCCAGAACTCGAAGGTGTCGTACGTTCGGTGCTTGATTGGTCGGAACGAGAACAAGTTTGACTACATCAACCATGTTGTCAAACGCTTCCGCTTTCGGTCTACGAGGGTACGTGGACACACTCTCCCCCTCTCGTTGCTATGCATCTCCTAGATAGATCTTGCATGAGCGTATGATTTTTTTTTTTGAAATTCCATGCTACGTTCCCCAACAGTGGCATCCGAGCCAGGTCTATGCGTAGATGATATGCACGAGTAGAACACAAAGAGTTGTGGGCGGTGATAGTCATACTACTTACCACCAACGTCTTACTTTGATTCAGCGGTATTGTTGTATGAAGCGGCCCGGACCAACCTTACATGACCATGTTCATGAGACCCGTTGCACCGATAGACATGCAACTAGTTTTTCATAAAGGTGGCTGGCGGGTGTCTGTTTCTCCAACTTTAGTTGAATCCAATTTGACTATGGTCTGTCCTTGTTGAAGGTTAAAACAGCAAACTTGACGAAACACCGTCGTGGTTTTGATGCGTAGGTAAATTCTTACTAGAAGCCCATAACAGCCATGTAAAACTTGCAACAAGAAAGTAGAGGATGTCTAACTTGTTTTTGCAGGGCATGTTGTGATGTGATATGGTCAAGACATGATGTGATATACATTATTGTATGAGATGATCATTGTCGGTGTCAAAACCGGCGGATCTCGGGTAGGGGGTCCCGAACTGTGCGTCTAGGCGGATGGTAACAGGAGGCAGGGAACACGATGTTTTACCCAGGTTCGGGCCCTCTTGATGGAGGTAAAACCCTACGTCCTGCTTGATTAATATTGATGATATGGGTAGTACAAGAGTGGATCTACCACGAGATCGAGGAGGCTAAACCCTAGAAGCTAGCCTATGGTATGATTGTTTTTTCGTCCTACGGACTAAAACCCTCCGATTTATATAGACACCAGAGAGGGCTAGGGTTCCACAGAGTCGGTTACAATGGTAGGAGATCTACATATCCATATCGCCAAGCTTGCCGTCCACGCCAAGGAAAGTCCCTTCCGGACACGGGACGAAGTCTTCAATCTTGTATCTTCATAGTCCAGGAGTCCGGCCGAAGGTATAGTCCGGCTATCCGGACACCCCCTAATCCAGGACTCCCTCAGTAGCCCCTGAACCAGGCTTCAATGACGACGAGTCCAGCGTGCAGATTGTGAAAGTGCAACTATCCCTAGGTGGTTTTGGTAATTCATAACAACATATAGCTCATTGAGCTAATGCTATTCCAAGATGATTATTTCAGGAAAGCTCAATGATTGGCATGGCATGGATGTGAAAGTGGAACCCTCAAAATGCTAAGGACAAAGGATTGGCTCAAGCTCAAAAGCTCAAGACTCTTCATTTTATATTTTAGTGATCCAAGATCACATTGAGTCCATAGGAAAAGCCAATACTATCAAGGAGGGATGAGGTGTTGCTTAATGAGCCTCTTGCTTCATGTGCTTAGTGATATGCTCCAAAACCCTCAACTACTTTCCCATATCCACATATGACCTAAACCCTAAGCCAAACTCGGTCCTACCGATTCTTCCTATCCGGCGCCACCGAGTTTCACTTGTCATTAGCCACTGCCAAACCCTAGCAACTCGGTTCTACCGATAAGGATCTCGGTCTCACCGAGATGGGATTGCAAACTCTCTGTTTCCCTTTCGTAACTTTTCGGTCTCACCGAAAGAGCGAATCGGTCCCACCGAGATTGCAATGTAAACTCAGTGTTTCCCCTTTGTAACTTTTTGGTCTCACCGAGTTCCACTCGGTCTCACCGAAAGAGCAAATCGGTCCCACCGAGTTTGCCTGACCAACTCTCTGGTTAGCTAATTACCAAATTCGGTCTCACCGAGTTTGTGTAATCGGTCTCACCGAGATTACGTTATGCCCAAACCCTAACCATATCGGTCCTACCGAGTTGCATGTCAGTCCCACCGAAAATCTCTAACGGTCACTAGGTTTACATTTTCGGTCCGACCGAGTTTATTGATTCGGTCCCACCGAGATTGGAAAACTGTGTAACGGTTGGATTTTGTGTGGAGGCTGTATATACCCCTCCACCTCCTCTTCATTCGTGGAGAGAGCCATCAGAACACACACACACCATTCCAACTCATATGTTCTGAGAGAGAACCACCTACTCATGTGTTGAGACCAAGATATTCCATTCCTACCATATGAATCTTGATCTCTAGCCTTCCCAAGTTGCTTTCCACTCAAATCTTCTTTCCACTAAATCCAAATCCTATGAGAGAGAGTTGAGTGTTGGGGAGACTATCATTTGAAGCACAATAGCAAGGAGTTCATTACCTACACACCATTTGTTACTTCTTGGAGAGTGGTGTCTCCTAGATTGGCTAGGTGTCACTTGGGAGCCTCCGACAAGATTGTGGAGTTGAACCAAGGAGTTTGTAAGGGCAAGGAGATCGCCTACTTCGTGAAGATCTTCCGCTAGTGAGGCAAGTCCTGTGTGGGCGATGGCCATGGTGGGATAGACAAGGTTGCTTCTTCGTGGACCCTTTGTGGGTGGTTGCTTCTTCGTGGACCCTTCATGGGTGGAGCCCTGTGTGGACTCGCGCAACCGTTACCCTTGGGTGGAGCCCTGTGTGGACTCGCGCAACCGTTACCCTTCGTGGGTTGAAGTCTCCATCAACGTGGATGTAGGATAGCACCACCTATCCGAACCACGGGAAAAACATCCGTGTCTCCAATTGCATTTGAATTCTCTAAACCCTTCCCTTTACATTCTTGCAAGTTGCATGCTTTACTTTCCGCTGCCTATATACTCTTTGCATGCTTGCTTGAATCATGTGATGATTGCTTGACTTGTCCTAAATTAGCTAAAATCTGCCAAGAACTAAAATTGGGAAAAGGTTAAGTTTTTATTTGGTCAAGTAGTCTAATCACCCCCCTCTAGACATACTTTCGATCCTACAAGTGGTATCAGAGCTTTGGTCTCCATTTGCTTTGATCTCCATAGATTTTGGTGGTCATAGCCTTGGTTTCACAACCTAGGAGAGTATGGCGTCTAGTGAGGGAAATTATCACCGTAGAGGTCCTTACTTTGATGGTACTAATTTTGCTAGTTGGAAGCATAAAATGAAAATGCATATTCTTGGACATAACCCCGCCGTTTGGGCTATTGTGTGTGTTGGTTTGCAAGGTGACTTCTTTGATGGGAGAGAACCAAACCGTGAAGCTACCGCGGATGAGTTGAAGATGTTGCAATACAATGCTCAAGCTTGTGATATTCTCTTCAATGGATTGTGCCCGAAGAATTCAACAAAATCAGCCGTCTTGAGAATGCAAAGGAAATTTGGGACACTTTGTTTGATATGCACAAAGGTACCGACTCCGTCAAGGAATCCAAGTTGGATGTGCTTCAAAGCCAACTTGACAAGTTCAAGATGAAGGATGGTGAAGGTGTCGCTGAAATGTACTCTAGGCTTGCTCTCATCACAAATGAGATTGCCGGCTTAGGAAGTGAAGAGATGACCGATAGATTCATCATCAAGAAGATTCTAAGAGCCTTGGATGGAAAATATGATACCGTGTGCACATTGATCCAAATGATGCCCAATTACAAAGATCTCAAGCCAACGGAGGTGATTGGAAGAATTGTTGCTCATGAGATGTCACTTAAGGATAAAGAGGAACTTCACAACAAATCAAGTGGTGCCTATAAAGCCTCATGTGAAGCCCCTACATCATCAAGTGAGAAACAAGACTTCAATGAAGAATTGAGCTTAATGGTGAAGAACTTCAAGAAGTTCTACAAGAGTAGAAGCAAAGATAGAAGCTTCAAGTCAAGGTCCTACAATGACAAAAGATCTTCTAGTCGAGAGCGAAACTGCTACAATTGTGGAAGACCCGGACACTATTCCAATGAGTGTACGTCTCCCTACAAGAGAAGAGAAGATTCTCCAAAAAGAAGAAGCAAAGGATCACCACCAAGAGAGAGAAGGAGTAGAGATGATCGTTATGAACGAAGATACTCACGGAGAAGCAAGGATTCAGAAAGGAAGGAAAAATCATCAAGGAGCTATACAAGACGAAGACATCAAGCTCATGTTGGTGAATGGGTATCCGGCTCCGACTCCGACAGCCACTCCGAAAGAAGTTATCACTCCGACTCCGAAGATACTCAAGATGAAGGTGTTGCCGGTCTAGCACTTGTGTCAACCAACTCCTACGACATATTTGACTCACCAAATGAAGGAATTGGAAGATGCTTCATGGCCAAAGGTCCTAAGGTAACACACCCCGAGTATGTTGATTTCAATAGTGATGAAGATGACTTGTTAGGTGATGATTTGCTTATTGACAACTCTAGTGATGAATACTATGATGAAATGTCAATTAAACATGCTAATCAAGATAAAACGAATGACAATGATAAGGAGAAGATTGATGCCCTAACTAAAGAACTAAACACTCTTAAGTTAGCTCATGAAACCATCTTCGAAGATCATCGAGAACTTTTAAGAGCTCATGAGAAATTACGCTTTGAGAAGCTCAATCTTGAGCAAGAGCATGAGTTCTTAAAAGCAATCAATGATGATCTCCGCAAGAAAAGTTCTTCTTACATTGCCAAGCGTTTACTCTTATCCACTTACATGCCTCAAGTCAAGTCTAGTAACAAGAAAGATTCTTCCTCTAGCAGTAACAATGATCATATTAAATCCAATATTGTTGCTTCTAGTAGTTCTCTTGATTCCACTAATGATTCTCTTAGCCAAGTTACACTTGAGCAAGAAAATAGTTTATTGAAGGGAATTATAGAGAAAGGAGTGTACAATATCCTTGCCGGGAGTAAGCAATTCGAGGAAATTGTGCGCAAGCAAGGAATGCACCGGAAGAATCAAGGTGTTGGTTTTGAACGAAAGTTCAATGCCAATGGAGTTGAGTGGGAAGAAGATCAATACCCCAAGACAAAGTTTATTCCTCAACAAGAGAAGTATGATACTTCTTTCAAGGGGACACAAGCTCAAGATGATCTTCCACCACAAGACTACAAGCAAAAAGGCAAGGACAAGCTTCAAGAGGAAATTGATGCATTTGAAGAAGCTCCAAAGACCTTAGTCAAGTGGATTCCCAAGACTACTTCAAGTTCCACTTCATCAAGTACGACTACAACTCCAAGGATTCCCATCAAGATGGTGTGGATCCAAAAGAAGAAGAACTAGAGAGTTCTCGAGGGTGACTCCGCCAACATACTTCACTCTTATCATTTTGGCAAGAACAAGTTCAATCAACTTCCACATCTTGCACTAGTTCAAGGAGTCACAAACCCTCTTGTTGGTAAGACAAGGGACAAGGTAACCTAAAAGTTTTCATGGACATCATCTTGTGTGTGCATCACTCTATGTCTATGGATATCCTTGTTTGTTCCTTGTGGGACTAACCCATGTAGGTATTGAAAGTGCAATTCACTCAAATGGATAGCTCCAAGAGATCTACATCAACATTGAGCATCCACATCTTCAATATCTACATGAAGTCATCATCGATAAAACCCAAGGTTAGTTCATCCCTCTTAGGGGGGATATCACATCTAGGGGGAGCTTTACTCTAAGACTTGAGCTAAAGCAACTCTAAAGATGTGAACAAAACAATGCTTTATGTAAAAGTGGTAACCCCACTTGAGCTTAAACGATGAGTATGACCTATGATCAAGTGTTCTCACTTGACTCCTAAGTCAATATACTCATATATAGATGACCTAGTCATCGCAAATTGCTTGATAGATGCTAGAATTGGTTGTGCATGCCTTGTCACATATTTCATTTGCCATCTTATTGTGTGAGCATGCTGGTTGCATATTTTACTCATTTGAGGACATCCACTTGTTGTTTTGATTGTTCGGCTTTATTTCTTTTTGCCAAGTGGATGGACAAGAATGCCTAAGAACCTCCTCTAGCTATCTATGCTTTTCTCGTCTCAAACTCTATTCATGCTGCATCACAAAATTTGATCAAGTCAGATTCGAACTACTCTGTGTGAGGAGCGCTCGGAGTCCCCGATTCGTCATAGACTTAAACTTCCAAAACCTCTTTATGATTCTCGGTCTGACCGATACTCCACTTTCGGTCCTACCGAGATCATTAAGTTGATCTAGGTTTTCGATCTCGGTGCAACCGATTTGAACCTTTCGGTCACATCGAGTTTCAGTAACTGCTTGCAGTTATGAATCTCGGTGCCACCGAGTTGTTCCACTCGGTCACACCGACAGGGTCGGGCTATATATAGTCACGGGAATTTTTTTGGAAATTTCTCCGAACCCCTTCATTCGTGCGATAGCCTGTTCTGCCCTCGTGGTCTCCGAATCGTCTTCTCGCCGCCAGCCGCCTCCAGTCGCTGGTCTCCATCGCCATCAACGGGAATTCTGCCCCGCCGTTGCCGCCGTAGCAAGCCCCCGCCGAACTAGGGTATGGACTTGATCTTTGTGCTATTCTCCAATCTGATTCCTAGCATATTGTGATCTTCATGATTCTTGCCACGATTGAAACACTCCTATCCAGTCAAAACGCTCATAGATTAGGTTTGATTCGAAAATTCTAGGTTTAGGTCTCCGCCGAAACCATCTCGAACCCACCGAGTTGAAAAACTCGGTCCCACCGATTTGGCTTATGCCATTGCACAAGTGAGACTCGGTCTGACCGAGAATTACTTATCAGTATGACCGATTTTGGAACTCTGTGAAACCCTAGCAGTCTCGGTGCCACCGAACTGTGACTCGGTCCTACCGAGTTCACTAGTTTAGGTTCCAAAACTGCTTCGGTATCACTGAGTTTGAAAATCGGTAGATCCGAGATGATTTCAGTAGGAAACTAAAACTAAGTTTTTGGATCATTCTTTTGCAAAAATCTCTGCATTTTGTGATGCTCATCCTTTCTACCTCATCTATAATCTGTTCACATGGTCAGCAGTCAGTTTGCAGCATGTCTGATCAAAGTGATAGCCAAAACATGTCAGAGCAGCAGGTGCACATGAGTGAGGGCACTAGTCCCTCAAGTTCTTCAGATGAGGGCAGCAGGAGCACCCCTAGCAACTTGCCAAAGGCTGCCACGAGACAGAGGAAGAAGAGGACTTCAGATTCCGAAGATGAGGACTATGTGGCACAGGAAGAGGCCACTTCCAAGAGAGTTGAGCCGGCTCAAGGCACAAAGCCAGGGCTGAAAATCAAAAGGCCAGCAGGCAGGCAACCCATGTCAAAGGCAAGAGCCTCAACTGAGAAGCCCACTCCCCAAGAGCCAGTTGTTGCAGAAGGCAAGAAGAGGAAGGAAAGGGTCAAGAAGACCGTAGCCAGAGTGCTAGGAAAAGCTTCCATCATGGAAGAGGAAGAGGAAGAAAAGGTAGCTGCACCAGCACCCAAGGCACCCAAGCTGATGGGTGATGCCATAAGGTCAGGGGCTACTGCATCTAAGCCTAAAGCTGCCTCCAAGCCAAAACCAAAGAGGAATACAAGGAGCATTCCTGCAGCTAAGAAGAACAAGGCCCCAGTGCGTGAGACTGTTGCTGAAGAAGAGGAAGAGAATGTCCTGAGAAAGCTAAAGCCCAAGATCCCAGACCACAATGATGCTCATCCTGTGGCTGAGGATATGAAGCTCAGGAGAGATTCAGGGCTGAGGAAGTGGAGAGAAGCAGACCCGTATGCTTCAAGGAGAAGGACTACCGTGGACTACAGATTTCACACCAAGGAGCAGCAGGATTTTTATGAGACAGTGCTGCTAGATAAGAAGCCCATTGTCTGTGATATGCGATGGGTTGATTGGCAATATATCAAGGACAACGAAGAGCACTATCCTGGAGTGCAAGACAGCTTCATAGCTTGTGGAGTAGCTGACTTTGTTGGGCAGAAGCTCACAAAGTGGAATGAGGAGCTTATAATGCAGTTCTACTCCACGACACATTTTTATCTAGATGGGAGGATCACATGGATGTCTGAGGGTACGAGGTACCAATCCACTGTTGAGGAATGGGCAAAGTTAATTAATGCCCCAGAGGAGCATGATGATGACATGGACATGTATGCCAAGAAGAAGATGGACCACAACTCAATGTCCAATATGTACAAGGAGATCCCAAATGAAGCACTTGATACTTTCAAGTTTGGCTCAGTGCATTATCTTCTGTCAGGTCTGCCTACGATCAATTGGATACTAAGGCACACCTTACTGCCCAAGTCTGGAGATCACAAGATGATCAGAGGCCATGCTATCAACTTGCTACATGTGTTTGATGTGCCTCAGAAGTTCAAGGTGATGAGCCTCATAGTGGAAACAATCAAGAGGACTGCAGCAGATCAGAAGAGGAGTTGCAGATATGCCCCTCAAATTCAGGAGCTCATCAACTCCAAGATGGGCACGGGCATATATTTATTGGACAAGGAACATTTGCCCATCCGTCCAGATTTTGAGGACAATCAAGTTGTCATGACTGAGAACGAGCCATCGTCTGCACAAGCTTACACAAAGAAGGAGAAGGCAAGGAAGGAGAAAGCTGCCAAAATGCCAACTCAAGAGGAGGCGTCTGAATACTTCTCGAAGACCAAACAAGAGCAGCTTGGTTACTTGATTGCATCCACGCTGAGGATTGAGCAAAGTCTGGCCACCCTCACTCAAAATCAGCAGAGCCTAGAGAGAATCATGGAACAGAAGTTCTATGACTTGGATGTCAAAGTAACGGAAGTTCAGTCTGCAGTGGAGCAGCTCCAGGAGGACATGCAGGAGAGGAGAGGCAGGACTACCACTCATGCCTTTGCCAGAGTGCCACGAGGCCCGAGGTCATCTGCCGTGCCAGTTGCTGACACCAGAGCCACCACCTCAGCACCAGCCACAGCCTCAGTTCCACCAGCTCCATCATCTACTTCAGCTCCAACTCCAGCGTCTACTTCAGCATCTACCGAAGCCTTCGTCCTTGGAGTGATCCGGACTCCACCACCACCAGAAGATCAAGCCTGAGCGTCGATCTAGTGCTATGCATTTTCTAGGAACTTTTTGGTAACTTGTTGCCAAAGGGGGAGAAGATGTATAGATCCTAGGCTTCGAGAGAGAGAGAGTGTTGCTTTTCTCTCTTGCTTTATTTGGTGGTTTTTCAAACTTGTTTGCTTTTGAGTGCTTGAGATACTATGCTTGTGAGACATTGATGATCATGTGTTTGATCATAAGCTACACTTAATGCTTGCTTAATGCTATTATCTTATCTATCTTATGTGATCATTCACTATTCTTGGTGATGAGTGCATGTATTTCTTTCTTATCATTTTAAGCGCTCCACCAAGATGTATGTGACATGGAAGAGTAACCCATGACTCTAACTCCTTGTGCATTTGCAGTCCAAAGCAAATTTTAAATATGCACAAATTTAGGGGGAGCTCTTACTTATCACATACTTCTCAAAGCGACGATATATTTCATGCTTATTATCATTTGTCGAAGCTTTGATCTATATGTTGTCATCAATTACCAAAAAGGGGGAGATTGAAAGTGCAACTATCCCTAGGTGGTTTTGGTAATTCATAACAACATATAGCTCATTGAGCTAATGCTATTCCAAGATGATTATTTCAGGAAAGCTCAATGATTGGCATGGCATGGATGTGAAAGTGGAACCCTCAAAATGCTAAGGACAAAGGATTGGCTCAAGCTCAAAAGCTCAAGACTCTTCATTTTATATTTTAGTGATCCAAGATCACATTGAGTCCATAGGAAAAGCCAATACTATCAAGGAGGGATGAGGTGTTGCTTAATGAGCCTCTTGCTTCATGTGCTTAGTGATATGCTCCAAAACCCTCAACTATTTTCCCATATCCACATATGACCTAAACCCTAAGCCAAACTCGGTCCTACCGATTCTTCCTATCCGGCGCCACCGAGTTTCACTTGTCATTAGCCACTGCCAAACCCTAGCAATTCGGTTCTACCGATAAGGATCTCGGTCTCACCGAGATGGGATTGCAAACTCTCTATTTCCCTTTCGTAACTTTTCGGTCTCACCGAAAGAGCGAATCGGTCCCACCGAGATTGCAATGTAAACTCAGTGTTTCCCCTTTGTAACTTTTCGGTCTCACCGAGTTCCACTCGGTCTCACCGAAAGAGCAAATCGGTCCCACCGAGTTTGCCTGACCAACTCTCTGGTTAGCTAATTACCAAATTCGGTCTCACCGGGTTTGTGTAATCGGTCTCACCGAGATTACGTTATGCCCAAACCCTAACCATATCGGTCCTACCGAGTTGCATGTCAGTCCCACCGAAAATCTCTAACGGTCACTAGGTTTACATTTTCGGTCCGACCGAGTTTATTGATTCGGTCCCACCGAGATTGGAAAACTGTGTAACGGTTGGATTTTGTGTGGAGGCTATATATACCCCTCCACCTCCTCTTCATTCATGGAGAGAGCCATCAGAACACACACACACCATTTCAACTCATATGTTCTGAGAGAGAACCACCTACTCATGTGTTGAGACCAAGATATTCCATTCCTACCATATGAATCTTGATCTCTAGCCTTCCCAAGTTGCTTTCCACTCAAATCTTCTTTCCACTAAATCCAAATCCTATGAGAGAGAGTTGAGTGTTGGGGAGACTATCATTTGAAGCACAAGAGCAAGGAGTTCATTACCTACACACCATTTGTTACTTCTTGGAGAGTGGTGTCTCCTAGATTGGCTAGGTGTCACTTGGGAGCCTCCGACAAGATTGTGGAGTTGAACCAAGGAGTTTGTAAGGGAAAGGAGATCGCCTACTTCGTGAAGATCTACCGCTAGTGAGGCAAGTCCTGTGTGGGCGATGGCCATGGTGGGATAGACAAGGTTGCTTCTTCGTGGACCCTTTGTGGGTGGTTGCTTCTTCGTGGACCCTTCGTGGGTGGAGCCCTGTGTGGACTCGCGCAACCGTTACCCTTGGGTGGAGCCCTGTGTGGACTCGCGCAACCGTTACCCTTCATGGGTTGAAGTCTCCATCAACGTGGATGTAGGATAGCACCACCTATCCGAACCACGGGAAACACATCCGTGTCTCCAATTGCGTTTGAATTCTCCAAACCCTTCCCTTTACATTCTTGCAAGTTGCATGCTTTACTTTCCGCTGCCTATATACTCTTTGCATGCTTGCTTGAATCATGTGATGATTGCTTGACTTGTCCTAAATTAGCTAAAATCTGCCAAGAACTAAAATTGGGAAAAAGTTAAGTTTTTATTTGGTCAAGTAGTCTAATCACCCCCTCTAGACATACTTTCGATCCTACAGATTGTCTTCGGCATTGCAAGGCGGGTTGCTCCTCCAAGTACTTCATAGAAGATTTTGAACACAAAGGTAGTGTCCGGCTCTGCAAAATAAGTTTTCACATATTGCCATAGAGAGAATAATATTTACACAAATCTAATCTGCTGACGTATTCCGTAGCGTGACATCACACCACGGCCAAGTCTTTATTCGAATCGTTTCACTATCCCACCTCAGCGCGTTTAGCGAGGTGGTTTCCTTGGCATGTCTTGTCAAAGCAGAGATCATGTCCCCTTACTCTGGGATTCTCATCAATACGGGCGTGGGTAACCCAACCGCGCCATTGGTTACGACGCTTGGGAGATAAGCGAGTTTTACCAGGCTGGTGGGGATGCATAGTCGCGTCCGCCTATATAAGGGGATAAGGATCCACCTTTTCATCCACGCCTTCTTCCTCCTTTGCCTATCCATTTCCGCGCACTCGAGCTCCAGCGCCCAAGTCCACACATCCCACCTCAACCTTCTCCAGCCATGTCGGAGCAGGAGGCAAGTGGATGGTCTCCTCCGTCACGGAGGGACTCATCAAAAAACTGAGGAAGGCCGGATACTTGTCTAACGACATTGCGCACCAGCTTCTCAAAGAGGGGCAGCTCATCCCCACCCCTAGGCCCCATGAGAGGGTGGTGTTCCTCCCACATTTCCTCCGCGGACTGGGCTTCCCTCTCCACCCATTTGTCCGGGGGCTCATGTTCTACTATGGCCTGGATTTCCACGATCTGGCCCCGAACTTTATCCTCAACATCTCGGTGTTTATCGTCGTGTGTGAGGCTTTCCTCCACATCCGCCCCCATTTCGGCCTATGGCTCAAGACTTTCAATGTCAAGCCGAAGGTGGTGCGCGGCACCCAGGCGGAGTGCGGAGGCGCCATGGTGGGCAAGATGCCCAACGTCCTATGGCTCAAGGGCTCCTTCGTGGAGACCCTAATGTTGGGGAAGGTAGCAGAATTTTAAAATTTTCTACGCATCACCAAGATAAATCTATGGAGTCATCTAGCAACGAGGGAGAGAGGAGTGCATCTACATACCCTTGTAGATCGCGCGCGAAAGCGTTCAAGAGAACGGGGTTGATGGAGTCGTACTCGTCGTGATCCAAATCACCGATGACCTAGCGCCGAACGGACGTCACCTCCACGTTCAACACACGTATGGTTGGGAAGATGTCTCCTCCAACTTGATCCAGCAAGGGGGAAGGAGAGGTTGATGAAGATCCAGTAGCACGACGGCGTGGTGGTGGAAGCAACGGTGATCTCGGCAGGGCTTCGCCAAGCACAGGGAGAGGGAGGAGTGTCACGGGAGGGAGAGGGAGAGGCCAGGGGCTAGGGTGCGGCTGCCCTCCCTCCCCCCACTATATATAGGGTCCCTAGGGGGGGCGCCGGCCCTAGGAGATCCAACCTCCAGGGGGGCAAGGGGGTGGCTTGCCCCCCAAGCCAAGTGGGGCGCCCCCCACCCCTAGGGTTTCCAACCCTAGGCGCAGGGGGAGGCCCAAGGGGGGCGCACCAGCCCACTAGGGGCTGGTTCCCCTCCCACTTCAGCCCATGGGGCCCTATGGGATAGGTGGCCCCACCCGGTGGACCCCCGGGACCCTTCCGGTGGTCCCGGCACAATACCGAGTACCCCGAAACTTTCCCGATGGCCGAAACTTGACTTCCTATATATAAATCTTCACCTCCGGACCATTCTGGAACTCCTCGTGACGTCCGGGATCTCATCCGGGACTCCGAACAAATTTCGGGTTACCCTATACTAATATCTCAACAACCCTAACATCACCGAACCTTAAGTGTGTAAACCCTACGGGTTCGGGAGACACACAGACATGACCGAGACGACTCTCCGGTCAATAACCAACAGCGGGATCTGGATACCCATGTTGGCTCCCACATGCTCCTCGATGATCTCATCGGATGAACCACGATGTCGAGGATTTAATCAATCCGTATACAATTCCCTTTGTCAATCGGTACGTTACTTACCCGAGACTCGATCGTCGGTATCCCAATACCTCGTTCAATCTTGTTACCGGCAAGTCACTTTACTCATATCGTAATGCATGATCCCGTGATCAACCACTTGGTCACATTGAGCTCATTATGATGATGCATTACCGAGTGGGCCCAGAGATACCTCTCTGTCATACGGAGTGACAAATCCCAGTCTCGATTCGTGCCAACCCAACAGACACTTTCGGAGATACCTGTAGTGTACCTTTATAGTCACCCAGTTACGTTGTGATGTTTGGCACACCCAAAGCACTCCTACGGTATCCGGGAGTTGCACAATGTCATGGTCTAAGGAAATGATACTTGACATTCGGAAAAGCTATAGCAAATGAACTACACGATCTTTGAGCTATGCTTAGGATTGGGTCTTGTCCATCACATCATTCTCCTAATGATGTGATCCCTTTATCAATGACATCCAATGTCCATAGTCAGGAAACCATGACTATCTTTTGATCAACGAGCTAGTCAACTAGAGGCTCACTAGGGACGTGTTGTGGTCTATGTATTCACACATGTATTACGATTTCCGGATAACACAATTATAGCATGAACAATAGATAATTATCACGAACAAAGAAATATAATAATAACCATTTTATTATTGCCTCTAGGGCATATTTCCAACAGTCTCGCACTTGCACTAGAGTCAATAGTCTAGTTACATTGTGATGAATCGAACACCCATGCAGTTCTGGTGTTGATCATGTTTTGCTGTAGGGAGAGGTTTAGTCAACGGATCTGCCACATTCAGGTCCGTATGTACTTTACAAATATCCATGTCTCCGTTTTGAACACTTTCACGAATGGAGTTGAAGCGACGCTTGATATGCCTGGTCTTCTTGTGAAACCTGGGCTCCTTGGCAAGGGCAATAGCTCCAGTGTTGTCACAGAAGAGAGTCATCAGGCCCGACGCATTGGGTATGACTCCTAGGTCGGTAATGAACTCCTTCACCCAGATTGCCTCTTGTGCTGCCTCCGAGGCTGCCATGTACTCCGCTTCACATGTAGATCCCGCCACAACGCTTTGCTTGCAACTGCACCAGCTTACTGCCCCGCCATTCAAAATATACATGTATCCGGTTTGTGACTTAGAGTCATCCAGATCTGTGTCGAAGCTAGCATCGACGTAACCCTTTACGGCGAGCTCTTCGTCACCTCCATAAACGAGAAAGATATCCTTAGTCCTTTTCAGGTACTTCAGGATATTCTTGACCGTTGTCCAGTGTTCCATGCTGGGATTACTTTGGTACCTTCCTACCAAACTTACGGCAAGGTTTACATCAAGTCTGGTACACAGCATAGCATACATGACAGACCCTATGGCCGAGGCATAGGGGACGACACTCATCTTTTCTCTATCTTCTGCCGTGGTCGGGCATTGAGTCGTGCTCAATCTCGTACCTTGCAATACAGGCAAGAACCCCTTCTTTGACTAATCCATTTTGAAATTCTTCAATATCTTTTCAAGGTACGTACTCTGTGAAAGACCAATGAGGCGTCTCGATCTATCTCTATAGATCTTGATGCCTAATATATAAGCAGCTTCTCCAAGATCCTTCATTGAAAAACACTTGTTCAAGTAGGCCTTTATGCTTTCCAAGAATTCTATATCATTTCCCATCAATAGTATGTCATCCACATACAATATGAGAAATGATACAGAGCTCCCACTCACTTTCTTGTAAATGCAGGCTTCTCCATAAGTCTGCGTAAACCCAAACGCTTTGATCATCTCATCAAAACGAATGTTCCAACTCCGAGATGCTTGCACCAGCCCATAAATCGAGCGTTGGAGCTTGCACACCTTGTCAGCATTCTTAGGATCGACAAAACCTTCCGGCTGCATCACATACAATTCTTCCTTAAGGAAACCATTAAGGAATGCCGTTTTGACATCCATTTGCCATATCTCATAATCATAGAATGCGACAATTGCTAACATGATTCAGATGGACTTCAGCTTCGCTACGGGTGAGAAAGTCTCATCATAGTCAACCCCTTGAACTTGTCGATAACCCTTAGCGACAAGCCGAGCTTTATAGATGGTTACGTTACCATCCGCGTCTGACTTCTTCTTAAAGATCCATTTATTTTCTATGGCTCGCCGATCATCGGGCAAGTTAGTCAAAGTCCATACTTCGTTTTCATACATGGATCCTATCTCGGATTTCATGGCTTCCAGCCATTTGTCGGAATCCGGGCCCGCCATCGCTTCTTCATAATTCGAAGGTTCACCATTGTCTAACAACATGATTTCCAAGACAGGGTTGCCGTACCACTCTGGTGCGGAACGTGTCCTCGTGGACCTACGAAGTTCAGTAGCAACTTGATCTGAAGTTTCATGATCATCATCATCATTAACTTCCTCTCTAGTCGGTGCAGGCACCTCAGGAACATTTTCTTGAGCTGCGCCACTTACCGGTTCAAGAGGTAATACTTCATCAAGTTCTACTTTCCTCCCACTTATTTCTTTCAAGAGAAACTCTTTCGCTAGAAAGGGCCCATTCTTGGCAACAAAGTTCTTGCCTTCGGATCTGAGGTAGAAGGTATACCCAATAGTTTCTTTAGGATATCCTATGAAGACGCATTTTTCCGATTTGGGTTCGAGCTTTTCAGGTTGAAGTTTCTTGACATAAGCATCGCATCCCCAAACTTTTTGAAATGACAACTTAGGTTTCTTCCCAAACCATAATTCATACGGTGTCGTCTCAACGGATTTCGACGGAGCCCTATTTAAAGTGAATGCGGCAGTCTCTAAAGCATAGCCCCAAAATGACAGCGGTAAATCGGTAAGAGACATCATAGATCACACCATATCCAATAGAGTGCGATTATGACGTTCGGACACACCATTATGCTGAGGTGTTCCAGGCGGCGTGAGTTGTGAAACTATTCCACATTTCCTTAAGTGAGTGCCAAATTCGTGACTCAAGTATTCTCCCCCATGATCTGATCGCAAGAACTTGATTTTCTTGTCACGTTGATTCTCAACCTCACTCTGAAATTCCTTGAACTTTTCAAAGTCTCAGACTTGTGTTTCATTAAGTAGACACATCCATATCTACTCAAGTCATCAGTGAGGGTGAGAACATAACGATAGCCACCGCGATCCTCAACACTCATTGGACCGCACACATCAGTATGTATGATTTCCAATAAGTTGGTTGCTCGCTCCATTGTTCCTGAGAATCTAATATATACGTGTCAAATGATTCGTAATCAAGAGACTCTAAAAGTCCATCTGCATGGAGCTTCTTCATGCGTTTGACACCTATGTGACCAAGGCGGCAGTGCCACAAGTATGTGGGACTATCATTATCAACCTTACATCTTTTGATATTCACACTATGAATATGTGTAGCATTACGTTCGAGATTCATTAAGAATAAATCATTCACCATCGGAGCATGACAATAAAACATATCTCTCATATAAATAGAATAACCATTATTCTCGGATTTAAATGAGTAGCCATCTCGAATTAAACGAGATCCTGATACAATGTTCATGCTCAAAGCTGGCACTAAATAACAATTATTGAGGTTTAAAACTAATCCCGTAGGTAAATGTAGAGGTAGCGTGCCGACGGCGATCACATCGACCTTGGAACCATTCCCGACACGCATCGTCACCTCATCCTTCGCCAGTCTCCGCTTATTCCACAGCTCCTGCTTTGAGTTACATATGTGAGCAACCGCACCGGTATCAAATACCCAGGAGCTACTACGAGTACTGGTAAGGTACACATCAATTACATGTATATCACATATACCTTTAGTGTTGCCGGCCTTCTTATCCACTAAGTATTTGGGGCAGTTCCGCTTCCAGTGACCACTTCCCTTGCAATAAAAACACTCAGTCTCGGGCTCGGGCTTGGGTCCATTCTTTGGCTTCTTCCCGGCAGCTTGCTTACCGGGCGCGGCAACTCCCTTGCCATCCTTCTTGAAGTTCTTCTTACCCTTGCCTTTCTTGAACTTAGTGGTTTTATTCACCATCAACACTTGATGTTCCTTTTTGATTTCCACCTCTGCTGATTTGAGCATTGAATATACCTCAGGAATGGTCTTTTCCATCCCCTGCATATTGAAGTTCATCACAAAGCTCTTGTAGCTCAGTGGAAGTGACTGAAGGATTCTGTCAATGACCGCGTCATCCGGGAGATTAACTCCCAGCTGAGTCAAGCGGTTATGCAACCCAGCCATTTTGAGTATGTGCTCACTGACAGAACTATTTTCCTCCATCTTACAACTGAAGAACTTGTCGGAGACTTCATATCTCTCGACCCGGGCATGAGCTTGGAAAACCATTTTCAGCTCTTCGAACATCTCATATGCTCCATGTCTCTCAAAACGCTTTTGGAGCCCCGGTTCTAAGCTGTAAAGCATGCCGCACTGAATGAGGGAGTAATCATCAGCACGTGACTGCCAAGCGTTCATAACGTCTTGGTTCTCTGGGATGGGTGCATCACCTAGCGGTGCTTCTAGGACATAATCTTTCTTGGCAGCTTTGAGGATGATCCTCAGGTTCCGGACCCAGTCCGTATAGTTGCTGCCATCGTCTTTCAGCTTGGTTTTCTCTAGGAACGCGTTGAAGTTGAGGGCAACATTAGCGTGGGCCATTTGATCTACAAGACATAGTGTAAAGATTTTAGACTAACTTCATGATAATTAAGTTCATCTACTCAAATTACTCAATGAACTCCCACTTAGATAGACATCCCTCTAGTCATCTAAGTGAAACATGATCCGAGTCAACTAGGCCGTGTCCAATCATCATGTGAGACGGACTAGCCAACATCGGTGAACAGCTTCATGTTGATCGTATCTTCTATACGACTCATGCTCGACCTTTCGGTCTTCCGTGTTCCGAGGCCATGTCTGTACATGCTAGGCTCGTCAAGTCAACCTAAGTGTATTGCGTGTGTAAATCTGGCTTACACCCGTTGTATTCGAACGTTAGAATCTATCACACCCGATCATCATGTGGTGCTTCAAAACAATGAACCTTCGCAACGGTGCACAGTTAGGGGGAACACTTTCTTGAAATTATTACGAGGGATCATCTTATTTAAGCTACCGTCATTGTAAGCAAATAAGATGTAAAACATGATAAACATCACATGCAATCAAATAGTGACATGATATGGCCTATATCATTTGCTCCTTTTGATCTCCATCTTCGGGGCTTCATGATCATCGTTGTCACCGGCATGACATCATGATCTCCATCATCATGATCTCCATCATCGTGTCTTCTTGAAGTTGTCTTATCATCTATTACTTCTACTACTATGGCTAACGCTTTAGCAATAAAGTAAAGTAATTACATGACGTTTATGTTGACACGCAGGTCATAAATAAATAAAGACAACTCCTATGGCTCCTGCCGGTTGTCATACTCATCAACATGCAAGTCGTGATTCCTATTACAAGAACATGATCAATCTCATACATCACATATATCATTCATCACATCCTTTTGGCCATATCACATCACACGACACATGCTGCAAAAACAAGTTAGACGTCCTCTAATTGTTGTTGCAAGTTTTTACGTGGTTGCTATAGGTTTCTAGCAAGAACGCTTCTTACCTACGCCAAAACCACAACGTGATATGCCAATTTCTATTTACCCTTCATAAGGACCCTTTTCATCGAATCCGATCCGACTAAAGTGGGAGAGACAGACACCCGCCAGCCACCTTATGCAACTAGTGCATGTCAATCGGTGGAACCAGTCTCACGTAAGCGTACGTGTAAGGTCGGTCCGGGCCGCTTCATCCCATGATGCCGCCGAATCAAGATAAGACTAGTAACGGCAAGCAAATTGACAATATCGACACCCACAACTGCTTTGTGTTCTACTCGTGCATAGAAACTACGCATAGACCTAGCTCATGATGCCACTGTTGGGGAACGTCGCAGAATTTTAAAATTTTCTACGCATCACCAAGATCAATCTATGGAGTCATCTAGAAATGAGGGAGAGAGGAGTGCATCTACATACCCTTGTAGATCGTGCGCGGAAGCATTCAAGAGAACGGGGTTGATGGAGTCGTACTCGTCGTGATCCAAATCACCGATGACCTAGCGCCGAACGGACGGCACCTCCGCGTTTAACACACGTACGGTTGGGAAGACGTCTCCTCCAACTTGATCCAGCAAGGAGGAAGGAGAGGTTGATGAAGATCCAGCAGCACGACGGCGTGGTGGTGGAAGCAACGGTGATCTCGGCAGGGCTTCGCCAAGCACAGGGAAAGGAAGGAGTGTCACGGGAGGGAGAGGGAGAGGCCAGGGGCTAGGGTGCGGCTGCCCTCCCTCCCCCCACTATATATAGGGTCCCTAGGGGGGGCGCCGGCCCTAGGAGATCCAATCTCCAAGGGGGGGCGGCCAAGGGGGTGGCTTGGCCCCCAAGCCAAGTGGGGCGCCCCCCACCCCTAGGGTTTCCAACCCTAGGCGCAGGGGGAGGCCCAAGGGGGGTGCACCAGCCCACTAGGGGCTGGTTCCCCTCCCACTGCAGCCCATGGGGCCCTCCGGGATAGGTGGCCCCATCCGGTGGACCCCCGAGACCCTTCCGGTGGTCCCGGTACAATACCGAGTACCCCCGAAACTTTCCCGATGGCCGAAACTTGGCTTCCTATATATAAATCTTCACCTACGGACCATTCCGGAACTCCTCGTGACGTCCGGGGTCTCATCCGGGACTCCGAACAACTTTTGGGTTACCGTATACTAATATCTCAACAACCCTAGCGTCACCGAACCATAAGTGTGTAGACCCTACGGGTTCGGGAGACACGCAGACATGACCGAGACGACTCTCCGGTCAATAACCAACAGCGGGATCTGGATACCCATGTTGGCTCCGACATGCTCCTCGATGATCTCATCGGATGAACCACGATGTCGAGGATTCAATCAATCCGTATACAATTCCCTTTGTCAATCGGTACGTTACTTGCCCGAGACTCGATCGTCGGTATCCCAATACCTCGTTCAATCTCGTTACCGGCAAGTCACTTTACTCGTACCGTAATGCATGATCCTGTGATCAACCACTTGGTCACATCGAGCTCATTATGATGATGCATTACCGAGTGGGCCCAGAGATACCTCTCCGTCATACGGAGTGACAAATCCCAGTATCGATTCATGCCAACCCAACAGACACTTTCGGAGATACATGTAGTGTACCTTTATAGTCACCCAGTTACATTGTGACATTTGGCACACCCAAAGCACTCCTACGGTATCCGGGAGTTGCACAATCTCATGGTCTAAGGAAATGATACTTGACATTCTGAAAAGCTATAGCAAACGAACTACACGATCTTTGAGCTATGCTTAGGATTGGGTCTTGTCCATCACATCATTCTCCTAATGATGTGATCCCGTTATCAATGACATCCAATGTGCATAGTCAGGAAACATGACTATCTTTTGATCAACGAGCTAGTCAACTAGAGGCTCACTAGGGACGTGTTGTGGTCTATGTATTCACACATGTATTATGATTTCCGGATAACACAATTATAGCATGAACAATAGACAATTATCACAAACAAAGAAATATAATAATAACCATTTTATTATTGCCTCTAGGGCATATTTCCAACACCTAAAGGGGTGGCAATCGGGGTGGTTTTACATCACCGAGCCACGCGACCCTGAATGGGTCGCAGCCCCCGAGTTCTGATCCGGACCCCCTACGCGGCTCGCCTCCTGGAAAGAGACGGGCCTGTCATGGGGTAAAAAAGGAGAGCTGACCGGACTCCAAACATGCGTCCAGACCTTGGTGGACAAGAAGCTCAAACTTGTCAACGTAGTCCAGGTTATGCTCATTCGCCGGATCCTCCCGTGTCAACAACGGGCTTTCAACCTGTGGGAGTTCGACCCGGCGCAGCACCGAACTCTGAGCAGGCTCTTCGACACGACGTACGAAGATGCCTGGAAGGTGCTCTTCAAGGGCGCCGAGGCCCCCGCATCCGCTACCGAGGATCGCGGATTCAGCACGCAGCGTCACGCTCGTGTGGTAAGCTGTTTTTACCTTTTACGGGGTATTAGTTTTTCATAGTTTGAGTACATGCGGGATCTATGCTCCCTTAACTTTGACAGCATTGGCAGGAGACGTTCGGACAGATCAACTGTCCGGCTCCTTTGCCCGAAGGCCCAGCGGACGCTCGCTTGGCGAAGCTGCTGGTTCTGGCACCCTACGTGGTGCCGGAGAAGAAGGCCAAGAAGAAGGCCACGGGGACTCGAAAGAGTGCCCGGCGCCGGGAGGTGTCGGATTCATCATCCGACGACTCCAAGGCGCACTCCTCCCATGAAGACGAGGAGGAGGAAGAAGAGACCTCTCCCCCTCCAAGGGGGAAGGGAAGAAAAGGAAGGCCGCCCCAACTGGGGAGGCCGAAGGGTCCAAGAAGGGGAAGACCCTTCCTCCGGACTACTCCACCAACACCGACGACGGCAAAGAGGAGTGGCCGCACAGGGCCAAGCCCCTGGCGAGATCGTAAGTATTCGGACACCAGAGCAATTCATAGTGTTCCTTTCTTGCACAGCTCCTCCTTACGCCGAATATGACTATGCAGTCCGCCCAAGGCCGGGCTCGACGAGTCGTCGAGCGGCTCCCTAGATTCGTCGGACGTGAATTCACTTCCGACGGCTACCTCCCCCCACCCTACGGATGATGCCGAGGTGGCGTCCCAATAGGTTCCAAGCCAGGAGGAGGTGGTCCTGGAGGCGCCGCAAGGTGACCCCTCGGACTCCAGGCGTAAAGGGGATAAAACCCCCAAGGGCTCCAAGTTTGGCCTTGAGCCGGACACCGCGCCGGAACCGTCAACGGTTCCGGACTCCGGCAGGCAGCCTCCTTCCGAGAGGAGCAAGCCTGTCGAGCCGGTGACCTCCGTCCAACTGGAGGCACCGGGCAATTTGCTGGAGGTGCTTAACGGTGCCTCCATCAACGAGGAGCACCACACTATTATGAGTGCGGTGGTCCAGAAGGTTCAGTCTACCAAGAGCGGACTGACTGAAGCCTGTACCAGCCTTCTAACAGGCTTTGAGGTAAGTAAAGAATATGTAAAAATATTACCGCATAGACAGTAGCCCCTGATGCTCTGTTCGGTGTTCGGAAAGAAAAGCCGAATAGAGGATATAATAACATTCGCAGGAGTCTAACATAATCAAGTCAATATGCATATGCAGGCTTCGCTGCTGGCCTCCGCCGCACTGACTGCAGAGGTGGATACGCTGAGCAAAACCTCGTGCGGTCCGAAAACGAGCTCGGCCATGCCAAGAGGCAACTCGAGGAGAAGGAAGGTAAGTAATACCTTGTGCAAGTATATAGAGAAGATGTGGTTGCAAAAAATGACAGGATCAACGTGCTATTATAGGGGCCACGACCGAGGTGGCAACCCTTAAGAAAGCGCTGTCCGAGGCCGAAAATAGAGCGGCCGCGGAGCGCACAGAGAGAGGGAAGCAGGAGGCGCGGGTGGAGGAGGTGCAGAAAGAGCTCCAGGCTCTCGTGGAAAAACACGAGAGTTTGGAGCTTGACTCGAAGACGCAAGCGTCCGAGCTTGCGGCAGCCCTCGAAAGCGCGAAGTCTGCCAAGTCCGAAGCCCAGAAAGCCCTCCAAGAAATTGGAGATGTGAAGAACATAGCGGCGGGTAAGGCATTCATTATGCAAAGCAAGCACGTTAAAGTGAATTACTTGTTACTTACCTGAGTCCAGAGCTCTCCAGGAGCATTCGCAGATTTGCCCCGTAGTGCGTCTGATGCCGCATACTACTACCGAGCCGAGGAGGGGAGCTCGACGGAGAAGGTGTTCTGGTCTCAGTATGCTGAGGCCGGACACCTGGTGCCTTTGAGCGACCAGCTGAAGCAAATGGTCGAGCTCCACAAGGTGGCCGAACAGGCCATAAAGGGCCTCATAGTTCGGCTTTGGCCTGGAGAGGCTCTGCCTGGGAGCTACTTCGGGCTGGTGAGGCGGCTGGTGGATGCCTGTCCACGGCTTGAAGTAGTCAAGCGCTCCGTCTGCATCGAAGGTGCCCATAGGGCGCTTGCCCGTGCTAAAGTGCACTGGGGCAAGATGGATGCGGAGAAGCTGGTGAAGGACGGGCCGCCACCGGGCAAGGAGCATCGCATCCCAGAAGCGTATTATGAGGGCGTCCTGAAGGGTGCCCACCTTATAGCGGATGAATTCTCCAAAGATGTAATATTTGAGTAAACTCGCATTTGTGATCCTGTACGCTGAAAACTTGTTCATATGCGCTAAGCAATGCTTTTGAATTTAAAATATTACCTTCTGTGCAGCCGTTTATCAAATTTGAGAGACGGCGAGTCGTCGGCTTCTGCCCCCATGCCACGAGTGCTGGGGTGTTCGGGATAAACATGAGCGCTCTTTTTCCCATTCTTGGGTCCTTCGAGGGAGGCGCTCAACACAACGAACAAGGCAATCAGACTATAATGCTTGAACACTCTCACTTGGCCATAGAATTCTATAATTTTCAATTTCGGCGAAGCCCCTAGTGTTAGGAAGACTGAGTTCGGGGCTCTATCCATGCCTAGGCCGGATAAAGCCGACTCCTCGCTCTAAGCGGAATAAGTCTTTAGGGACTCAAAAACCTCTCGAACAGCAACCAGCTCTCGCCTCATCATGACGGCTAGTTTTAGCTTTCTCTACTGAGGTGCTTAGCCCAGCTCAACTGGGGCACAATCGCAGTAGTTCTCCTAGTGCTACCTTAGCCGATATAACGGAACGTAAGGTACCAAAACATAGGAGCCGGACAAACCCAACTATTGACCCAAGACATGATTCGGAGCCAATGCATATAATGCTATAAGTTCGGGGTGCCGCACTTGTGAAAGTGTTCGGACTTCTCACACCGTATTGTGGGGTACTTAATCCCCTGGCGTATTGGCCGTACCAAAGTGTACGGGTGCAACATGTCATTAATGAACATATATTCGTAAAAAAGAGTAATGTGATAATAGACGGAAGCTATGCATTGTTTATTTAAAAAAAGTTGCGATCAAAGCAGAACGATACAAATACTGCAATAAGCAAAAGATGGGACTATTTAACATGTCCTTTCCAGGGGCGAGATGCAGAATGTTAAGTGAAACAGGTATACTGCTCGTTATAGAGACCACCTTAGAGTTCCATAGTGCGGCGTAGCTTTCTGCTTCCCTGGTTGTATCGTTTGTGCGGCAATTGTACTGCCGGACAAGCCTTCCGAAGAATGGAGTCCTGAAAATAAGAGAAAGTTAAGAAATCGGCAGCCCCTAGTGTGGTTTAAGCCGCGTTTCGGGGGTGCCGTGATGGTGCCCCTCCCCCTGTGCCCATGGTATTTCCAGAGCATAGTTATGTACGTGCGACACTGGTTTCGCAAGTTCACGAGGGCTGGGGTTGGGGCCGCATTGCTATGCTTGCTCGGAACATGCCAGGCGGTCTTGTTGTAGGTTACTCCGGGCACGTTTGACGGTGTCCAGACGTTTAGTGGCCGGACTGGAGAATTGCCTTGAGAGGCTACTTTGTACTTCCGCTCCGATAGCCACCGTATGCTCCTCCGTTCGGAGAGAGCGTTCGGTGTTTCCATTGACCGTGATGACTCCTCGAGGGCCTGGCATCTTGAGCTTGAGGTATGCGTGGTGCGGCACCGCATTGAACTTGGCAAATGCAGTTTGCCCGAGTAGTGCGTGATAGCCACTGCAGAATGGGACTATGTCGAAGAGTAACTCCTTGCTTCAGAAATTATTCGGAGATCCGAAGACCACTTCAAGTGTAACTGAGCCTGTACAGTTGGCCTCTACACCTGGTATGATGCCTTTAAAGGTCGTTTTAGTGGGTTTAATCCTCGAGGGATCGATGCCCATTTTCCGCACTGTATCCTGGTAAAGCAGGTTCAGGCTGCTGTTGCCGTCCATAAGGACTCTAGTGAGGTGAAATCCATCAATAATTGGGTCTAGAACCAATGCGGCAAATCCGCCATGACGGATGCTAGTGGGGTGGTCCCTTCGATTAAAAGTGATCGGGCAGGAAGACCATGGGTTGAACTTTGGGGCGACTGGCTCCATTGCGTATACGTCCCTTAGCGCACGCTTCCGCTTCCTCTTGGGGACGTGGGTTGCGTATATCATGTTCACTGTCCGCACTTGTGGGGGAAAACCTTTCTGTCCACTGTTGTTCGGCGGCCAGGGCTCCTCCTCGTCATCACTATGCAGCCCCTTGTCTCTACTTTCGGCATTTAACTTGCCTGCCTGCTTGAACACCCAACAATCCCTGTTGGTGTGATTGGCTGGTTTTTCGGGGGTGCCATGTATTTGGCATGAGTGGTCGAGTATTCGGTCCAAACTGGACGGGCCCGGAGTATTTCTTTTGAATGGCTTTTCCCGCTGACCGGGTTTAGAGCCTCTGAATCCGGCATTAACTGCCGTATCCTCAGCATTGTCGCCGTTAATGCGGCGCTTTTGCTTGTTGCGATGCGACCTGCCACTACTGTCCTTGGTATCCGAATTACCAGGGCTCTTGGTCATGTTATTGTTGCGAGCTAGCCAGCTGTCTTCTCCCGCGCAAAAGCGGGTCATAAGTGTCGTGAGGGCTGCCATAGATTTCGGCTTTTCCTGTCCTAGGTGCTGTGCAAGCCACTCGCCGCGGATGTTATGCTTGAAGGCTGCTAGGGCCTCTGCGTCCGAACAGTCGACGATTTGATTTTTCTTGGTTAGGAACCGTGTCCAGAATTGTCTGGCCGATTCCTCTGGCTGCTGAATTATGTGGCTAAGGTCATCGGCGTCTGGTGGTCGCACATAAGTGCCCTGGAAATTGTCGAGGAATGCGGCTTCCAGGTCCTCCCAGCAACCAATTGATTCTGCTGGCAAGCTATTAAGCCAATGCCGAGCTGGCCCTTTAAGCTTGAGTGGGAGGTATTTGTTGGCGTGTAGGTCATCACCACGGGTCATGTGGATATGAAGGAGATAGTCCTCGATCCATACCGCAGGATCTGTTGTCCCGTCGTATGATTCGATGTTCATGGGTTTGAAACCCTCGGGGATTTGATGGTCCATTACTTCATCTGTGAAGCATAGTGTGTGTGCGGCGCCTCTGTATTGGGCTATATCACGACGCAGCTCAAACAAGCTTTGTCTACTGTGTTCGGCCCGGCCAGATTTACTATATCCCGAGTGACGATTACCGTCTCGTGCCGTGGGGCGCCCACGCGATCCGTATATTGATCTTGTTTGCCTTGCCTTGTCCTCCAATATATTTCACAGGTCTGGCGCATTTTCCCGTGCCTTGGTATGTTTTGAGCGGCGCCGGGGTGCGGCTTGAGTGGAGGGCCAAGAGGCCTCTCTGTCGCGGCCACGGGACGGCCGGTCGGCCGCATCATGCACTGGTGATGTTGGTTTAGGTGCTTCCTCCTCTAATCGGGGTAGCAACCTGCGCTTTGGGTAGCTCTTAGAGGGGCGTTCGAGTTCATACTCTTCGGCCGCAAGGACTTCAGTCCATCTGTCGGCTAGCAAATCTTGATCAGCTCTAAGCTGTTGCTGTTTTTTCTTGAGGCTACTCGCCATGGCCATAAGCCTGCGTTTGAAACGCTCTTGTTCGACGGGATCCTCCGGCATGACAAATTCGTCGTCATCGAGGCTTGCCTCGTCTTTGGAGGGAGGCATATAATTATCGTCCTCGACCTCTCTGTCTGCTGCTCTCTCATGAGGGCTGGCTTCTCCATCCTCTTGTGCTGAATCTTGCTGGAGGTGGTTGTCTTCGGCACTATCAGGGATGTTATTATCTCCCGTGCCGGAATCACCGTTTTTGCTTTGGCGGGATTTAGAGCGGCGCCGCTGACGCTGGCGCTTAGGCTGCTTCTTGGAGGGGTCATCCTCCGCTGTTCCATCGCCATTGCCTTCTTTTGGAGTGTCCACCATGTATATGTCATACGACGAGGTGGCTTTCCAGTGCCCTATAGGCGCTGGTTCTGGATCGTCTCCTGCATCGGCGTCCATACTGTCGATGTCTTCGGAGTCGAAGTCGAGCATGTCGGTTAAATCATCGACAGTGGCTACGAAGTGGGTGGTGGGTGGGCTTTGAATTTCTTCATCATCCGCATCACAAACTTGCTGACCATAGTCCGGCCAAGGCTCTCCTGATAAAGAGAGAGACTTTAGTGAATTCAGAATATCGCCGAAGGGCGAGTGCTAAAAGATGTCCGCGGCGGTGAACTCCATGATCGGCGCCCAATCGGGTTCGATCGGTAGGGGCGCGGAGAGCTCGGAGTCTGGAGAGGAGTCTGGCTCCTTGGAGTCACGGGCTTCGCAGAGAATAAGGCTGGTGTTCGGCTCGATCGCCGTAGAGATTGCAGCCACTGAGGCGGTGTCCAACCACCCATCCTCGATTGGCGCAGTTGGCTCCGAATTAAGGGTCGGAGCTGATGCTGGTGCGCCCTCCAGGGCACTGTTCGGCCGTAGAGCTAGATCATGCCCATCGTGACAGTGCGGCGCGCTCGGCTGCGGCTCGAATCCGTCGAAGATCAAATCTCCACGGAGGTCGGCCGTGTAGTTCAAACTTCCAAATTTGACCTGATGGCCAGGGGCATAGCTTTCGATCTGGTCCAGATGACCGAGCGAATTGGCTCGCAGTGCAAAGCCGCCAAATACGAAGATCTGTCGAGGGAGAAAAGTCTCACCATGGATCGCATCGTCGTTGATGATCGGAGGAGCCATCGGGCCTAAAAGTGATGACACAGAGGAACTCTCAATGAAAGCACCAACGTCGGTGTCAAAACCGGCGGATCTCGGGTAGGGGGTCCCGAACTGTGCGTCTAGGCGGATGGTAATAGGAGGCAGGGAACATGATGTTTTACCCAGGTTCGGGCCCTCTTGATGGAGGTAAAATCCTACGTCCTGCTTGATTAATATTGATGATATGGGTAGTACAAGAGTGGATCTACCACGAGATCGAGGAGGCTAAACCCTAGAAGCTAGCCTATGGTATGATTGTTTTTTCGTCCTACGGATTAAAACCCTCTGGTTTATATAGACACCGGAGAGGGCTAGGGTTCCACAGAGTCGGTTACAACGGTAGGAGATCTACATATCCGTATCGCCAAGCTTGCCTTCCGCGCCAAGGAAAGTCCCTTCCGGACACGGGACGAAGTCTTCAATCTTGTATCTTCATAGTCCAGGAGTCCGACCGAAGGTATAGTCCGGCTATCCAGACACCCCTAATCCAGGACTCCCTCAATCATGTTTTGTAAAAGTTATCAGCAACTGGCAGGAGCCTTATGGTTGTCGCTTTATTGTATGAAATGCAAACGCCATGTAAGTGCTTTACTTTATCACTATGCGTTAGCGATATTTGTAGAAGTAATAGTTGGCAATAGGACAGCGACGCTACGATGGAGATCAAGGTGTCAAGCCGGTGATGATGGAAATCATGACGGTGCTTTGGAGATGGAGATCAAAGACACAATATGATGATGGACATATCATGTCACATATTTTGATTGCATGTGATGTTTATCTTTTATGCATCTTATTTTTCTTAGTACGGTGGTAGCATTATAAGATGATCCCTCACTAAAATCTTAAGGTATAAGTGTTCTACCTAAGTATGCACCATCGCGACAGTTCGTCGTGCTGAGACACCACATGATGGTCGTGAAGGAAATATGCCCTAGAGGCAATAATAAAGTTATTATTTATTTCCTTATTTCATGAAAAATGTTTATTATTCATGCTAGAATTGTATTAAACGGAAACATAATACATGTGTGAATACATAGACAAACAGAGTGTCACTAGTATGCCTCTACTTGACTAGCTCGTTGATCAAAGATGGTTATGTTTCCTAACCATAGACATGAGTTGTCATTTGATAAACAGGATCACATCATTAGGAGAATGATGCGATTGACTTGACCCATTCCGTTAGCTTAGCACTTGATCATTTTAGTTTACTGCTATTGCTTTCTTAATGACTTATACATGTTCCTATGACTATGAGATTATGCAACTCCCGATTACCGGAGGAACACTTTGTGTGCTACCAAATGTCACAACGTAACTGGGTGATTATAAAGGTGCTCTACAGGTGTCTTCGATGGTACTTGTTGAGTTGGCATAGATCAAGATTAGGATTTGTCACTCCAATTGTCGGAGAGGTATCTCTGGGCCCTCTCGGTAATGCACATCCCTATAAGCCTTGCAAGCAATGCAACTAATGAGTTAGTTGCAGGATGATGCATTACGGAAATGAGTAAAGAGACTTGTCGGTAACGAGATTGAACTATATTGAGATACCGACGATCGAATCTCGGGCAAGTAACATACCAATGACAAAGGGAACAACATATGTTGTTATGCGGTTTGACCGATAAAGATCTTCGTAGAATATGTAGGAGCCAATATGAACATCCAGGTTCCGCTATTGTTTATTGACCGGAGACGAGTCTCGATCATGTCTACATAGTTCTCGAACCCATAGGGTCCGCACGCTTAAAGTTCGGCGATGATCGGTATTATGAGTTTATGTGTTTTGATGTACCGAAGGTAGTTCGGAGTCCCGGATGTGACCATGGACATGACGAGGAGTCTCGAAATGGTCGAGACGTAAAGATTGATATATTGGGCGGCTATATTCGGACACCGGAAGTGTTCTAGATGATTTCAGAGAAAACCAGAGTGCCGGAGGGGTTACCGGAACCCCCCGGGGAAGTATTGGGACTTTGTGGGCCTGAGGGGAAAGAGAGGGCTGCAGCCCAGGAGGTGGCGCGCCCCCTCCCATGGGGAGTCCCAATTGGACTAGGGGAGGGGGGCGCAACCCCTCTTTTCCTCTCCCTCTCTTTCCTTCCCCCTTCCCTCTTCCTAGTTGGATTAGGAAAGGATGAATCATCTTCCTAGTAGGAAGAGGATTCCTCCTCTCCTTGGGGCACACCAAGGCTGGCCGGCCTCCCCCTTGCTCCTTTATATACGGGGGCGGGAGGGGGGGCACCCAAAGACACACAAGTTGATTGTTCCAAGCCGTGTGCGGTGCCCCCCTCCACCATAATCCACCTCGATCATATCGTAGTGGTGCTTAGGCGAAGCCCTGCTTCAGTAGCAACATCATCACCATCATCACGCCGTCGTGCTGACAAAACTCTCCCGTGAAGCTTTGCTGGATCGAGTTCTGGGATGTCATCGAGCTGAACGTGTGCTGAACTCGGAGGTGCCGTACATTCGGTACTTGGATCGGTCAGATCATGAAGACGTTCGACTACATCAACCGCGTTGTGCTAATGCTTCCGCTTACAGTCTACGAGGGTACGTGGACGATACTCTCCCCTCTCATTGCTATGCATCACCATGATCTTGCGTGTGCGTAGGAATTTTTTTTGAAATTACTACGTTCGCCAACAATGGAACCAGAGCCAGGTTTATGCGTAGATGTTATATGCACGAGTAGAACACAAGTGAGTTGTGGGCGATACAAGTCATATTGCTTACCAGCATGTCATACTTTGATTCGGCGGTATTGTTGGATGAAGCGGCCCAGACCGACATTACGCGTACGCTTACGCGAGACTGGTTTTACCGACGTGCTTTGCACACAGGTGGCTGGCGGGTGTCAGTTTCTCCAACTTCAGTTGAACCGAGTGTGATTACGCCCGGTCCTTGTTGAAGGTTAAAACAACACTAACTTGACGAAATAACATTGTGGTTTTGATGCGTAGGTAAGAACGGTTCTTGCTCAGCCCTTAGCAGCCACGTAAAACTTGCAACAACAAAGTAGAGGACGTCTAACTTGCTTCTGCAGGGCATGTTGTGATGTGATATGGTCAAGGCATGATGCTATATTTTATTGTATGAGATGACCATGTTTTGTAATGGAGTTATCGGCCACTGGCAGGAGCCATATGGTTGTGGCTTTATTGTATGCAATGCAATCGCCCTGTAATTGCTTTACTTTATCACTAAACGGTAGCGATAGTCGTAGAAGCAATATTTGGCGAGACGACAACGATGCTACGATGGAGATCAAGGTGTCGCACCGGTGACGATGGTGATCATGACGGTGCTTTGGAGATGGAGATCAAAGGCACAAAATGATGATGGCCATATCATATCACTTATATTGATTGCATGTGATGTTTATCCTTTATGCATCTTATTCTGCTTGATTGATGGTAGCATTATAAGATGATCTCTCACTAAATTTCAAGGTACAAGTGTTCTCCATGAGTATGCACCATTCCCAAAGTTCGTCGTGCCGAGACACCACACGATGATCGGGTGTGATAAGCTCTTTCACATACAATGGGTGCAAGCCAGTTTTGCACACGCAGAAATACTCGGGTTAAACTTGACGAGCCTAGCATTTGCAGATATGGCCTCGGAACACTGAGACCGAAAGTTTGAGCGTGAATCATATAGTAGATGTGATCAACATAGTGATGTTCACCATTGAAAACTACTCCATTTCACGTGATGATCGGTCATGGTTTAGTTGATTTGGATCACGTGATCACTTAGATGATTAGAGGGATGTCTATCTAAGTGGGAGTTCTTAAATATGATTAATTGAACTTTAATTTACCATGAACTTAGTACCTGGTAGTATTTTGCTTGTCTATGTGGTTGTAGATAGATGGCCCGTGCTGTTGTTACGTTGAATTTTAATGCGTTCGTTGAGAAAGCAAAGTTGAAATATGATGGTAGAAATTACACGGACCGGGTCCATAACTTGAGGATTATCCTCATTGCTGCACAGAAGAATTATGTCCTGGAAGCACCGCTAGGTGCCAAAACTGCTGCAGGAGCAACGCCAGATGTTATGAACGTCTGGCAGAGCAAAGCTGTTGACTACTCGATAGTTCAGTGTGCCATGCTTTATGACTTATAACCAGGACTTCAACGACGTTTTGAACGTCATGGAGCATATGAGATGTTCCAGGAGTTGAAGTTAATATTTCAAGAAAATGCCCGGTTTGAGAGATATGAAGTCTCCAATAAGTTCTACAACTGCAAGATGGAGGAGAATAGTTCTGTCAGTGAACATATACTCAGAATGTCTGGGTACCATTACCACTTGACTCAATTGGGAGTTAATCTTCCTATTGATAGTGCCATTGACAGAGTTCTACAATCACTGCCACCAAGCAACAAGAGCTTTGTGATGGACTATAACATGCAAGGGATGGATAAGACAATTCCCGAGCTCTTCGCAATGCTAAAGGCTGCGGAGGTAGAAATCAAGAAGGAGCATCAAGTGTTGATGGTCAACAAGACCACCAGTTTCAAGAAAAAGGGTAAAGGGAAGAAGAAAGGGAACTTCAAGAAGAACGGCAAACAAGTTGCTGCTCAATAGAAGAAACCCAAGTCTGGACCTAAGCCTGAGACCGAGTGCTTCTACTGCAAAGGGACTGGTCACTGGAAGCGGAACTGCCCCAAGTATTTGGCAGATAAGAAGAATGGCAAGGTGAACAAAGGTATATGTGATATACATGTTATTGATGTGTACCTTACTAAAGCTCGCAATAGCACTTGGGTATTTGATATTGGTTCTGTTGCTAATATTTGCAACTTGAAACAGGGACTATGGATTAAGCGAAGATTGGCTAAGGACGAGGTGACGATGCACGTGGGAAATGGTTCCAAAGTCGATGTGATCGCGGTCGGCACGCTACCTCTACATCTACCTTTGGGAATAATTTTAGACCTGAATAATTCTTATTTGGTGCCTGATAACCCACAAGTATAGGGGATTGCAACAGTTTTCGATAAGTAAAAGTGTCGAACCCAACGAGGAGCTAAAGGCAGAACAAATATTCCCTCAAGTTCTATCGACCACCGATACAACTCTACGCACGCTTGATGTTCGTTTTACCTAGAACAAGTATGAAACTAGAAGTACTTTGTAGGTGTTGTTGGATAGGTTTGCAAGATAATAAAGAGTACGTAAATAAAAGCTAAGGGCTGTCGTAAGTAAAGAAGCAATAAAGTAAATATAGCGAGTGTGCAAAAGTGGTGGTAGGAGTTTTGAAATTTCCCCTAAGCAATTTACTACTTTACTAGACCGATAGCAAGTGTTATGTGGGAGAGGCCACTGCTAGCATGTCATCCCTTACTTGGAATTCTATGCACTTATGATTGGAACTATTAGCAAGCATCCGCAACTACTAATGTTCATTAAGATAAAACCCAACCATAGCATTAAGATATATTGGTCCCCCTTCAATCCCGTATGCATCAATTTCTATGCTAGGCTGAAGCTTCTGTCACCCTTGCCCTCCAATACATAGTCCTATCAACAGACAACTAACCCTATGGTGTGATCCACGCGCGCGCTCATATGATGGGCACCAAAGGACATCAACATAACCACAAGCAAATTAAATCAATCATAGCAATTCATCAACCACCGATAGGACAACGAAAATCTACTCAGACATCATAGGATGGCAACACATCATTGGACAATAATATGAAGCGTAAATCACCATGTTCAAGTAGAGGGTACAGCGGATTGCGGGAGAGTGGACCGCTGTAGATAGAGGGGCAGAAGGTGATGGAGATGTTGGTGAAGATGGCAGAGGTGTTGGTGTAGATCGTGGTGATGATGATGATGATGGCCACGGCAGCATTCCGGCGCCACCGGAAGAGAAGGGGAGAGGGGCCCACTTCGTCTTCTTCTTACTTGACCTCCTCCCTAGATGGGAGAAGGGTTTCCCCTCTGGTCCTTGGCCTCCATGGCATGGGAGGGGCGAGAGACCCTCCGAGATTGGATCTGTCTCTCTGTCTCTCTCTGTTTCTGCGTTCTGTTTTTCTGCCCATTCACCATTTCGTATATGTATATGGAGATCTGTAACTCCGATTGGACCAAAACCTTTGCCATGATTTTTTTACCAAAAAATAGCTTTCTTGCGACCGAAAAAGGGCATCAACCGCCTTATGGGTGGCCCACAAGGGTCAGGGGTTCGCCCCCTACCTCGTGCCCACCTCGGACACTGTTTCACGTTGATCTTTCTCCCAGATTTTCCAAATATTCCAAAATAAGCTCTGTCCGTTTTTATCCCGTTTGGATTTCGTTTGATATGGATATTCTGTGAAACATAAAACATGCAACAGACAGGAACTTGCACTGGGCATTGGATCAATATGTTAGTCCCAAAAATAATATAAAAAGTTGCCAAAAGTATATGAAAGTTGTAGAACATTGGCATGGAACAATAAAAAATTATAGATACGACGGAGACGTATCAGCATCCCCAAGCTTAATTCCTGCTCGTCCTCGAGTAGGTAAATGATAAAAAAGATAATTTTTGATGTGGAATACTACCTAGCATAATCTTGATCACATATCTAATCATGGCTTGAATGTTAAGACACGAGTGATTCAAAGCAATACTCTATCATTTGACATAAAAACAATAATACGTCAAGCCCACTAATAAAGCAATAATGTCTTTTCAAAATAACAAGGCCAAAGAAAGTTATCCCTACAAAATCATATAGTCTGGCTATGCTCCATCTTCACCACACAAAATATTCACATCATGCACAACCCCGATGACAAGCCGAGCAATTGGTTCATACTTTTTAACGCGCTTCAGCATTTTCAACCCTCACGCAATACATGAGCGTGAGCCATGGATATAGCACTATAGGTGGAATAGAATGGTGGTTGTGGAGAAGACAAAAAAATAGAAGATAATCTCACATCAACTAGGCGTATCAACGGGCTATGGAGATGCCCATCAATAGATATCAATGTGAGTGAGTAGGGATTGGCATGCAACGGATGCACTAGAGCTATAAGTATATGAAAGCTCAAACCGAAACTAAGTGGGTGTGCATCCAACTTGCTTGCTCATGAAGACCTAGGGCATATGAGGAAGCCCATCATTGGAATATACAAACCAAGTTCTATAATGAAAATTCCCACTAGTATATGAAAGTTATAACTCAAGAGACTCTCTATATGAAGAACATGGTGCTACTTTGAAGCAAAAGTGTGGTAAAAGGATAGTAACATTGCCCCCTTTTCTTTTTTTTCTTTCTTTTTTTGGATGGGCTTCTTTGGCCCCCTTTTTTTTATTTAGGCTTCTTTGGCCTCTTTTTTTCTTGGGGCAATGCTCTAATAATGATGATCATCACACTTTTATTTACTTACAACTCAATATTACAACACGATACTAGAACAAAGTTATGACCCTATATGAATGCCTCCGGTGGTGTACCGGGATGTGCAATGATCTAGCGTAGCAATGACATCAAAAAACGGACAAGCCATGAAAACATCATGCTAGCTATCTTACGATCATGCAAAGCAATATGACAATGAATGCTCAAGTCATGTATATGATGATGGTGGAAGTTGCATGGCAATATTTCTCGGAATGGCTATGGAAATGCCATGATAGGTAGGTATGGTGGCTGTTTTGAGGAAGGTATATGGTGGGTTTATGGTACCGGCGAAAGTTGCGCGATACTAGAGATGCTAGCAATGATGGAAGGGTGAGAGTGCGTATAATCCATGGACTCAACATTAGTCATAAAGAACTCACATACTTATTGCAAAAGTTTATTAGCCCTCGAAGCAAAGTACTACTACACATGCCCCTAGGGGGATAGATTGGTAGGAAAAGACCATCGCTCATCCCCGACCGCCACTCATAAGGAAGACAATCAATAAATACCTCATGCTCCGACTTTGTTACATGACGGTTCACCATACGTGCATGCTACGGGAATCACAAACCTCAACACAAATATTTCTACTAATCCACAACTACCCACTAGCATGACTCTAATATCACCATCTTTATATCGCAAAACTATTGCAAGGAATCAAACATATCATATTCAGTGATCTACAAGTTTTATGTAGGAATTTATGACTAACCATGTGGATGACCAATTCCTGTCATCTCTCTAAATAGATATAAGTGAAGCAAGAGAGTTTAATTCTTTCTAAAAAATATATGCCCACGCTCTAACAAATCTAAGTGAAGCAAAAGAGCATTCTACAAATGGCGGTTGTCTAAGTGAAGAGAAATAGGCAATCCAAACTTCAAATGATATAAGTGAAGCACATGAAGCATTCTATAAAGCCATACTCAAAAGATATAAGTGAAGTGCAAAGAGCATTCTATAAATCAACCAAGGACTACCTCATACCAGCATGGTGAATAAAAGAAAAATGAAAATTAAATGCAAAAGGCGCTCCAAGATTGCACATATCGCATGAACAAAACGAATCCGAAAACATACCGATACTTGTTGAAGAAAGAGGGGATGCCCTCCGGGGCATCCCCAAGCTTAGACGCTTGAGTCTCCTTGAATATTTACTTGGGGTGCCTCGGACATCGAGACCTTCTCGATCATCGAACACTTCATCCACACAAAACTTCAACAGAAAACTCAGTAAGATCCGTTAGTATAATAAAGCAAATCACTACTCTAAGTACTATTGCAAACCAATTCATATTTTGTTTTTGCATTGTGTCTACTGGAATATAACTTTTTCATGGCTTAATCCACAGATATGAATTGATAGTTTCATTAAAACAAGCAAATTATGCATCAAAAACAGAATCTGTCTAAAACAGAACAGTCTGTAATAATCTGAACATTCACCATACTTCTGATACTTGAAAAATTCTTCACAAATTAGGAAAAATAAACAATTTGTATAGAAAGGCAGTGTAAAAGAATCAGAACCATTTGATGTTCCAGCTAAAAATGTAAAATCACGCACTACAGCCGAAGTTTCTGTCCTGCACCGTACAAACCATCAAGCAAATGTAGACATCCTAAAGGCAAACCTTGGCACATTATTTTTATAATACAATGGAATTGTACAAGTGGATAATTATTTTTATTGAAAAGTTTCTGTAATCAAGATTCACAAAGTTGCTTTGAGCATGAACAAAGTTCAAGGAGCTCTCCCACTTCAACAATGCTTGTCTTTCTCACTTTCACTTTCCTTTTTGAAAAAGTTTTGGGTTTCCCTCTTTATTTTTGTTGTTTTTAAACTATATGAAAGCACTCAACAGAAATAAATGACTCCCTAAAACTTCCGGATTGTCTCCCTGGCAGCGCTTTCTTTAAAGCCATTAAGCTAGGCATATAGTGCTCAAGTAGTGAATCCACCCGGATCCCAAGGTATATCAAAGCCAATTTTAATTAACAATGATTTGTAATTTAGTAGTGAGCACAAAGTAACATATATCATGCAACAACGAAGTCTAACTCTCTTTCTATGCATCGGCATGTCATAAAAGAACAATTCATGCACACAAAGTAAATGCCAATGCATAGTATAAACAGTTTCTTGCAATTTTATCATATTGGAAACATAGAGAGGTGGAGATATAGTTCCTCTCTCATAATAATTGCAAGTAGGAGCAGCAAGCACATGCATATTATATTCATCAAAATCATCATGTGCAACGGTATAAGGCAACCCATCAATATAATCCTTAATAAGTGCAAACTTCTCCGATATAGTGTAGTCGGGAGAATTTAAAAATAAAATAGGACTATCATGCGTGGGTTCAATAGCAACAATTTCATGTTTAACATAAGGAACTATAGCAAGTTCATCATAAGTATAATTCATATTGGCATCTTGGCCACAAGCATAGCAAGCATCATCAAAAAGGGATATTTCAAAAGAATCAACGGGATCATAGCAATTATCATAGCACTCATCCTTCGGTAAGCATGAAGGGGGATTAAACAATGTATGGGATAAAGAGTTACTCTCATTAGAAGGTGGGCACGGGTGATCAATCTGCTCTTCCTCCTTTTGTTCTTCGCTCTCCTCCTCATCTTTTTCATCCAATGAGCTCACAGTTTCATCAATTACTTCTTCCATAGACTCCTGCAAAATATTAGTCTCTTCTTGGACAGTGGAGACCTTCTCAATAAGTGCATTAATATTGGAATTGTATTCATAATTCTCATAACAATATTTAAGGATAGCTAAATTTTTAGGTCTATAAACCGAATCATAAAAATCTTCAAACTCTTTAAACATAGATTCAATTTCATAAGCACCCATAAAAGCAACAAATTCTTCTATTTGTTCCACATCATAGTAATCATATATACCATTAGCATAAGAAGCTAAGGTTTTACTATCATTAAATTGGCATAAAAAGGGAAGGTGTGGAGCCTTCATCCTAGAGCAACAAGTATAATCATATCTCAAGCATAGGTGCCTAGCATACCACTTCAATATATGAATTTGATCCCATAATAGTTTCCGCTTTTGTGTCAAGCGGTAATCCCTAAAGTATTCACGTTGATCCAATGTTACTCCCATTACATAATTGAATGGAGTTTTCTCAGGATTATTAAAGTAGTACATAATATCTTTCACATATCCAGCATCGAGGGTTTTAGGAGGTTCCCCATCTCCATGAGTACCAAGTACACCTATTTTTTTTGGTATTTCGTGTTTCATATCCATAACTAAAGATAAAGAACAACTAAGAACAGCAAACAAAATTACTTAGTGATAAAGCAAACAAGCACACACGAGAATATTCACCCCACGCTATTGCTCCCCGGCAACGGCGCCAGAAAAAGGTCTTGATAACCCACAAGTATAGGGGATCGCAACAGTTTTCGATAAGTAAGAGTGTCAAACCCAACGAGGAGCTAAAGGCGGAACAAATATTCCCTCAAGTTCTATCGACCACTGATACAACTCTACGCACGCTTGATGTTCGCTTTACCTAGAACAAGTATGAAACTAGAAGTACTTTGTAGGTGTTGTTGGATAGGTTTGCAAGATAATAAAGAGCGTGTAAATAAAAGCTAAGGGCTGTTGTAAGTAAAGAAGCAATAAAGTACATATAGAGAGTGTGGAAAAGTGGTGGTAGGAGTTGTGAAATTGCCCCTAAGCAATTGACTACTTTACTAGACCGATAGCAAGTATTATGTGGGAGAGGCCACTGCTAGCATGTCATCCCTTACTTGGAATTCTATGCACTTATGATTGGCACTATTAGCAAGCATCCGCAACTACTAACGTTTATTAAGGTAAAACCCAACCATAGCATTAAGATATATTGGTCCCCCTTCAATCCCGTGTGCATCAATTTCTATGCTAGGCTGAAGCTTTTGTCACCCTTGCCCTCCAATACATAGTCCTATCAACATACAACTAACCCTATGGTGTGATCCACGCGCGCGCTCATATGATGGGCACCAAAGGACAACAACATAATCACAAGCAAATTAAATCAATCATAGCAATTCATCAATCACCGATAGGACAACGAAAATCTACTTAGACATCATAGGATGGCAACACATCATTGGATAATAATATGAAGCATAAAGCACCATGTTCAAGTAGAGGGTACAGAGGGTTGCGGGAGAGTGGACCGCTGTAGATAGAGGAGGGAAGGTGATGGAGATGTTGGTGAAGATGGCAGAGGTGTTGGTGTAGATCGCGGTGATGATGATGATGGCCACGGCAGCATTCCGGTGCCACCGGAAGAGAAGGGGAGAGGGGCCCCCTTCGTCTTCTTCTTCCTTGAACTCCTCCCTAGATGAGAGAAGGGCTTCCCCTCTGGTCCTTGGCCTCCATGGCATGGGAGGGGCGAGAGCCCCTCCGAGATTGGATATGTCTCTCTCTGTTTCTGTGTTCTGTTTGTCTGCCCTTTCACCGTTTCGTATATATATGGAGATCCGTAACTCCGATTGGACCGAAACCTTCGCCGTGATTTTTTTACCAAAAATAAGCTTTCTTGCGGCCGAAAAGGGGCATCAACCGCCTTACGGGTGGCCCACGAGGGTCAGGGGTGCGCCCCCTACCTTGTGCCCACCTCGGACACTGTTTCGCATTGATCTTTCTCCCAGATTTTCCAAATATTCCAAAAATAAGCTCCTTCCGTTTTCCCGTTTGGATTCCGTTTGATATGGATATTCCGTGAAACATAAAACATGCAACAGACATGAACTGGCACTGGGCACTGGATCAATATGTTAGTCCCAAAAATAATATAAAAAGTTGCCAAAAGTATATGAAAGTTGTAGAATATTGGCATGGAACAATCAAAAATTATAGATACGACGGAGACGTATCAGTGCCAGCGGTGAGCATGAACATTATATCTCGATCTTGTTTGATGCGAGACGGTTATTCATTTAAATCAGAGAATAATGGTTGTTCTATTTATATGAGTAACATCTTTTATGGTCATGCACCCTTGAAGAGTGGTCTATTTTTAATGAATCTCGATAGTAGTGATACACATATTCATATTGTTGAAGCCAAAAGATGTAGAGTTGATAATGAGAGTGCAACTTATTTGTGGCACTGCCGTTTAGGTCATATTAGTGTAAAGCGCATGAAGAAACTCCATTCTGATGGACTTTTGGAATCACTTGATTATGAATCACTTGGTACTTGCAAACCATGCCTCATGGGTAAGATGACTAAAACGCCGTTCCCCAGAACTATGGAGCGAGCAACAGATTTGTTGGAAGTCATACATACTGATGTATGTGGTCCGATGAATGTTGAGGCTCGCGGTGCGTATCATTATTTTCTCACCTTCATAGATGATTTGAGCAGATATGGGTATATCTACATGGTGAAACATAAGTCCGAAACATTTGAAAAGTTCAAAGAATTTCAGAGTGAAGTGGAAAATCATCATAACAAGAAAATAAAGTTTCTATGATCTGATTGTGGAGGAGAATATTTGATTTACGAGTTTGGTATTCATATGAAACAATGAGGAATAGTTTGACAACTCACGCCACCCGAAACACCATAGCGTAATGGTGTATCCGAACGTCGTAATCGTACTTTACTAGATATGGTGCGATCTATGATGTCTCTTACTGATTTACCGCTATCATTTTGGGGTTACGCTTTAGAGACAACCGCATTCACGTTAAATAGGGAACCATCTAAATCCGTTGAGATGACACCTTATGAATTGTGGTTTGGCAAGAAACCAAAGTTGTCATTTCTTAAAGTTTGGGTCTGCGATGCTTATGTGAAAAAGCTTCAACCTGATAAGCTTGAACCCAAATAAGAGAAATGTGTCTTCATAGGATACCTGAAGGAGACTGTTCAGTACACCTTCTATCACAGCTCTAAAGGCAAGACATTTGTTGCTAAGAATGGATCCTTTCTAGAGAGGGAGTTTCTCTCAAAAGAAGTGAGTGGGAGGAAAGTAGAACTTGATGAGGTAACTGTACCTGCTCCCTTACTGGAAAGTAGTCCATCTAATAAATCGGTTCCTGTGACACCTACACCAATTAGTGAGGAAGCCAATGATGATGATCATGAAACTTCAGATCAAGTTACTACCGAACCTCGTAGGTCAGCCAGAGTAAGATCCGCACCAGAGTGGTACGATAATCTTGTTCTGGAGGTCATGTTACTTGACCATGACGAACCTACGAACTATGAGGAAGTGATGATGAGCCCAGATTCCACAAAATGGCTTAAGGCCATGAAATCTGAGATGGGATCTGACGGTGTCCTGGACTAGGGGGTACTCACCACGTCGTCTCCCGATCTGTTAGATTCGGCCGAGGACCCCCATGGCTGTATACTCATGGGCCAGTTCGGACAACTGCCGCATACATGGAAGATTCCACAAGACTTGGTGATCAAGACAAGGACTCCTCCCCACCGGCGTATTCGGCTAGGACTCTTGTTATCCTAGGCCTCTGGTGCATTATATAAACTGAGGCCAGGCTAGTCGATAGATGATATACAACAATCATACCATAGGCTAGCTTCTAGGGTTTTAGCCTCTATGATCTCGTGGTAGATCAACTCTTGTAATACTCATATCATCAATATCAATCAAGCAGGACGTAGGGTATTACCTCCATCAAGAGGGCCCGAACCTGGGTAAACATCGTGTCCCCTGCCTCTTGTTACCATCGATCCTAGACGCACAGTTCGGGACCCCCTACCCGAGATCCACCGGTTTTGACACCGACATTGGTGCTTTCATTGAGAGTTCTGCTATGTGATCGGCAAAAGGATCAATGGCTCGCCCGCAGGTCAATTGCGACGCCGGCATCTTCATCGCCGGCTCGACTGGTCAGCTTGGCTCGACCGAGGACCGTGCTCCATCTCCGATCATCATGTTCGGACGGCGGCCTTTTTTTAACATCAACTCCGATCTCTATCATGATCATAGAGGAGTCATCCATGGAGCTCGAGGGCTCAACGTCAACATTGCCCTCGGGCGGCTGTGCTGTTTTTATGGACAACGAACTTGTATTCGCCGTCACCACCTCCTCGAGCGTCGGTTTGACGATTGCTTTGGTGGAATAGTGCAGAATTACGTCTACAACAGCCATGCAAAATTTCGTCGAGTTCCAATGGAGGAATCTCCGACAATCTACGATATACCGGAGCCCTGTCAAATCTGGACGAGTTTAGGGCGTGGTCTCCAGAGCCCAGCTCGGAGGTCCTTTGGAAGATTCAACCGTTCATCTACTGCGGAATTCCCATATCTACCACCCCTCCAAATTTCAGATCGATCCGACCGTTCAAACTCCGGGAACCTTCAGATGAGTGGACCAATTTTCGGATCCGTTTTCTGCGCGAATACGGATCCGACCCGAATTCATGTTTCTTTATGAACGTGATATTGGACAACCTTTTAGAGGAATTCTCTTCTAGGGTATTGTGCATTGTTTTTAAACACGTGCCCATAAATTTTTAAGCCTCCCCTGAGGTCATCTTCATCATCATGCTGGTGTCAAACCAGTCCGGCAATATTGCTCCAAGGCTGCCGACCTACGCTAGACACGTCGTCACTTTGTTGAGCCGAGCTCAACTTCTTCGGATCATCATCTCGGCAAGCCGAACAAGAGTCCGGCATCGCGAAGGATAAATCATCACCAACATCGCCACCCCACGGATTACACGGAGCGGGCATACCGGCATCACGGAACGGCCATTTCATCAAGCTGGCATCGACCATGTCACGACCTGCATCGGCAGGGCCGCACTATTGCTTCTTCAAGCTGGTGTCCATCATGCCGACCTACTTCGACTCATCGGCTGACATCGAGGCTTCAACATCTTGGCTAGACCGAGGGCTTCGCCATCTCTTCATCAACCTACTCCGGAGACTTCGGCGTCACTAGCCGACGAGCTCCGTCACGTTAGCTGGACCGAGGGCTTTGCCTCGGCGAGCCAACCTTTGCCAGCATCGCCATACCGTCGCTTTATCGCCCATCAGGCAATGGGTGTGCGGATCGAGTCCCAATTTTTGGAATCACCTTTCTTCGGATTGCTACAACAAATAAACCAGGTGCTATTAATCCTAGTATTTTTTTGCTTGTTCGGGTTCATTTTTCCCAAGGAATTATTACTCCGGTTCGTTCATCATATGTACACAGGTCTATCAAATAATGGCCGCATTAACAACGATCGCATGGTGGTTCGGTCAGTTTCCGTACATGGTCCGGCGAACGCCGCATCCGGAACTCGGACCGACCTGTGAATTCAGGCTTTGCCACGCCTTTACCGCATCGACATTGACTTCGGCGCCAGGCCATATTTCTTTTTATTACTCACTTTGCATAAATTATTTATTATGCAACGATTTTTATTTATTTATTATTATTACTATTATCTTCGGTTTGCACTATTTTTTGTGCACAGGAAAATGATCCGGGTTGGGCAGTATCGTCAACTCGGTGTACTGACATACCACATCACCTCGGCTGGATGGGGGGCTTTGTCAACACTTCATTACCCCATGCCAGGGACTTCGGCATCACTCTGCCGGCCCGCATTGACCGTGCTATGTCACCACTTCGGAGTACCGAGCTCTTTGCTCCGCCACCTTGGGACCGGCTTGGGGGATGGAACCTTGTCCCGCATCAAGCTCGGGCCGCGTCATCAATACCGAACACATTAACCAGCTAAGTTGCCTTCATGCTCAAAGTTTTAAATTTTTAACTTGTGTTCGATTCGACCAAGCATTATACCTTTTTGAAAAAAAAGTTGCCTGTAGAGAATCTCCTTGTCAAAACTTTGTTTGTGACGCACAAATTCAAATACCCCGTTTACTTGGGGGCTCCCTTGATGGAGCTTTTCCTCTTGCATATGATTATACTTGTACGGCTTCGTTCCTTGTTCGTGTATTATGCCACAATATGCACCATATTGACCTAAGCGATTTGCAAGCCGGGTTGCCTGGCTCCTGTGCTTACCCCTACGTTCCCGATTGTTCGGCTAGGGAGTAAAGGGAGCACCTCTGCGATTGTCATGACCGGGTCATCCGAGATCTGACCTTAGACTGGGTGAAGCCGAAAGCTAGCGCTCTTATTGTTTTCAATCATGGCCGGCACACAACGGAACTCATGAGTACAAAAAATCTATTGCACAAGTCTCATAGTAATAATGAGCACCGAAGAAAGGTATCGGTGGGGGTACTATTTTCTTCGAAGATGCTTCTTACACTTCGTTAGTAACATAGCATAAGTTCCATGAGCGTGCTTTGTCTGTTACAGCCTTATGGCCTGATTGCCTGGTCATCAGAAACACCGTCAATACTCTCGACAGGCGGAGTACATGACACTTTTCGGCCCTTGGCCGAAGAGGGAGAAGCCGACGGTTGGTTAAGACGTGTTTAAAGTTCGTGTGAACACAAATATGATATAAGTACTTCGGTACATACAATCATTACACATAAAATTCTTACCCAAGTCACTTGGGGGCTCTTAAAATTTATATATGAGCTATAAATGTGTTTTCTTCTTGGTCGTTGTCAAAACACGACAGAAGCACAATTTTTTCTTTCTCTTCCAATTTTCGGATTGGCACCGAACACTTGATCTTGTCCGGACGTCATGTGTTTACTGACGTTTTTTGGTTTTCCAAGCTTTTTGGCACTTTTAAACTATTTGTGTGTTTCCAGCACAAGTCTCACAGTGCAATGCCGGACACCTTTATAGATTCGGCAAAAACATTCTCGGATCTCACTATATATGCATTGGTTTCGAATTGTGTCTTCGGTCAATAGTTGGGTTGCCCGGCTCCTGCGCTTGCCTCCTACGTTCCGCTTTGTTCGGCTAGGTGTGCAAAGGGAGAACCACTGCGATTGTGCTTCCATCTCACATGGTTAAGCACCTTAGTGGAGAAAGCCGAAAAGTAACTGTCACAATAAGCGTAAACTGATCAGCGATCCGATGACGGTGTTAAATGACGAGCCATTCATAACAATGGCCGAAGTGTTTACGGCTTGACCTTGACTGTCGCCGAACACTACCGGGGGCTATTAACTGGCCTCCCAAACTAAATCCTAGATATTTTGCTCTTACATTAGAGCTGAGGTTTCACGATCATGCGGAGCATGACAACCCAAAAAAGGAACCGATAGCGGGACTATTTTCTTTGGAAGACATTTCTTATGTTAAACAGTAATATAACATATCTCTCTGTGTACCTTTGTTTATAAAACCGTATGGCCAGATTGCCTTGTTTGTCGTAAATCTTTGACCTCATAAAGGCTTTATAAAGTAGGACAAACACTCCTCGGCTACTAGCCAAGGAGGGGAGAGCCGATGGTCGGTCAACAAAGTTTTGTACAATGCGGATCCGAGCATTAAGGATGTAAAGTACTTGGATACATAGAGTCATTACACATAATTTGTGATTTTACTATGGATATCAATCCTTAATTCGGCCACCTGTGCCCGCATTAAGGCTCGGGGGCTACTGGGCTTCGGGCTTATTATTTACAAATATTAAAGGGGCACATCAATCCCCTGATCTAGTGTTGCCACCCGACCAGTGTCTCGGGGGCTACTGCATTGCCTGTCCAATGCAGAAAATTTTAAGTGCAATACAGTTTCCGAGGAGATTATGATCCTCAGGTTGGTCGGATGCACCCAACTTGAGTCTCGAGGACTGAGCACGCCGCTTTTTGTATCCCGAAATATTCTGCCGAGCTAGGACTTGATCCTCAGGCCGATTTTGCAAATCAACCTGAGTCTCAACGGCTACTGGGATCAGTGGTCTTACATCATCCTTCAAGTGCATCTCTAGTTTTAAACCGATACACACGTTGAGGGTTACTGGCTATATATCTCGGCAGAGAATAAATTGCACAAATCAAAAATATTGACAAAAAATTGGCCCACAGTTGGGGTGGTGCACCACCTCGGAAGTAGTCCGACATAAAGCTCAGGCGCTAGTGGCTGGCTCCATAGAGGGCATTTCCAGCATTAAGCTCGGCTAAACTCCTTTAACTTTTTTGGACCAAGATGATCATGACATCTTTGATATAGTCCGACGTTGGAGCTTGGACACAGTCCGGCGTTGGAGCTTGGACACAGTCCGGCATTGGAGCTCGGATACATTTCGGCGTTGGAGCTCGGAAGCAGTCCGACATTGGTGCTCGGCTGCAAAAGATACCTCAAATGCAGTCCGGTGTTAGAGCTCGGACGCAAGAGGACACTGCCTCCCGGGAACAACTTCAAACCCGAGGTGTGGCATAAAAATAACAAGGCATTGATAAAGGCCGGAAATTTAAAGGGGCTCCTCGGATACCCGACGTGTAAACTCGTCGAATGCATTTCGGCGATCCTCAAGATTGAAGATGAGAAGATTTGTTGAACCAGTTTTCAAGACTGACAACCGAAGATGAAGAACAGTTCGGAAGAATCGAGGAGTGTCCCTAACTTGAAGACCGGTTCAGGGGGCTACTGACGGTGTCCTGGACTAGGGGGTACTCACCACGTCATCTCCCGATCTATTAGATTGGGCCGAGGACCCCCATGGTCGTATACTCATGGGCCAGTTCGGACAACTGCCGCATACATGGAAGATTCCACCAGACTTGGTGATCAAGACAAGGACTCCTCCCCACCGGCATATTCGGCTAGGACTCTTGTTATCCTAGGCCTCTGGTGCATTATATAAACCGAGGCCAGGCTAGTCGCTAGATGATATACAACAATCATATCATAGGCTAGCTTCTAGGGTTTTAGCCTCTACGTTCTCGTGGTAGATCAACTCTTGTAATACTCATATCATCAATATCAATCAAGCAGGACGTAGGGTATTACCTCCATCAAGAGGGCCCAAACCTGGGTAAACATCGTGTCCCCTGCCTCCTGTTACCATCGATCTTAGACACACAGTTCGAGACCCCCTACCCGAGATCCGCCGGTTTTGACACCGATAGGATCCATGTATGAGAACAAAGTGTGGACTTTGGTTGACTTGCCCGATGATCGGCAGGCCATCGAGAAGAAATGGATCTTCAAGAAGAAGACTGACGCTGACGGTAACATTACTATCTACAAAGCTCGACTTGTTGCGAAAGGTTTTTGACAAGTTCAAGGAGTTGACTATGATGATACCTTCTCAACCGTAGCGATTCTTAAGTCCGTCCAAATCATGTTAGCAATTGCCGCATTTTATGATTATGAAATTTGGCAAATGGCCGTGAAGACTGCATTCCTGAATGGATTTCTAGAAGTAGAGTTGTATATGATGCAACCTGAAGGTTTTTATCGATCCAAAGGGTGCTAACAAAGTGTGCAAGCTCCAGCGATCCATTTATGGACTGGTGCAAGCCTCTCGGAGTTGAAATAAACGTTTTGATAGTGTGATCAAATCATATGGTTTTATACAGACTTTTGGAGAAGCCTGTATTTACAAGAAAGTGAGTGGGAGCTTTGTAGCATTTCTAATATTATATGTGGATGACATATTGTTGATTGGAAATGATATAGAATTTCTGTGTAGCATAAAAGGATACTTGAATAAGAGTTTTTCAATGAAAGACCTCGGTGAAGCTGCTTATATATTGGGCATCAAGACCTATAGAGATAGATCAAGACGCTTAATTGGACTTTCACAAAGCACATACCTTGATAAAGTTTTGAAGAAGTTCAAAATGGATCAAGCTAAGAAAGGGTTCTTGCCTGTGTTACAAGGTGTGAAGTTGAGTAAGACTCAATGCTCGACCACTGCAGAAGATAGAGAGAAAATGAAAAGTGTTCCCTATGCTTCAACCATAGGCTCTATCATGTATGCAATGCTGTGTACCAGACCTGATGTGTGCCTTGCTATTAGTTTAGCAGGGAGGTACCAAAGTAATATAGGAGTGGATCACTGGACAACGGTCAAGAACATCCTAAAATACCTGAAAAGGACTAAGGATATGTTTCTCGATTATGGAGGTGACAAGGAGCTCGTCGTAAATGGTTACGTCGATGCAAGCTTTGACACTGATCCGGACGATTCTAAATCGCAAACCGGATATGTGTTTATATTGAACGGTGGAGCTGTCAGTTGGAGCAGTTCTAAACAAAGCATCATGGTAGGATCTATGTGTGAAGCGGAGTACATAGCTGCTTCGGAAGCAGCAAATGAAGGAGTCTGGATGAAGGAGTTCATATCTGATCTAGGTGTCATACCTAGTGCATCAGGTCCAATGAAAATATTTTGTGACAATACTGGTGCAATTGCCTTGGCAAAGGAATCCAAATTTCACAAGAGAACCAAACACATCAAGAGACGCTTCAATTCCATCCGCGATCAAGTCCAGGTGAGAGACATAGAGATTTGCAAGATTCATATGGATCTGAATGTTGCAGACCCGTTGACTAAGCCTCTCTCACGAGCAAAACATGATCAGCACCAAGGCTCCATGGGTGTTAGAATCATTACTATATAATCTAGATTATTGACTCTAGTGCAAGTGGGAGACTGAAGGAAATATGCCCTAGAGGCAATAGTAAAGTTATTATTTATTTCCTTATTTCATGATAAATGTTTATTATTCATGCTAGAATTGTGTTAAACGGAAACATAATACATCTCTGAATACATGGACAAACAGAGTGTCACTAGTATGCCTCTACTTGACTAGCTCTTTGATCAAAGATGGTTATGTTTCCTAACCATAGACATGAGTTGTCATTTGATAAACAGGATCACATCATTAGGAGAATGATGTGATTGACTTGACCCATTCTGTTAGCTTAGCACTTGATCGTTTTAATTTACTGCTAGTGCTTTCATCATGACCTATACATGTTCCTAAGACTATGAGATTATGCAACTCCCGATTACCGGAGGAACACTTTGTGTGCTATCAAACGTCACAACATAATTGGGTGATTATAAAGGTGCTCTATAGGTGTCTCCGATGGTACTTGTTGAGTTGGCATAGATCGAGATTAGGATTTGTCACTTCGATTGTCGGAGAGGTATCTCTAGGCCCTCTCGGTAATGCACATCACTATAAGCCTTGCAAGCAATGCAACTAATGAGTTAGTTGCGGGATGATGCATTATGGAAACGAGTAAAGAGACTTACCGCTAACGAGATTGAACTAGGTATTGAGATACCGACGATCGAATCTCGAGCAAGTAACATACCGATGACAAAGGGAACAACATATGTTGTTATGCGGTTTGACCGATAAAGATCTTTGTAGAATATGTAGGAGCCAATATGAAAATCCAGGTTCCACTTTTGGTTATTGACCGGAGACGAGTCTCGGTCATGTCTACATAGTTCTCGAACCCGTAGGGTCCGCACGCTTAAAGTTCGGTGATGATCGGTATTATGAGTTTATGTGTTTTGATGTACCGAAGGTAGTTCGGAGTCCTGGATGTGATCACGGACATGACGAGGAGTCTTGAAATGGTCGATAATTAAAGATTGATATATTGGGAGGCTATATTCGGACACCGGAAGTGTTCCGGATGATTTCGGAGAAAACCAGAGTGCCGGAGGGGTTACCGGAACCCCCCGGGGAAGTATTGGGCCTTAGTGTGCCTGAGGGGAGAGAGAGGGCTGCAGCCCAGGAGGTGGCGCGCCCCCTCCCATGGGGAGTCCGAATTGGACTAGGGGAGGGGGCGCAGCCCCTCTTTCCCTCTCCCTCTCCCTCTCTTTCCTCCCCCTTCCCTCTTCCTAGTTGGACTAGGAGGAGGATTCCTCCTCTCCTTGGGGCGCACCAAGGCTGGCCTGCCTCCCCCTTGCTCCTTTATATATGGGGGCGAGGGGCACCCAAAGACACACAAGTTGATTGTTCCAAGCCGTGTGCGGTGCCCCCCTCCACCATAATCCACCTTGATAATATCGTAGCAGTGCTTAGGCGAAGCCCTGCGTTGGTAGCAACATCATCACCGTCATCACGCCGTCGTGCTGACGGAACTCTCCCGTGAAGCTCTGCTGGATCGGAGTTCGTGGGATGTTATCGAGCTGAACGTGTGCTGAACTCAGAGGTGCCGTGCGTTCGGTACTTGGATCGGTCGGATCGTGAAGGCGTTCGACTACATCTACCGCATTCTCATAACGCTTCCGCTTACGGTCTACGAGGGTACATGGACGATACTCTCCCCTCTCGTTGCTATGCATCACCATGATCTTGCGTGTGCGTAGGATTTTTTTGAAATTACTACGTTCCCCAACAGATCGGGTGTGATAAGCTCTATGTTCACATACAATGGGTGCAAGACAGTTTTGCACATGCGGAATACTCAAGTTAAACTTGATAATCCTAGCATGTACAGGCATGGCCTAGGAACACTGGAGACCGAAAGGTCAAACGTGAATCGTATAGTAGATATGATCAACATACACGTGTTCACCATTGAATACTAATCCATCTCACGTGATGATCGGACATGGTTTAGTTCATATGGATCACATAATCATTTATATGACTCAAGGGATGTCTATCTAAGTGGGAGTTCTTAAGTAATATGATTAATTGAACTTAATTTATCATGAACTTAGTCCTGATAGTTTTTGCATATCTATGTTGTAGATCAATAGCTCGCGTTGTAGCTCCCCTATGTTTTTGATATGTTCCTAGAGAAAACAAACTTGAAAGATGATAGTAGCAATGATGCAGACTGGGTCCGTGATCTGAGGACTATCATCGTTGCTGCACAGAAGAATTATGTCCTTGATGCACCGCTAGGTGACAAACCTATTGCAGGAGCAGATGCAGACGTTATGAACGTTTGACAAGCTCGGTATGATGACTACTTGGTAGTTTAGTGCACCATGCTTTACGGCTTAGAACCAGGACTTCAAAAACATTTTGAACGCCACAGAGCATATAAGATGTTCCAAGAGTTGAAATTGGAATTTCTGACTCATGCCCATGTCGAGAGGTTTGAGAACTCTGACAAGTACTTTGCCTACAAGATGGAGTTTAATGGCTCAGCCAGTGAGCATATACTCAGAATGTCTAGGTAGTACAATAGCTTGAATCAAGTGGGAGTTAATCTTCCACATAAGATAGTGATTGACAGAGTTCTCTAGTCACTATCACCAAGCTACTAGAACTTCGTGATAAACTATAATATGCAAGGGATGACGAAAACGATTCCCGAGCCCTTCGCGATGCTGAAATTGGCGAAGGTAGAAATCAAGAAAAAGCATCAAGTGTTGATGGTTGACAAGACCACTAGTTTCAAGAAAAGGGGCAAAGGAAAAGAAAAGGGAACTTCAAGAAGAATTACAAGCAAGTTGCCACTCCCATGAAGAAGCCCAAAGGTAGACCTAAGCCTGAAACTGAGTGCTTCTATTGCAAAGGGATGGTCACTGGAAGCGTAACTATCACAAATACTCGGCAGATAAGAAGGATGGAAAAGTGAACAAAGGTATATTTGATAGACATGTTATTGATGTGTATTTTACTAGTGTTCATAGTAACCCCAGGGTATTTGATACCGGTTCAGTTGCTAAGATTAGTAACTCGAAACAGGAGTTATAGAATGAATAAAGACTATTCAAGGGCGAGGTGACGATGTATGTTGGATGTGATTCCAAGGTTGATAAGATCACCATCGCACACTCCCTCAACCTTTCGGATTAGTGTTGGACCTAAACAAATGTTATTTGGTGTTTGCGGTGAGCATGAATATGATTGGATCATTTTTTTTTGCAATACAGTTATTCATTTAAGTCGGAGAATAATGGTTGTTCTGTTTACATGAATAAAACCTTCTATGGTCATACATCCAATGTAAGTGGTTTATTGAATCTCGATCGTAGTGATACACATATTCATAATATTGATGCCCAAAGATGCAAAGTTGATAATGATAGTGCAACATATTTGTGGCACTGCCGTTTATGTCATATTGGTGTAAAGCGCATGAAGAAACTCCATGCAGATGGGCTTTCGGAATCACTTTATTATGAATCATTTGATACTTGCGAACCATGCCTCATGGGCAAGATGATTAAAACTCCGTTCTCCAGAACAAAGGAGCGAGCCACTGACTTATTGGAAATAATACATACCGATGTATGCGGTCCGATGAGTGTTGAGGCTCACGGCGGGTATCATTATTTTTTGACCTTCACAGATGATTTGAGCAGATATGGGTATATCTACTTAATGAAACACAAGTCTGAAACATTTGAAAAAGTTCAAAGAATTTCAGAGTGAAGTGGAGAATCATCATAACAAGAAAATAAAGTTTCTATGATCTGATCGCGGTGACGAATATTTGAGTTACGGGTTTGGACTTCATTTAAAAACAATGTGGAATAGTTTCACAACTCACGCCACCTGGAACACCACAACGTAATGGTGTGTCCGAACATCGTAACCATACTTTATTAGATATGGTGCAATCTATGATGTCTCTTACCGATTTACCACTATCGTTTTGGGGTTATGCATTAGAGACAACTGCATTCACGTTAAATAGGGCACCATCTAAATCCGTTGAGATGACACCGTATGAACTATAGTTTGGCAAGAAACCAAAGATGTCGTTTCTTAAAGTTTGGGGTTGCGATGCTTATGTGAAAATGTTTCAAAGTGATAAGCTCGAACCCAAATCGGAGAAGTGCGTCTACATAGGATACCCAAAAGAAACTGCTGGATACACCTTCTATCACAGATCCGAAGGCAATTTTTTGTTGCTAAGAATGGATTCTTTCTAGAGAAGGAGTTTCTCTCGAAAGAAGTGAGTGGGAGGAAAATAGAACTTGATGAGGTAATTGTACCTTCTCTCGAATGGGAAAGTATCTCATCATAGAAATCAGTTCCAGTGATGCCTACACCAACTAGAGAGGAAGCTAGTGATAATGATCATGAAACTTCAGATCAAGTTACTACCGAAGCTTTTGTAGGTCAACCAGAGCACGTTCCGCACCAGACTGGTACGGTAATCCTGTTCTAGAAGTCATGTTACTAGACCATGACAAACCTACGAACTATGAGGAAGCGATGATGAGCCTAGATTCCGATAAATGGCTTGAGGCCATGAAATCTATGATAGGATCCATGTATGAGAACAAAGCATGGACTTTGGTGGACTTGCCCGATGATCGACAAGCCATTGAGAATAAATGGATCTTCAAGAGGAAGATAGACACTGATGATAGTGTTACTATCTACAAAGCTTGACTTGTCGCAAAAAAATGTTTTCGACAAGTTCAAGGTGTTGACTACGATAAGATTTTCTCACTCATAGCGATGCTTAAGTCTGTCCAACTCATGTTAGCAATTGCCGCATTTTATGAAATCTGGCAAATGGATATCAAAACTGCATTCCTTAATGGATATCTTAAAGAAGAGTTGTATATGATGCAACCATAATTTTTTGTCGATCCTGAAGGTGCTAACAAAGTGTGCAAGCTCCAGCGATCCATTTATGGACTGGTGCAAGCATCTCGAAGTTGGAATATACGCTTTGATGAGATCACTAGTACGTGTCGGTCCTAAACAAATGGTTTTAACCCCTTTCCGCGATGACATTCGGAACCGTTGCCAAGTAAGTATGGGCGAGAGGGGGGGGGGTCCTTCCCACACGACCTAGAAACTGTTGGGGATATGCCCTCCTGGCACACACACTCGGCAAAATGAGGTTGTGTGCGAACGACGAGCACTCAAATGCAGAAATACGTATAGTAGTGCTAAAAAATACAATTATATAGGCGAAATCATTTCCGGTCGTAAGTACATCCTACACAGTCAGTCACCACTAAACGTTTCCGTTTGTATATACATCCCACACAGTCAAGGAAAACGTTTGCGCAAGGTGGCGTAACGGAAACAGTTTTGAAGAGAATGTCGTGTGTGATTGTTCATTGATCCAACACGGTTTATTCCTAGTAACTATGTGCGTTGCCTGAGGTCATCACCCATGGTGTTTTCTCATTAATCGTCTACAATAGAAAAACCCAATTTGCAAGCTAATTGGCCAATTAGCGAGCTAATTGCCCTATTATTAATAATCCATTTACTAATCTAATTGACATTCATATTAAGCACATAATATATTCCATTTCCATATAAGGAAGCATGATTTCATAATTGAAATATATCGGAGTACAACATGATATAACTTCAGCACTCAGCTACCCCATTACACAACTGCACCAGCAGCAAGTTTCGCATGCAACATCTAGAACCTTTCGAAGTTAGCATCATAGACGGTACATAGAGAGATGCATCTCATCTGGAAAACTGCTAAAGCGGAAGGCGATTATTGAGCCTTCATTCATGTTGAAGGTCTTTGCAACTTTAGGCCAGTGCATGTGGATGATTGACCGTCCATCCTTCGACCTCTTCAGGAACACTTCAATATTGAACCGTGGGTGTTGTATGAAAACTTTCCTCGCCTCCTGACCACAGAGGTGGTTTGAGAGGTAATCATCAGTGAACCCTGGAAACAAGGATGTGCATAAATATCTTCTCTCTATATTGGAAACGGGGTAAAGGAATAAAAAAGGCAAGGTATAATAGTTAGTACCATCTTGTAAACCTTAGTGCTTCCCATTGTTTCCCTACAACACATATAAGGTAGTTACTCATCAGGTTAAATAAGGGTTCGCATGCTATCAGTAAAATATGTTAATGAAAAATAAGCACATTGCAGATTCATCAGATTAATTCAAGACACATGGAAAACCCATTTATCCAAACCAAGCATGATTAAGAACTAGGAAATATAGCACTTGTATATGTTTCTCATGTATTAAGTGCAGCCAAATTCGATTTATTCCTGACATGGTATACAATAACAGAATGCAGCCACAACAATTGAACATCGCATTGCAGAATTGAACCAAGCAGTTAACTAAACACCACAACAAATGAACCAAACGTTAACTGAGCACCACATTGCACAATATAACATACTCCTAATAGAAGATCATGCAGTTAACCAAACCAAGCATGCTTAACAACTTGGAAATATAGCAATTGTATTTGTTTCTCATGTAATAAGTGCAGCCAAATTCGATTTATTCCTGACATGGTATACAATAACAAAATGCAGCCACAACAATTGAACATCGCATTGCAGAATTGAACCAAACAGTTAACTAAACACCACAACAAATGAACCAAACATTAACTGAGCACCACATTGCACAATATAACATACTCCTAATAGAAGATCAGACAGTTAACCAAACCAAGCATGCTTAACAACTTGGAAATATAGCAATTGTATTTGTTTCTCATGTATTTAGTACAACAAAATTCGATTTATTCCTCACATGGTATACAATAACAGAATGCAGCCACAACAATTGAACATCGCATTGCAGAATTGAACCAAGCAGTTAACTAAACATCAGAACAAGTGAACCAAGCCACAACAAATGAACCAAGCAGTTAACTAAACACCAATTGAACAATATAACATACTCCTAATAGAATATCAGATAGTTAACCAAACCAAGCATGCTTAACAACTTGGAAATATTGCACCTTGAAGAATTGAACATCACATTTGCAGAATTGAACCAAGCAGTTAATTGAACACCACATTGCACGACATATAGAACATATACACTATAGCAGAAGATTGCATGGTAAAAGTAGATAGCACAATTCACTAGAATTTGTTAAGGAAATGTAGTAGCTAGCAAACTAAACATGGGTCCTTATAGTGAGATAATAAGACAAGCTACTCCTCATTGTCGAAGATATCGATGATGATTGCTCCTTGGACATGGAAGAGGACGAGGCCTCTGCATCGTGGGTGCCCTCGTTGTAGTGGTGAGTTGCCTGAGCCACTCCAGGCACCAACCTGCCGGCTCTTGAGATGAGGTAAGCACGTGCACGCCGAGAAAGCACCTCGTAGTCTTTGTCGAAGGCACCGACGGTGGCCTCGAGAAAACGCCACGAACTATCGTTCAAAGCAGCCAACCGCGTCGTGGCGTCGGTGCGCGAGGCGTCAACGGTGGCCTCGACGGCGAGGTGCTCCTCCAAGATCTGGGGGTCGTCACGAATGGCAGCCATCGCGACCTCATCCACATGTGCAGCCGCAATTTGCTTCTCTGCTGCCAAATGCTCCTTGAGGTCCTGGCTATACTGCGTGCACCATGGCTTAGGCCGGTGCTTATTTGGTGGAGGGGTCAGGGATTTGGGTGGAAGGTGTCACGCTCGCGCCGGCAGTCGGGCATGTGGGATGTGGAAGGAGGAGGAGGATGGGGGTCGGGTGTGGATTACTTGCCTGGATAGGCGAGGCCGAGCAGCGTGAAGGAGGGTCACCGGCGAGGAGGCGGCGGCACTGCAAGCAAGGAGTGAAGGTTTCAACTTGTAAAGGAAGGCGGAAACAGGGGAAATGTGGCTTTTGGTAAGGGGGAGGGGGTGGGGAGGTAGATATTTCCACAGAAGCCGAAAATTTGGAATCGCTTCAGCCAAAAAACTGGCGAGCAAAGTGCCATCAGACACGGTTCCTTATTCAGACACGGTCCGAAGATATTTTGTGCTGCATCTCACACGGTTGGTTATAATAAATTGTGTGGGATCTACTTGATTTTTTGTCTTGATTTGAATTACATAATGGGGTCACAGCGGCCATGGGCGGTGTTTGAATTGCTAGACCTTTTATTTGCAGTGATCATGCAACTATATACGTGTCATAAAAGAATTGGAATTATTCAAGGTTCGTTTGGTTATGCATTAAGTGAGTTTTCAATGCATTTATGTGCATAATTCTAATTTGAACTACATGCACATGCTCCAGTGCATATAAATTGGTTGAAAAAAGCAAATCTTTGTCCTTGGGCGCATGCTTAGGTCCCATGCAAGAAATGGGAATGAATTTCAAACACCAGGGCACCATTGATTGCCGGCAAAACATCGAGATGCCTGTTTTTTAAATTCTAGTAAATCCAAAACTCGTCTAAAATTCATAAAACTTGGCATGCTATAATGGAGCGGCAACAACATGCCGTGGTAAATATTTTGTCCCATTTGGGGCAGGTTTGGGTATATGCTTCTCACAAACCAGAGCTTCTCACAACAAGCATGATGGTTTCGGTAGCGAACGCCCCACCTTCGGGGATGAAACGATATCCATTGCCTCTTATTGCTTTCAAATTTTTTCTCGTGTCAACATAGAACAACAAGAGTGTTGTGTTATTTTTTGTGATTTTTCGGGGTTCGTTTGGACATTTTTATGCTTAAGTGAGTTTTCAATGCATTTATGTGCATAATTCAAATTTGAACTACATGCACATGCTCCAGTGCATATAAATTGGTTGAAAAATCAAATCTTTGTCCTTGGTTGCATGCTTAGGTCCCATGCAAGAAATGGGAATGAATTTTAGACACCAGGGCACCGTTGATTGCCGGCAAAACATTGAGATGCCTGGTTTTTAAATTCTAGTAAATCCAAAACTGTTCTGAAATTCATGAAACTTGGCATGCTATCATGGAGCGGCATCAACATGCTATGGTAATTTTTTTGTCCCATTTGGGGCAGGTTTGGGCATATGCTTCTCACAAACAAGAGCTTCTCACAACAAGCATGATGGTTTCGGTAGGGAATGCCCCACCTTTGGGGATGAAACGATATCCATTGCCTCTTATTGCTTTCAATTTTTTTTCTCGTGTCAACATAGAACAACAGGAGTGTTGTGTTATTTTTTTGTGATTTTTCGGGGTTCGTCTGGACATTTTTATGCATTAAGTGAGTTTTCAATGCATTTAAGTGCATAATTCAAATTTGAACTACATGCACCGGCTCTAGTGCATATAAATCGGTTGAAAAATCAAATATGTGTCCTTGGGTGCATGCTTAGGTCCCATGCAAGAAATGGGAATTAATTTCAAACACCAGGGCACCGTTGATTGCCGGCAAAACATTGAGATGCCTGGTTTTTAAATTCTAGTAAATCCAAAACTCATATGAAATTCATGAAACTTGGCATGCTATCATGGAGCGGCATCAACATGCCGTGGTAAATTTTTATCTCATTTGGGGTAGGTTTGGGTATATGCTTCTCACAAACCAGAGCTTCTCACAACAAGCATGATGGTTTCGGTAGAGATCGTCCCACCTTTGGGGACGAAACGATATCCATTGCCTCTTATTGCTTTCAAAAATTTTCTCGTGTCAACATAGAACGACAGGAGTGTTGTGTTATGTTTTGTGATTTTTCGGGGTTCGTTTGGACATTTTCATGCACTAAGTGAGCTTTCAATGCATTTATGTGCATAATTCAAATTTGAACTACATGCACATGCTCCAGTGCATATAAATCGATTGAAAAATCAAATCTTGTCCTTGGTTGCATGCTTAGGTCCCATGCAAGAATTGGGAATGAGTTTCAAACACTAGGGCACCGTTGGTTGCCGGCAAAGCATTGAGACGCCTAGTTTTTAAATTCTAGTAAATCCAAAACTCGTCTGAAATTCAGGAAACTTGGCATGCTATCATGGAGCGGCATCAACATGCCATGGTAAATTTTTTGTCCCATTTGGAGCAGGTTTGGGTATATGCTTCTCACAAACCAGAGATTCTCACAACAAGCATGATGGTTTTGGTAGGGAACGCCCTACCTTTGGGGACGAAACGATATCCATTGCCTATTATTGCTTTCAAAAAATTTCTCGTGTCAACATAGAACTACGGGAGTGTTGTGTTATTTTTTTGTGATTGTTCGGGGTTCGTTTGGACATTTTTATGCATTAAGTGAGTTCTCAATGCATTTACGCGCATAATTCAAATTGGAACTACATGCACATGCTCCAGTGCATATAAATTAGTTGAAAAATCAAATCTGTGTCCGTGGGTGCATGCTTAGGTCCCATGCAAGAAATGGGAATGAATTTCAAACACCAGGGCACCGTTGATTGCCGGCAAAACATTGAAATGTCTGGTTTTTGAATTCTAGTAAATCCAAAACTCATCTGAAATTCATGAAATTTGGCATGCTATCATGGAAGGGCACCCGACATGCTGTGGTATTTTCCATGTCCATTTTGAGAGAAGGCGCACTCGAATAATGACATCCAACAAAGGCATTTTCAAAAAAAAATCGCTACCACTTTAATATCTCAAATGTTTGTATAATTCAAACCGTGTGCATTCGGTTAACCATTCACGTGACGCCACGTGAATTGGTTTTAATGGTTATAGGAGGTGCCATATGGACAGCTGCTTGACTGAACGGGAGGCATGTGAGCACAGTCCGGTGTGTAGGCTCACCGGGAAGCGTACAAGCTGTTCAACGCAGGATATGTGCATCTCTTAAACGCAAACGGTTTAGATTACGGTATGCAAATTAACGCCAGACTTCGGTGCTAAGCCAAGAGACACTGCGATTTGTCAAAATATGCAGCTAAAAATCAATAGCACCATCTATTTTTTGCAACTAAAATTCAGTAATTAAGCATAGATTTCATTCATACTAGAGATTAAGCAATCGTTCTCACCGGGAAGCGAGACAGCCTTGGACCGCCGCCTGCCTCACTCCCACTGGTCTATATTAATGGCGCCGCCGAGCGACCGCACCCCCATACTTGCCACACACACACAATTCCTCTCTCTCTCAGCCCGCATCCTCAACGCCACTCTGAGTCCTCAAAGCCGTCAGTGTACGAGGATGCCGCTGAAGCACCCCATCAGAGGGAGTGGCGACGCCGGGACTGCTGAAGCACCGGAGCATGACGTGAATATGGAGACAGAGGTTTCCGTCCCCGCCGACGAGGTGGAGAACGAGGATGCCAACAAGCAGAGGCGGGTCGAGAAAGAACCGCAAGCGACTCCAGCAGGCCTAGACTTCATCAACAACCTCCCCGATGATATGTTGATAGTCATCATATCCCTCCTCCCAATCAAATATCGGGTGAGGACAACCGCCCTTTCCCGACGATGGCGCACCCTATGGCTCCTCACCCCTGTCGACCTCCTCGATGCCCACAAGCTCTACCATGGCTATCACCAAAGCTTGGATGCGTTCTCCCAGATCCTCGACAGTCACGATGGCCTAATCAGAGGCCTTATCATGAGCAAGTTCCGTTCCAATGGCAAGGACCGAGCCAAGCTTGACGAGTGGTTCCGATCCCGCACCATAGATCAACTCAAGAAGCTAAGTTATAATGATGGGCATATGCGCTTGCTGCCAATGTCCGTGCTCCGCTTCGCGCCCATGCTACACCTCGCCAAGTCCATGAACCGCCATCCCCCCTAATGACACGCCCACTCTTTTTCTACCACGACGGAAGCAACTCGAGCTCGTCACCGTCCGCATGCCAAAGGATGACATGGAGCGCCTGCTCCATGGCTGTATTGCACTCAAGTTCCTTCGTCTTCAGGCGATGAATTGGTCGAGTACCTTGCACATCACCGCCAGGACTCTCCGGACTATTTATGTGTGTTGCTGGTGCTGCAATGAGAGATCACAAAAGGTGGACCACAATATGGTCATCTAGGACACACATTCACTTGAGAGATTACTTGTAGTTGATCTACAAGGTCCAACAAGAATCAATGTCATTTCTGCGTCGAAATTGAAAGTGATGGGCTACTCGTCTGTCAAATACTTCAACTTTCAGGTACAACAGTCGCCTCATATACCTCTCCTTCTTGATATCAATGTTATTTCTAGTTTTGAAGACGTATGTTCGTCTGTCATCCAGCGAAGCTTCACCCAGACTCTAGGCATAGTGAAGGTCTTGGCACTAGAATCTGTCAGCCCCAACCTGGACCAAGTTGTCAGTTGCCTGAGATGCTTTCCGTGCCTGAAGAAGCTGTATATCGAGGTGAGATGTTCCTTTCCTGTTAAATGTTAACCATAAGGGGGTTCAATTTTTTGCACCTTTTTCCCAAGTTTACAATGACAATGTACTACGATTTCTGAAGGAATTTTGGAGGATTTTGGGACATACACCCCACCCCATATTGGTTGCTTTATTCATATGGTTACAATCGTCCATAAGCATTTCTCCTTTGGATTCATCTGTACTAGTTTTCTTAGGGATTTTTCATCCAATCCAACCTCTTGTGAAGAAGGCTACATGTTTCTACTCCCCCTGTCCCATAATGTAAGACATTTTTTAACACTAGTGTAGTGTCAAAAAATGTCTTACATTATGGGACAGAGGGAGTAGATTGTAATCAAATGCCCATGTTAATCATGCCAGATCGAAGATAGCACGTTGGTGCATTTTACAAATCCTGCAAACCAAATGGGCATGTAGCTGTGTTCAAAACTACATGTAGGCACTAACACATTCTCTTCTTTTGCAGTGCATATTAGGCCCGGAGGTGGATGATGTTTATAATGGCAATCTCGAATGCCTGGATCTACATCTCTCAAATATTACTTTGAACTCCTACCGAGGGACCCCGCCGGAGATTACACTCGCCAGGTTCTTTCTTGCCAGAGCAAAGGTGCTGAGGGTACTAAGGTTGGACACGCATTTAATTAGGAAAGATAAATGGTATAATTATCAGAGCCGGCTGGTACTGTGGAATGGAAGTGCCTCCAAAAATGCCAAACTTTGTTTTGGTAGAGCATATGGCAAAGCAATTGGAAGTTATTGTGTCAAACCCATACATGACTTGTCAGCGGCTGATCCCTTTTCAGAAATGACGCAACTTGCAATGTTTGAATTTGGGCGTTGTCATCTTTGAATTTGAACCTTGCAATATTTATGGTATTTGTTATATTGAACTGTTTATGTTCTCTTGTCTCAACGCAAACAGTTCATCCGGGTGAACCGCATGTCGTACATCGCACACACCTTGATCTGGCTGACCATTTCTTTTGTGTTGCCTAATCACAAACAATTCATCCGAGTAAACTGTATGTTGTACATCGCAAACACCTTGATCTGGCTGACCGGTTCTTTTGTGTTTCCTAATCACAAACAGTTCATCCAAGTGAACAGTATGCTGTACATCGCACACACCTTCATCTGGCTGCCCATTTCTTTTGTTCCTCCTCATCGAAAACGGTTAATTGAACTGAACAGTATGCCCTGAATCGCACAAGCAACTAAAATCTAAACCGTGTTTGATGCATCCGTCATCGAAAATGTTTTGCGCCTTTTTGACGGTTTTTTACACCATCGTTTGCAATTATTGCATCGCACACAATTTTGTCGAAGAGTCTCTGATTGTAGTGTTGCGTTAGCAGCATCCTGCAGTAGTGGGTGATCAAAGCATACGGTTTTATATAGACTTTCAGAGAAGCCTGTATTTACAAGAAAGTGAGTGGGAGCTATGTAGCATTTTTGATATTATATGTGGATGACATATTGTTGATCGGGAATGATATAGAATTTCTAGATAGCATAAAAGGATACTTGAATAAGATTTTTTCAATAGAAGACCTCGGTGAAGCTGCTTATATATTGAGCATCAAGATCTGTAGAGATAGATCAAGACGCTTGATAGGACTTTCACAAAGCACATACCTTGACAGGATTTTGAAGGAGTTCAAAATGGATTAGTCAAAGAAAGGGTTCTTACCTGTGTTACAAGGTGTGAAGTTGAGTAAGACTCAAAACCCGACCATGGTAGAATATATAGAGAGAATGAAAGTCATTCCCTATGCCTCAGCCATAGGTTCTATAAATTATGCTATGTTGTGTACCATACCTATTGTGTACCTTACCATGAGTTTGGCAAGGAGGTACGATAGTGATCCAGGAGTGGATCACTGGACAACGGTCAAAGTTATCCTTGGTTCCCTAAGAGGACTAAGGAAATATTTCTCGGTTATGGAGGTGATAAATAGTTCGTTGTAAAGAGTTACATCGATGCAAGCTTTGACACTAATCCAGATGACTCTAAGTCTCGATCCATATACATATTGAAAGTGGGAGCAATTAGCAAGAGTAGCTCTGTGCAGAGCATTGTAGACAAAGAAAATTTACAAAATACATACGGATCTGAATGTGGCAGACCCGTTGACTAAACTTCTCTCACAAGCAAAACATGATCACACCTTAGTACTCTCTGGGTGTTAATCACATAGCAATGTGAACTAGATTATTGAATCTAGTAAACCCTTTGGGTATTGGTCACATGGAGATGTGAACTATGGGTATTAATCACATAAAGATGTGAACTATTGGTGTTAAATCACGTGGCGATGTGATCTAGATTATTGACTCTAGTGCAAGTGCGAGATTGAAGGAAATATGCCCTAGAGGCAATAATAAAGTTGTTATTCTATATTTCCTTATATCATGATAAATTTTTATTATTCATGCTAGAATTGTATTAACCGGAAACTTGATACATGTGGATACATAGACAAAACATCATGTCCCTAGTAAGCCTCTACTAGACTAGCTCGTTAGTCAAAGATGGTTAAGTTTCCTTACCATAGACACGTGTTGTCATTTGATGAACTGGATCACATCAGTAGGAGAATGATGTGATGGAGAAGACCCATCTGTTAGCTTAGCATAATGATCGTTAAGTTTTATTGCTATTGCTTTCTTCATGTCATATACATATTCCCTTGACTATGTGATTATGCAACTTCCGGATACCGGAGGAATAACTTGTGTGCTATCAAACTTCACAATGTAACTGGGTGATTATAAATATGCTCTACAAGTATCTCCAAAGGTGTTTGTTGGGTTGGCATAGATCGGGATTAGGATTTGTCACTCCGAGTATCGGAGAGGTATCTCTAGGCCCTCTTGGTAATACACATCACAAGAAGCCTTGCAAGAAAAGTGACTAATGAGTTAGTTGCGGGATGATGTATTACCAAACGAGTAAAGAGACTTGCCGGTAACGAGATTGAACTAGGTATGAAGATACTGACAATCGAATCTCGGGCAAGTAACATAGCGATGACAAAGGGAATAACGTATGTTGTCATAACGGTTCGACCGATAAAGATCTCCGTAGAATATGTAGGAACCAATATGAGCATTTAGGTTCCGCTATTGGTTATTGACTAGAGAGGTGTCTCGTTCATGTCTACATGGTTCTCGAACATATAGGGTCCGCACGCTTAACATTCGATGACGATTTTGTATTATATGAGTTATGTGATTTGGTGACCGAATGTTGTTTGGAGTCCCGGATGAGATCACGGACATGACGAGGAGTCTCGAAATGGTTGAGAGGTAAAGATTCATACATTGGACGATGATATTCGGACACGGAAGTGTTCCAGGGGTACCGGGTGCATATCGGGTCACCGGAAGGGGTTCCGGGCATCCCCCCGGCAACTACATGGGCCTTAATGGGCCAAGAGGGGGACAGACCAGCCCCTAAGGGGCTGGTGCGCCCCTCCCATATGGGCTGGCCAAATTGGAGTAGAAAAGGGGAAGGAGGAAAGGAAATAGGAAATAGGATCCCCCCTTCCCCCTCTTCCCTTCCTACTGCGAATAGGAATAGGAAAGGGGGGAGGCCTGATGTCTACTACACAACCTTCTTCTTGTAGACGTTGTTGGGCCTCCAAGTGCAGAGGTTTGTAGGACAGTAGCAAATTTCTCCCAAGTGGATGACCTAAGGTTTATCAATCCGTGGGAGGCGTAGGATGAAGATGGTCTCTCTCAAGCAACCCTGCAACCAAATAACAAAGAGTCTCTTGTGTCCCCAACACACCCAATACGATGGTAATTTGTATAGGTGCACTAGTTTGGCGAAGAGATGGTGATACAAGTGCAATATGGATGGTAGATATAGGTTTTTGTATTCTGAAAATATAAAAACAGCAAGGTAGCAAGTGGTAGAAGTGAGCACAAACGGTATTGCAATGTGTTGAAACAAGGCCTAGGGTTCATACTTTCACTAGTGCAAGTTCTCTCAACAATAATAACATAATTGGATCATATAACTATCCCTCAACATGCAACAAAGAGTCACTCCAAAGTCACTATTAGCGAAGAACAAACGAAGAGATTATTGTAGGGTACAAAACCACGTCAAAGTTATCCTTTCTGATCGATCTAATGAAGAGTCCGTAGTAAAATAACACGAAGCTATTCTTTCCGTTCAATCTATCATAGAGCTCGTACTAGAATAAAACCTTAAGACACAAATCAACCAAAACCGTAATGTCACCTAGATACTCCAATGTCACCTCAAGTATCCGTGGGTATGATTATACGATATGCATCACACAATCTCAGATTCATCTATTCAACCAACACAAAGAACTTCAAAGAGTGCCCCAGAGTTTCTACCAGAGAGTCAAGACGAAAACATGTGCCAACCCCTATGCATAAGTTCACGAGGTCACGGAACTCGCAAGTTGATCACCAAAACATACATCAAGTGGATCACGTGATATCCCATTGTCACCATAGATAAGCACATGCAAGACATACATCAAGTGTTCTCAAATCTTTAAAGACTCAATCTGATAAGATAACTTCAAAGGGAAAACTCAATCCATCACAATAGAGTAGAGGGGGAGAAACATCATAAGATCCAAATATAATAGCAAAGCTCGCGATACATCAAGATCGTGCCGACTCAAGAACACGAGAGAGAGAGAGAGAGATCAAACACATAGCTACTGGTACATACCCTCAGCCCCGAGGGATAACTACTCCCTCCTTGTCATGGAGAGCGCCGGGATGAGGAAGATGGCTGCCGGAGAGGGATTCCCCCCCTCTGATAGGGTGCAGGAACGGGTCTAGATTGGTTTTCAGTGGCTACAAAGGCTTGTGGTGGCAGAACTCCAGATCTAGTTTTGGGTTATATAAGAGGTGTTGGAGTCGGGGACAAGTCAGGGGGGTCTCCGGTTTGTCCACAAGGCAGGGGGCGCGCCTAGGGTGGGTGGACGCGCCCCCACCCTCATGGGCAGCCCGGGACTCTTCTGGCCCAACTCTTTTACTCCATGTCCTTCTTCTGGTCCAAAAATAAGCTCCGTGAAGTTTCAGGTCAATTGGACTCCGTTTGGTTTTCCCTTTCTGCGAAACTCAAAAACATGAAAAACTGGCACCGGGCTCTAGGTTAATAGGTTAGTCCCAAAAATCATATAAAATAGCATATAAATGCATATAAAACATCCAAGGTTGATAATATAATAGCATGGAACAATCAAAAATTATAGATACATTGGAGACGTATCAAGCATCGCCAAGCTTAATTCCTGCTCGTCCTCAAGTAGGTAAATGATAAAAATAGATTTTTTTGATGTGGAATGCTACCTAACATATTTATCCATGTAATTCTCTTTATTGTGGCAAGAATATTCAGATCCGAAAGATTCAAGACAAAAGTTTAATATTGACATAAAAATAATAATAATTCAAGCATACTAACAAAGTAATCATGTCTTCTCAAAATAACATGGCCAAAGAAAGCTATCCTTACAAAATCATATAGTTTGGATATGCTCTATCTTCATCATACAAAATATTTAAATCATGCACAACCCTGATGACAAGCCAAGCAATTGTTTCATACTTATGATGTTCTCAAACTTTTTCAATCTTCACGCAATACACGAGCATGAGCCATGGACATAGCACTATAGGTGGAATAGAATGGTGGTTGTGGAGAAGACAAAAAGGAGAAGATAGTCTCACATCAACTAGGCGTATCAACGGGCTATGGAGATGCCCATCAATAGATATTAATGTGAGTGAGTAGGGATTGCCATGCAATGGATGCACTAGAGCTATAAGTGTATGAAAGCTCAAAAAGAAACTAAGTGGGTGTGCATCCAACTCGCTTGCTCACGAAGACCTAGGGCATTTTGAGGAAGCCCATCATTGGAATATACAAGCCAAGTTCTATAATGAAAGATTCCCACTAGTATATGAAAGTGACAACATAGGAGACTCTCTATCATGAAGATCATGGTGCTACTTTGAAGCACAAGTGTGGTAAAAGGATAGTAGCATTGCCCCTTCTCTCTTTTTCTCTCATTTTTTTGTTTTTTGGGCCTTCTCTTTTTTTGGCATTTCTCTTTTTTTCGTACGGAGTCTCATCCCAACTTGTGGGGGAATCATAGTCTCCATCATCCTTTCCTCACTAGGACAATGCTCTAATAATGATGATCATCACACTTTTATTTACTTACAACTCAAGAATTACAACTCGATACTTAGAACAAAATATGACTCTATATGAATGCCTCCGGCAGTGTACCGGGATGTGCAATGAATCAAGAGTGACATGTATGAAAGAATTATGAACGGTGGCTTTGCCACAAATACGATGTCAACTACATGATCATGCAAAGCAATATGACAATGATGGAGCGTGTCATAATAAACGGAATGGTGGAAACTTGCATGGCAATATATCTCGGAATGGCTATGGAAATGCCATAATAGGTAGGTATGGTGGCTGTTTTGAGGAAGGTAAATGGTGGGTTTATGGTACCGGCGAAAGTTGCGCGGTACTAGAGAGGCTAGCAATGGTGGAAGGGTGAGGGTGCGTATAATCCATGGACTCAACATTAGTCATAAAGAACTCACATACTTATTGCAAAAATCTATTAGTTATCGAAATGAAGTACTACACGGATGCTCCTAGGGGGTAGATTGGTAGGAAAAGACCATCACTCGTCCCCGACCGCCACTCATAAGGAAGACAATCAAAAAATAAATCATGCTCCGACTTCATCACATAACGGTTCACCATACGTGCATGCTACGGGAATCACAAACTTTAACACAAGTATCTCTCAAATTCACAACTACTCAACTAGCATGACTCTAATATCACCATCTTCATATCTCAAAACAATCATCAAGTATCAAACTTCTCATAGTATTCAATGCACTTTAAATGAAAGTTTTTATTATACCCATCTTGGATGCCCATCATATTATGACTAAATTCATAACCAAAGCAAACTACCATACTGTTTAGAGACTCTCAAAATGATATAAGTGAAGCATGATATTTCATATATTTCTTCAAAATAAAACCACCGCCGTGCTCTAAAAGGATATATGTGAAGCACTAGAGCAAATGACAAACTACTCCTAAAGATATAAGTGAAGATCAATGAGTAGTTGAATAATTATGTAACTATGTGAAGACTCTATAACATTTAATAATTTCAGATATTGAGATATTATTCAAACATCAAGCAAAATAAAATAAAATAAAATAAAATGACGCTCCAAGCAAAACACATATCATGTGGTGAATAAAAATATAGCTCCAAGTAAAGTTACCGATGAACGAAGACGAAAGAGGGGATGCCTTCCGGGGCATCCCCAAGTTTAGGATATTGGATCTCCTTGAATATTACCTTGGGGTGCCTTGGGCATCCCCAAGCTTAGGCTCTTTCCACTCCTTATTCCATAGTCCATCTAATCTTTACCCAAAACTTGAAAACTTCACAACACAAAACTCAATAGAAAACTCGTAAGCTCCGTTAGTATAAGAAAATAAATCACCACTTTTGGTACTGTTGTGAACTCATTATAAATTCATATTGGTGTAATATCTACTGTATTTCAACTTCTCTATGGTTCATACCCTCCGATACTACCCATAGATTCATCAAAATAAGCAAACAACACAATGAAAACAGAATGTGTCAAAAACAGAACAGTATGTAGTAATCTGTATCAAACGTATACTTATGGAACCCAAAAAATTCTAAAATAAATTGGTGGACGTGAGGAATTTATCTATTAATCATATTCAAAAAGATTCAACTAAGTAGCACTCTCCAGTAAAACATAGCAGCAAATCTCGTCAGCGCTAAAGTTTCTGTTTTTTACAGCAAGATCGCAAAGACTTTCCCCAAGTCTTCCCAAAGGTTCTACTTGGCACAAACACTAATTAAAACATAAAATCTCAATCATAACATAGGCTAGATAAATCATTTATTACTAAACAGGAACAAAAATCAAGTAACAAAAATAAAATTGGGTTGCCTCCCAACAAGCGCTAATGTTTATCGCCCCTAGCTAGGCATGATGATTTCAATGATGCTCACATAAAAGATAAGAATTGAAACATGAAGAGAGCATCATGAAGATTATGACTAGCACATTTAAGTCTAATCCACTTCCTATGCATAGGGATTTTGTGAGCAAACAACTTATGGGAACAATATCAACTAGCATAGGAAGGCAAAACAAGCATAGCTTCAAAATTTTCAACATGTAGAGAGGAAACTTGATATTATTGCAATTCCTACAAGCATATATTCCTCCCTCACAATAACTTTCAGTAGCATCATGAATGAATTCAACAATATAACTATCACATAAATCATTCTTTTCATGATCTACAAGCATAGAAAATTTACTACTCTCCACATAAGCAAGATTCTTCTCAATTGGAATAGTGGGAGTATCATAAGAAACTCGAATACTACAAATTGTTTCCACATTAAAAGAGTAATATTAAGGAAAAGGGTAATCATAATCATGACAAGTTTTAGTATAATTATCACTACTTTTTATACATGTCATCACAATAATCATCATAAGTAGCAACTTTGTTCTCATCATAATCATTTGAAACCTCTTCCAAGATAGTGGAATCATTACTAAATAAAGTCATGACCTCTCCAAATCCACTTTCATAATTGTAACAATAAGATTCAACACCCTCCAAAATAGTGGGATCATTACTTCCTAAAGTTGACACTCTTCCAAACCCACTTTCATCAATATAAGCATCATAAATAGGAGGCATGCTATCATCATAATAAATTTGCATATCAAAACTTGGGAGGTTAAACATATCATCTTCATAAAACATAGCATCCCCAAGCTTGGGACAAACATTAATTGCAGCAAATACATTCTCAAACATGTCATTCTCATCAAACAAGCATCCCCAAGCATGGGCCTTTTCATATCACAAGCATAATCACTCTCATCATTGATAGTATGGATAGCACCAATAGTATAACAATTATCATCATCACAATGAGTAATAGGAGCAACATCATTTGGGATGGATACCTCTTTACCTTTACTTCTCCGTCTTTTCTTTTTCTTCTTCACCTTAAGAATGGGTTTATCCCTCTTTTTGGAGCTTGTTATTAATGAGATTGGTTGGATAGAAGGCTCCTCCTCGTTACCTGATTCATCATAAGAAATAATAGGAGAATATTGGGAAGTCTCCTCCCTTTCATTAGTATTCTCTTCATCTTCTATTTGTTTTCTTGCCTTTATGTAATTGGCAATATAAGGATTTTCAATGCAATTCACCGCACAATACATAAAAATTTCTTCTAGATCAAAATCAAGAAATCTATCAAGATTAAATTTTGGAATACCCTCAGTTATACGTTTCATTTCTTCATACCCCAAAAGAAGACTAAGCTCTTTATGATGGTCAAGGGTAATCAAGTTATCACAATTTTTGGACACGATTTGATCATGAAACAAATAACATTGGAGCTTTAAATGACCATGTTCATTGCAAAGTTCACAAGGATGGCGATAAATATTGAATCTTTCAGCACAATCATCTAGCCTTTCTTGCAACCGTTTAGTTTCCAAATACTTATGCCTCTTGCAAAATCCATCTTCCCTATTCGGTGTGTCCTTGCAATCTCTATGTATTCCAGAAAATTGACATGCTTATAAGAGACATTTTCATCATGACTATTGCAATCATCATTAGTACTATGGATATTCAAAGAGTTCATACTAATAACATTGAAATCATGCTCATCATTCAAAGATTTAGTGCCAAACATTCTAATGCATTCTTCTTCTAACACTTTGGCATAGTTATCGGTATCCTTATTTTCATGAAAGATATTGAAAAGATGAAGCATTTGAGGTACCCTCAATTCCATTTTTTGTAGTTTTCTTTTATAGACTAAACTAGTGATAAAACAAGAAACAAAAAGATTCGATTGCAAGATCTAAAGATATACCTTCAAGCGCTAACCTCCCTGGCAACGGCGCCAGAAAAGAGCTTGATGTCTACTACACAACCTTCTTCTTGTAGATGTTGTTGGGCCTCCAAGTGCAGAAGTTTGTAGGACAGTAGAAAATTTCCCTCAAGTGGATGACCTAAGGTTTATCAATCCGTGGGAGGCGTAGGATGAAGATGGTCTCTCTCAAGCAACCCTGCAACCAAATAACAAAGAGTCTCTTGTGTCCCCAACACACCCAATACAATGGTATTTTGTATAGGTGCACTAGTTCGGCGAAGAGATGGTGATACAAGTGCAATATGGATGGTAGATATAGGTTTTTGTATTATGAAAATATAAAAACAGCAAGGTAGCAAGTGGTAGAAGTGAGCACATATGGTATTGCAATGCGTTGAAACAAGGCCTAGGGTTCATACTTTCACTAGTGAAAGTTCTGTCAACAATAATAACATAATTGGATCATATAACTATCCCTCAACATGCAACAAAGAGTCACTCCGAAGTCACTAATAGCGGAGAACAAACGAAGAGATTATTGTAGGGTACAAAACCACCTCAAAGTTATCCTTTCTGATCGAGCTATTCAAGAATCCGTAATAAAATAACACGAAGCTATTCTTTTCGTTCAATCTATCATAGAGTTCCTACTAGAATAACACCTTAAGACACAAATCAACCAAAACCCTAATGTCACCTAGATACTACAATGTCACCTCAAGTATCCGTGGCTATGAATATACGATATGCATCCCACAATCTCAGATTTATCTATTCAACCAACACAAAGAACTTCAAAGAGTGCCCCAAAGTTTCTACCAGAGAGTCAAGATGAAAACGTGTGCCAACCCCTATGCATAAGTTCACGAGGTCACAAAACTCGCAAGTTGATCACCAAAACATACATCAAGTGGATCACGTGATATCCCATTGTCACCATATATAAGCACATGCAAGACATACATCAAGTGTTCTCAAATCCTTAAAGACTCCATCTGATAAGATAACTTCAAAGGGAAAACTCAATCCATCACAAGAGAGTAGAGGGGGAGAAACATCATAAGATCCAAATATAATAGCAAAGCTCACGATACATCAAGATCGTGCCGACTCAAGAACACGAGAGAGAGAGAGAAAGATCAAACACATAGCTACTGGTACATACCCTCAGCCCCGAGGGAGAACTACTCCCTCCTCGTCATGGAGAGCGCCGGGATGATGAAGATGGCCGCAGGAGAGGGATTCCCCCCTCCGACAGGGTGCCAGAACGGGTCTAGATTGGTTTTCGATGGCTACAGAGGCTTGCGGAGGCAGAACTCCCGATCTAGGTTTCTTTCTTGAAGTTTTGGGTTATATAAGAGGTGTTGGAGCCGGGGACAAGTCAGGGGGGTCTCCGGGCTGTCCATGAGGCAGGGGGCGCGCCCAGGGTGGGCGCGCCCCCCACCCTCGTGGGCAGGCCGGGACTCTTCTGGACCAACTCTTTTACTCCATGTCCTTCTTCTGGTCCAAAAATAAGCTCCGTGAAGTTTCAGGTCAATTGGACTCCGTTTGGTTTTCCTTTTCTGTGAAACTCAAAAACAAAAAAAAATAGAAACTGGCATTGGGCTCTAGGTTAATAGGTTAGTCCCAAAAATCATATAAAATAGCATATAAATGCATATAAAACATCCAAGGTTGATAATATAATAGCATGGAACAATCAAAAATTATAGATACGTTGGAGATGTATCAAGGCCGAATTGGGAGGACCCCAAGTAGGATTCCTCCTACTTGGGGCGTCCCCTTGGTTGCCTCTCCTCCCCTCCAACCTATATATATGAAGGGGTGCACCGCTAGAACACACAACAAACATTGTTAGCCGTGTGCGGCGTCTCCCTCCATAGTTTACGCCTCTGGTCATATTGTCGTAGTGCTTAGGCGAAGCCCTGCGCAGATCACTTCACCATCACCGTCACCATGCCGTCGTGCTGATGAAACTCTCCCTCGACACTTTGCTGGATCAAGAGTTCGAGGGACGTCATCAAGCTGAACGTGTGCATAACTCGGAGGTGCTGTACGTTCGGTGCTTGATCGGTCGGAAGGAGAACAAGTTCGACTACATCAACCGCATTGTCAAACGCTTCCGCTTTCGGTCTACGAGGGTACGTGGACACACTCTCCCCCTCTCGTTTCTATGCATCTCCTAGATAGATGTTGCGTAAGCGTAGGAATTTTTTTGAAATTGCATGCTACATTCCCCAACATTTACAACTTAGTTTTTTTATGTATGCAACTTAGCAACCATGTTAACCACCTATTACACTACTGCATACAACTAATTAGGAGGCTACTAGGTGAATTCAGTTACACACATGGTGCAATTCATCTAGCATCAAAGTGGCTCATGTTTAGCACTAAAGTTGCCTCATCTAACATCAAAGTTGCTTTTGAACAAAAATCATCAAAACATGTGCATATGAGATCTAGTTTTAAGAGCTCGTCATGAGAAACCCAATGGTGAAAACAAATCATAATTCCGACACATGGTTTAAAGTTATAGCTTTTTGAATTTTCTAATACCAGAATTAATGCATGTTACATCATCGTTGGGTTCAGATGGTGGATTAGATGAGGTGGAGAAAAATCAACATACTTTAGCTGAGGCGTGAGTAATTAGCTAACTCAAAATTAATAATGGGGCATGTGTCTTCTAGTGGTAATTCTACTCAATTGACAACCGTCATTTATAAAATACCACCTTAATCAAGGAAAAACAACATAGCGACTGTGAAATTTTGGAAATTAGCTTGAATAAACTAATAAGGGTTTTTATCGGTTATGCCACTAGTTGTGTCTCACTACTTAGTTTTGCCATTAGAAATTATAACTGTTCAAAAATGCCATCGCTCCATGAGATTTTTTCTCAAAAATGCCATTAGATATCTCAAAAATTTCATTGTTCCATTAGATGTTTGCTCAGAAATGCCATTAGACATCGTTATTGTCAGGTAAAACTCATTGAGCATGTTAGATGACAAAAATAACCCTATACCCACATGTCAGCTCTCTCTATCTCACAATAATAAGTGTGGACCCCACTTGTTTGGAGTGAGCAAGCGAATAATTTTAAAGAAAATAAGAATGCTGTTGGGATCAAGTGGGACACACACTTTATTGTAGTGAGATAGAGGGAGAGTTGACATGTAGCTTTATAGGTATTTTTGGTCATTATGATATGGCAAACGAGATTTGAGCTGACAATCATGGTGTTCAGTGGCATTTTTAAGCATGCACCTAACAAAGCGATGACATTTTTGAGTAGTTGAAATTCCTAGTGGCAAAACTGAGTAGTGAGACACAACAAGTGGCATAAATGATAAAAACCCAACCCGATATTCACCGAAACCCTTCCGGTGACCCCAAAATGCTTTCGAAACCTCTCGGAAATATTCCGGATATTAATGAAGCAATTCCATAACTATATTATTATCACTCATGTCACACTAACACTTGGTAGATCATGATTACCTTAAGCTTGTGACCTCGTAGGTTCGATAAATCATAGACATCAACAAAAGCCCTTCATTCAATGACCTATAGCGGAACCATGGACATCCATATCGGTCCCTATGATTACACGAATGATATTCAAGTGAACCTTTGGTTATCATGTGATGTCCCCTTTGCTTCGCGATATTTTACAAAACTGGTGTGCATGGGTATCTTGAGTCATCTTCATGCTCACTGTACCGTTGCTTCCGTTACCAGTTTTGTTCTTCTTTCTCGTTAACGTGTTCCCAGATCCCTATGATGTAATCACCTATGTCTGGCCTAACGATGATGGATGCCGTCAGGCTGATAGGGCCCTAAGAATATCTCTCCATCATTAGAGGAGCAAATCCCACTCTCGAGCTATCTAGTTACTTGTCAAACTTTCCGTGAACCTATAAGTTGTCGTGATGATCACCTTGTTACAGATGACGTTTGAGCAATCCCAAAGCCCATCGTGTGGTAGGAAGTGACCGAGACACTCTCATGGTCCGAGGAACTAAAACACATGCTAACACTTTGTGTTACAACAAATGATTTCAGGCGATATAATCACAAAGTATAACATACAAGTTTGGGTTGATTCAATATGATCATTCCTCTAACTTCATACCCTCAATGTTATTTTAGGACTATCATTACACTTAACGATATCATAAGATTCAGAAATCTTGATCATCAATAGCACTTGAGCCAGTCTTAGAGGCGATACCGGGAACCTATTGTTTACCATTTATCATTTTACACGTGCATATGAGATTTTCACTGAATCGCATATTCCAGGATCATAACAGTTATAGCATGAAATGTAATCTCTTAATTATGAATATGGAACTATAATAATACAAATATTATTGCCTCTAGGTCATATTTCCAACAAGAAGCGCCCCACTGCCTTGCGACCAACGTCGGGAGCTCTTTCCTATGGTGGAGGCAGGGTGGAGCCAAGAGATATGTCCTAGGGATGCAGCAGGCTGGGAGGAAGAGTACGACGACATGTGGGAGTGGGAGTCTGATACGTCCATTTTGCATCATGTTTACCTACTGTTATTTATATTGTTTTTATGTATAATAATGCTTTTTTGAGTATTTCTAATGCATTTTCTATCATACTATGCAAGGTACACACAAAGAGGGAGAATACCGGCAGCTGCAAATCTGGACCTGAAAAAGCTACGTTAGGCTATCATACGTCTCCAACGTATCTATAATTTTTGATTGTTCCATGCTATTATATTTTCTGTTTTGGATGTTTAATGAGCTTTATTATACACTTTTATATTATTTTCAGAGGGGGCATCGATCACGGAGGGCCTCTACATAAACTCCACGGCCTCTCCGATGATGTGTGAGTAGTTTACTTCAGACCTTCGGGTCGATAGCTATTAGCTAGATGGCTTCTTCTCTCTCTTTGGATCTCAATACAAAGTTCTCCTCGATCTTATTGGAGATCTATTCAATGTAACTCTTTTTGCGGTGTGTTTGTCGAGATTCGATGAATTGGTTTATGATCAAGTCTATCTGTGAACAATATTTGATTCTTATCTGAAATCTTTTATGTATGATTGGTTATCTTTGCAAGTGTCTTCAAATTATCAGTTTGGTTTGGCCTACTAGATTGATCTTTCTTGTAATGGGAGAAGTGCTTAGCTTTGGGTTCAATCTTGCAGTGCTCGATCCCAGTGACAGAAAGGGAAACAACACGTGTTGTATTGTTGCCATCGAGGATAAAAAGATGGGGTTTATATTAATCTCCCGTCAACTTTCTATTACCGTTTATTTTGCAATCTTTACTTTCAATTTATATCATAAAAATACCAAAAATATTTATCTTATCATTATTATCTCTATCAGATCTCACTCTCGTAAGTGACCGTGAAGGGATTGAAAACCCCTTTATCGCGTTGGTTGCGAGGTTCTTATTTGTTTATGTAGGTACAAGGGACTTGCGCGTGGCCTCCTACTGGATTGATACATTGGTTCTCAAAAACTGAGGGAAATACTTACGCTACTTTGCTGCATCACCCTTTCCTCTTCAAGGGAAAACCAACGCAGTGCTCAAGAGGTAGCAAGAAGGATTTCTGGCGCCGTTGCCGGGGAGTCTACGCACAACTCAAGACATACTGATAATCCCCAAGTGCAAGGAATCATCGTAGCAATTTCCAAAGGTGGAAGTGATAAGTATGGAGTGTCGAACCCACAAGGAGATAAAGGTAAGATCAATATTCTCTCAAGCCCTATCTGCCACTCATACGACTCTACGTACACCGAATGTTTGCCTCCAACTAGCAACGAGAAATAAAACTACGTTGTGGGTATGAAGAGGATAATTTTGTATGATATCGGAGAGCTAAAATATAAAAGTAGGGGCTGTTATCATAAAGTTAGAATATATTACTAAGTATTATAAATAGCAAGTGTGGAATAATGGTGGATCGGTGTGCGGACTTGTCCTAGGCAATCGTTAATAAGAACAGTAATCACTATTGCAGTTTCATATGAGGGAGAGGCATAAGCTAACATACTTTCTCTACTTGAATCATATGCACTTATGATTGGAACTCTAGCAAGCATCCGCAACTACTAAAGATCATTAAGGTAAAACCCAACCATAGCATTAAAGCATCAAGTCCTCTTTATCCCATATGCAACAACCCCCTTACTCGGGTTTGTGTTTCAGTCACTCACGCAACCCACTATAAGCGAATCATAAACGTATTGCAACACCCTACAACGGGAATCCCTCACGCTTGCGTGACACGGAGGGCACCATAGGACAGCACCAAATTAAAACATACAACTCATACTAATCTAGATCATCAATCAACCCAAAGACAAAAGATATCTACTCAAAACATCATAGGATGGCAACACAACATTGGATCATAATATGTGGCATAAAACACCATGTTAAAGTAGGGATTACAGCGGGGTGCGGGAGAGTGGACCGTGTAAAAGAGATGATGATGGTGATGTTGATGAAGACGATCACCGCGGCGATGATTCCCCTCCCGATGGCACTCTGGTGCCACCGAGAGAGAGGAGGAGAGGTTCTCCCCCTTGTGCTTCCTCCTCCATGGACTCCCCCCTAGATGGGGAGAGGTTCCCCCTCTGGTCCTTGGCCTTCATGGTGATGATGGCCCCTCCGAGATCCTCGTCCATGCCCTCCGGTGATGATGGCCCCCTCTGGCAGGGTGCCGGAGAGGGCCTAGATTGGTTTTCGGTGGCTATGGAGGCTTCTGGTGGTGGAACTCCCGATCTAGGTTTCTTTCTGGAAGTTTTGGGTTATATAAGAGGTGTTGGAGTCAGGAACAAGGCAGGGGGGTCTCCGGGCTGTCCACGAGGTAGGAGGCGCGCCTAGGGGGGTGGGCGCGCCCCCACCCTCGTGGGCAGCCCGAGACTCTTCTGGCCCAATTCTTTTACTTTCTGGTCTTCTTATGGTCCAAAAATAAGCTCCGTCAAGTTTCAGGTCAATTGGACTCCGTTTGGTTTCCCTTTTCCGCGATACTCTAAAACAAGGAAAAAAAACAAAAACTAGCACCGGGCTCTAGGTTAATAGGTTAGTCCCAAAAACCATATAAAATAGCATATAAAACATCCAAGGTTGATAATATAATAGCATAAATTATAGATACGTTGGAGACGTATCATCATCACCAAGCTTAATTCATTCTCGTCCTCGAGTAGGTAAATGATAAAAAAATAATTTATGAAGTGTGAATGCTAGCAAGTGCATAAGTTTCATCAATGATAGTTCCAATCACTTTTTCTAGCATCATTATATATCATAACAATAGCTCATTTCCATAAAACTTTTCATGATCAAGTAACAAGCTATTCACATGTTAAAGTATAGATCATAAACTCTCTTGAAACTAACAAACTATATTCTCAGTCATCAAACAATTGCAATTCATCTTATTTTCAGGAAGGGTCTATGTCAGAGCTTTGATTTAGCAAACTCCATATACTCAACTATCATTTAGTCTTTCACAATTGCTGACACTCACGTGATATTTATGGGTTCAAAGTTTTAATCGGACACAGAGAAAGATAGGGGCTTATAGTTTTGCCTCCCAACATTTTACCTCAAAGAGTAATGTCAACAACAATAGTTC
>NC_041380.1:321997286-322012055 GCF_002162155.2 Triticum dicoccoides | reverse complement strand
ATATAGGAAAAAGCAAACCTATGAAGCTTCACTGTGGCGGCTGCAATCACAAGCACCCACTCGTGTTGGGATCTGTCCCGAACCCTTACCTCTTTTGTATTTTTGTTTTATAAGTAGTTTGATACTTATTTCCTCTTACAGGGAAAAATGGACCATGCTGCATGCGAGAGAACAGTAGTGCGCAGCACTAGGCTGGCACAATGGCAGGCAGGGCCCATCCGCCTTGGGCTCCAACTGTTCCTGAATGGTTCCTGGTCACAACGGTTCGAAGATGATTTTTTAGTTCTTATAATTTCCTGGCAACACGTTTCCTGTGTCATGCTGATTCACTTGGTTATTCACGCACTCCCCTATACCGTTTCGTACTTAGGATTGGGGAGGCCGCACCACCCTAATGTGATGTACTAATGTGATGAACTTTTTAAAATACAAAAAGTAGTGTTTAGATAACGAGACATTGTATAAATATACTAACGTGATATAAGTGTACTAATCTGATGAACTTTGTAAAATCCATTTTTTATAACGAATATTATTACATGGGAGTGTACATACTAAATCACCCGCTCCGATGCTGCACATACTAAATCGGAGATAGTGACGTCGATGACCTGAAAGGTAAGCCTACTAAATCACTTTTTGCTGCTTGAAATCTTCTGTATGAAACCTTTTTAGCGATTCTTTTCTTACAGACCATTACTTGCAATAGTAGTTATTTCTCTTCACATTGCTCCATCTGATTTTTATAGGAGAATCTACTCCATCTGATTATTTTGTACTAGATACATCCACCGGAGACCTGCGTTTGGATCAAACTGAACCAACACCATGCAGCAAGAACACGACCGGCACTCAGACGATTGATGCGGATCACACAGACAAGGAAAAGGACAGCAAACCAGTGGAAGGCGCTGAAACAGACAAAGTGTTCTGGTGGAGGAGGGATGGACAAGACGGCAAAGGTAATACTCGCACTAGGCAACCATTCAACACTACAAAAAAATTTGCCATCAGATTTTTGTAGTCACCTTGATACATCATTTCAGCCTCATATAGTTTATTATCACAACACAGAACACATGATACACTAGCATGGTTTACAAACAAGCTTAGACGTCGTATTAATTTTACAGGAACAGAGAAGGGAAGCCATTCAGAACAGGAGTGGACGGAAGCCCGGGGGCGATCGAGAACGGAAGATGCAGTCAAACGCCCCCCCTCCCACCGTGGCATCTGTGACGCCTGCAAACGCCCCCCTCCTGCCGCCCCACAAAAATACTTTGTTTCCGATTTGTGGGAAAAAGTGCATCCGTACGACCGAGCGGATCGATACAGGACCGCGTTGCATGGCAAAACACATCCGAATCGCGTGGTCCAGATGGTTATTAGTGGTTTGGGTGTCCGTGTTGAAGACCCCCTAATAAAAGAAGAATTTTTTTGGCAAGTCTACATGTGTTTTGTTTTTACCATAATACGACTTTATTCCTCAAATAATAGATCAGTCGTTTACAAGCATATGAGAAATAGAGTCAGGAAGGGTAGAATCCCAAAGTCTACATGGGTATTTACCGCGGTGGGCAGTAGAAAAGACATAAGATTTACTGGTACAAAGTCAGTGCTCAGCCCAAAATAAAACACCTGGCCCGTTGCTCATGGAATCCCAGGTTCAGAGTACATCCAGCCCAAGGGAAGGAGGAGGATCACCGGCCTTCAAAGCAACGCCCCCAAGGAAGAAACGCCACAGAGACGATGTCGTTGCCCGCTTTCGCCCGAAGAGCTCGATCCGGAAGTAGATGAAGCACATGAACACGACGACGCCCTCAAGTGGATAGCGACACCCGCAGGCGTCGCTGTTGCCGGCTAGCAAGCACCCGCAAGGCTTTCGCCTGTAGCAACACAGCCCATCACCTCCACGCAGCCGGCCAAGGCCGACAAGCACTTCCGCCGCCCCGCACACCCCCGCCGCAAAGTGGCGATTAATGTCGTTGTAGTTCTTCACAGGCCTGCAGAAACAAGTGGCAACATATGTTTTCAGAGTTAGGAATGCAGCAATCATTCAGCCTGACGAAAAGTGAAGAGAAAGTCTCTTTTAGTCAAAAACCTGATGGAGTACACTCGGATGTGCGTGTTAGAATCCCACCTCTTTATGTAGCCATTAACGACTATGTAGTCTCCATTGTTGCGTGTGTTGTACAAAAACAATCCAGTTTTAGGTGTGAGGCAAAACAAAAACGACCCTTGCAAAATGACAACATTAAATCCCAAGCGCTTACGCAAGGCCTGCATGTACTCCCCGTCGATTGTTCTGAAAAGCAACAAGAAGTTGTCAGCGTCTAATGAAGGCATGATACTATATTTTTTACAGTTTGTGCGGTGAGGAAAATACCAAATCTTGGCCTCGATAGCCCCAGTGCCATCGTCGAGAATGAAGTTGATCTCTTCCGCCGAGTCCGTACAGTTCCACATCTTACCGAGAAGCCACTCATCCAAATAAAAAATGGCTGCAAGAATTTTATGTCAGATAGGATGAGAAAAACATAAAAACTAGCATATATCAACAGTGCCCCACCGTGCTCGGCCCAAGGAATTAACATGGAAACTTGCTTCACAGTCTGGGGGACTAAGTTGTTGGGCGGATAAAGGTATTGGAAAACAACCATTGAATTTTTGTCAGCAAATAAAACTTCCGCTCGTAAACAAAAACCCAAGAACACATACACACACCTGTTGGCTGTAGACCGCTGCAAAGAGCGCCGAGAGCATAAGGGAGCAAGATTCTGAATATATATGCAAAACAAGAGTTGGACGGTGGTGTTAGTAATTACACGCTTGAAACCCAATGGAGCGACAATAACTCTGCACTCCTTTGTGGATGCATCCCAAAAGCCTCTTTCCTCTGTAAAATCTAGCTCATCATCCGGCAGATCATCACTAACAACCGTGCAGAATATATTCAAATTAACTTCAGTAAAAACGGCGAGCTTCGCACCTCGGATCAGCGCGGCATAGATTGTTTTTGCCACTCTCAAACGGTGCCGAACAGTGTCCAGCTAGCTAGACGAAAATAGCAATTTAACACTACCAGACAAGTACCCCACACCTAGAACCTTTTGTAAATAGCCAGAATTAGCCGATTCGTCAGCTCGCCCAAAGAAGCTACTGGGGAACTCTGCTGGTTCAAAAAGGTGTGTGCTCTGTTTGCCTCAAGTACACCTGCAAAGCCAGACGCTAGGTTTCCTTTTCTGGACCCTGACACCATAAAGGCTCGGCTCAACTTTCCTTATAAGCCATGGAGAAATTCAACAAATGATAAATTCAGAACCTTATCCACCAAAGGTGCGGATCTCGAAGCAAACGAAGGGTTTTGATAACAGCCATCCGAGCTAGTGTGGATAGCAAATCCATCTTCTCTCTCTCTCTATATATATATATATATATATCAGGATCTTTCCAACACAATGTGCTTGCCAAAGGATAAAATGTAAAAATGAAAGGTGAAGATCACCATGACTCTTGCATAATGGTAGAAGATAAAAGTAAAAAATAGGCCCTTCGCAGAGGGAAGCAGAGGTTGTCATGCGCTTTTATGATTGTATGCACAAAATCTTAATGCAAAAGAATGTCACTTTATATTGCCACTTATGATATGGACCTTTATTATGCAGTCCATCGCTTTTATTTCTTCCACATCACACGATCATATAAAGCTCATTTTCTCCACATTAATAGATCATATATATTTAGAAGGCAATTTTTATTGCATGCACCAATGACAACTTACTTGAAGGATCTTACTCAATCCATAGGTAGGTATGGTGGACTCTCATGGCAAAACTAGTTTAAGGAATGTTTGGAAGCACAAGTAGTATCTCTACTTGGTGCAAAGAATTTGGCTAGCATGAGGGGGAAAAGCAAGCTCAACATGTTGGATGATCCAAGACAATATACTTTATTTCGGATATAAGAAAACATAACCCATTACGTTGTCTTCCTTGTCTGACATCAACCTTTTAGCATGTCATATTTTAATGAGTGCTCACAATTACAAAAGATGTCCAAGATAGTATATTTATATGTGAAATCTCTCTTCCTTCAATATTCTTTCATGAATTATTCAAGTGACCACTTCTACGTTTGCTAACTTTCAATAAGTTTACTACCTATACTTATTCTATGTGAAGTCATTACTCCCCATGGTATAAGCATATGAAACATATATAAATTCAGATTTACGATATTCAGTTATTCAACCATTTACTCATAGGATATACGTGAAGCACGTGAGTAAATGACAAACTTCTCCAAAAGATAATAGTGAAGGACACTGAGTAGTCAAATAATTAACTAGCCATGGGAGGATTCTTTTTCGTTTAATAATTCAGATCCAATGATTTTATTCAAACAGCAAGTAAAATTGAAAATATGCTCCAAGCAAAACACATATCATGTGACGAATAAAAATATAGCTCTGAGTAAGGTATACTGATAGTTTTGAAGACGAAAGAGGGGATGCCTTCCGGGGCATCCCCAAGCTTAGGCGCTTGAGTCTTACTTGAATATTACCTTGGGGTGCTTTGGGAATCCCCAAGCTTAGGGTCTTTCCACTCCTTATTCTCCTCATATCGATATCTCACCCAAAGCTTGAAAACTTCAATCACACAAAACTTAACGGAACTTCGTGAGATAGGTTAGTATGATAAAGAGCAAACCATTCACTTTGGTACTGTCAAAGACAAGGTTCATAAATTTTATCACACAATTCCTACTGTACCATATTATTTCTACAATTTATATTGAGAAATATAAGTCATAGAAACTAGAAAACAAGCAAACTATGCAATGAAAACAGAATCTGTCAGAAACAGAACAGTTTGTAATGATCTGAACTCTAACCATACTTATGCTACTCAAAAAATAATGAAATAAATTGGTGGACGTGAGGAATTTTTCTATTAATCTTCTTCAAAAATAATCAACCTAATCTCACTCTCCAATAAAAAATGGCAGCAAATCTCGTGAGCGCAAAGTTTCTGTTTTTTACAGCAAGATCACATTAACTTTCACCCAAGTCTTCCCAAAGGTCTTACTTGGCACTTTATTGAAACAAAAGCTATAATACATGATTAATACAGTAGCTTAATCATGAGAACACACAAAAACATTAAGGTTAAATATTGGGTTGTCTCCCAGCAAGCGATTTTCTTTAATGCCTTTTAGCTAGGCATGATGGTTTCAATGATGCTCACATAAAAGATAAGAATTGAAACATAAAGAGAGCATCATGAAGAATATGACTAGCAAATTTAAACCTAACCCACTTCCTATGCCTAGGGATTTTTTGAGTACACAACTTATGGGAACAAGAATCATCTAGCATAGGAAGGAAAAACAAGGATAACTTCAAAACTTTAAGCACATAGAGAGGAAACTTGATATTATTGCAACTCCTACAAGCATATATTCCTCCCTCATAATAATTTTCAGTAGCATCATGAATGAATTCAACAACATAACCATCACATAAAGCATTCTTTTCATGATCTACAAGCATAGAATTTTTTCTACTCTCCACATAAGCAAAATTCTTCTCATTCAGTATAGCGGGATCACTAGTTCCTAAAGTTGACACTCTTCCAAACCCGCTTTAGATGATAGTATTATTCATACTATAAAATATATAAGTTAAGTTCATGGGGCATTCTACAATTAATATAAACTAACCAATATCCAAGCTCAAAATGTATAAGTGAAGCACACGAAGCATTCTATAAAACCTTACTCAAAAGATTTAAGTGAAGCTCAAAGAGCAATTCTATAAGATCAGACTTAAAAGATATAAGTGAAACACATGAAGTATTCTATAAATTGATGAAGGGACATCTCATACTAGCATGGTTCTTAAAGAAAAATAAAAACACAAAGGACACAAATCATGTGAACAAAACAAAAACCAAGGTATACCGATAATTGTTGAAGAAGAAAGATGGGATGCCAACCGGGGCATCCCCAAGCTTAGATGCTTGAGTATCCTTAAATATTTACTTGGGGAACCTTGGGAATCACCAAGCTTGAGATCTTTCCTCTCTTTATTCTTCTCATATTGATAGCTCCTCGATCTTCGAACACTTCATCCACACAAAACTTTAACAAAAACTTTGTGAGATTTGTTAGTATAATAAAGCAAATCACTACATTTAGGTATTGTTGTGAACTCATTCTAAATTCGTATTGGTGTAATATCTACTGTATTCCAACTCATCCATGGTTCATACCCTCCGATACTACTCATAGATTCATCAAAATAAGCAAACAACACATAGAAAACATAATCTGTCTAAAACAGGACAGTCTGTAGTAATCTGGAGGTTTAGTAAACTTATGTAAATCCAAAAATTATGAAATAAATCTGAAAGTTTGCACAATTTATGCATAAGTAATGTGCAAAAAGTTTCAAACCCATTTGACTTTCCAGTAAAAAATGTAAAATCACACGCTACAGCCAAAGTTTATGTTTTTTGTTCTGCACATAGTAAACAAGCAATCTAATCATCCTAAAACCAAAGCTGGGCACATTATTTTTAGAATACAATGGATATATATAAGGGGATAATTATTTATAGAGAAACTTCCATGAAAAAATCTACATTGTTTCCGTGAGCATGAACACAAGTGCTCAAGGTCGACCCTCACTTCTTCAATGCATAACTTTCCAATCACTTCTCTTTTTGAAAAACTTTTTAGGCATGAGAGGCAAGTAATTTTTTTTGGTATTTTCATTCTTTTAATTTTTGTTGTATGTTTTACACACAACTAAACAAAAACAAAAAGGAAAAACAAAATCTACTTAGTGAAGAAAGCAAACAAGCATACACGAGAATATCAACCCCACGCTATTGCTCCCCGGCAACGGCGCCAGAAAAGAGCTTGATAATCCCCAAGTGCAAGGAATCATCGTAGCAATTTCCAAAGGTGGAAGTGATAAGTATGAAGTGTTGAACCCACAAGGAGCTAATGGTAAGATCAACATTATCTCAAGCCCTATCTGCCACTGATACGACTCTACATACACCGAATGTTTGCCTCCAACTAGCAACGAGAAATAAAACTACATTGTGGGTATGAAGAGGATAATTTTGTATGATATCGGAGAGATAAAATATAAAAGTAGGGGCTATTATCATAAATTTAGAATATATTACTAAGTATTATAAATAGCGAGTGTGGAATAATGGTGGATCGGTGTGCGGACTTGTCCTAGGCAATCATTAACAAGAACGGTAATCACTATTGCAGTTTCATATGAGGGAGATGCATAAGCTAACATACTTTCTCTACTTGGATCATATGCACTTATGATTGGAACTCTAGCAAGCATCCGCAACTACTAAAGATCATTAAGGTAAAACCCGACCATAGCATTAAAGCATCAAGTCCTCTTTATCCCATACGCAACAACCCCCTTACTCGGGTTTGTGTTTCAGTCACTCACGCAACCCACTATAAGCGAATCATAAACTTATTGCAACACCCTACAGTGGGAATCCCTCACGCTTGCGTGACACGGAGGGCACCATAGGACAGCACCAAAGTAAAACATACAACTCATACCAATCTAGATCATCAATCAACCCAAAGACAAAAGATATCTACTCAAAAGATCATAGGATGGCAACACATCATTGGATCATAATATGTTTCATAAAACACCATGTTCAAGTAGGGATTACAGCGGGGTGCGGGAGAGTGGACCGCGTAAAAGAGATGAGGATGGTGATGATGATGGTGATGTTGATGAAGACGATCACCGCGGCGATGATTCCCCTCCCGATGGCACTCCGGTGCCACCGAGAGAGAGGAGGAGAGGTTCTCCCCCTTGTGCTTCCTCCTCCATGGCCTCCCCCCAAGATGGGGAGAGGTTCCCCCTCTTGTCCTTGGCCTTCATGGTGATGATGGCCCCTCTGGGATCCTCCTCCATGCCCTCCGGTGATGATGGCCCCCTCCGGCAGGGGGTCGGAGAGGGCCTATATTGGTTTTCAGTGGCTACGGAGGCTTCTGGTGGTGGAACTCCCGATCTAGGTTTCTTTCTGGAAGTTTTGGGTTATATAAGAGGTGTTGGAGCCGGGAACAAGGCAGGGGGGTCTCCGGGCTGTCCACGAGACAGGGGGGACGCCCAGGGGGGTGGGCGCGCCCCCCACCCTCGTGGGCAGCCCGAGACTCTTCTGGCCCAGTTCTTTTACTTCCTGGCCTTCTTCTAGTCCAAAAATAAGCTCCGTCAAGTTTCAGGTAAATTGGACTCCGTTTGGTTTTTCTTTTCTGCGATACTCTAAAACAAGGAAAAACAGAAACTGGCACTAGGCTCTAGGTTAATAGGTTAGTCCCAAAAACCATATAAAACATCCAAGGTTGATAATATAATAGCATGAATACTTCATAAATTATAGATACGTTGGAGACGTATCACATACCAAGTACCCATCACAAACTCTTATCCCTCGCATTACATTATTTGCCATTTGCCTCTCGTTTTCCTCTCCCCCACTGCACCCTTGCCGTTTTATTCGCCCTCTTTCCGTTCCCCATCTCTTTTCCGTTCACCTCCTTTTTGTTTGCTTCTTGTGCTTGTGTGTTGGATTGTTTGCCGCGATGGCTTTACGAAAAGGTGTTGATCCTCACCTTAGAAGGTTGGAAGAAATCGAAAACAACGGTAGAAGTTTTATGTCCTTACAATTTGAGCATAATAATTTCTTTAGAAACGAGCTTAAGGAGCAAGAAGGTTTTATAGGTTACATGAATAAAAAGCTCGATGATATGTCTAAGGAATTTTATGGCTTGAAATCTCAGTTTGCTCATCTTGAAAAATTAATTGCCCAAATTTCGGATAAGCAGGCCACCTTAGTTAATAAGATGGCCGCTAAACCGGAAGAGTTAAATAATAAGGATGAAGATCTAAAAGTTATTGATGTCTCTCCTATTAAATCTTTGTTTTTAAATATGAATCTTGATAATGATGGGACTGGAGATGAGTCAACTTTAGTTACAAGGCGTCCCAATGATTTGGAGTTTTTAGATCTTAATGCAAAAATTGATAAAAGTGGGATGGGAGATGTCAAAACTTTACATAGCAATGAACCCACTATCCTGGATTTCAAAGAATTTAATTATGATAATTGTTCTTTAATAGATTGTATTTCCTTGTTGCAATCCGTGCTAAATTCTCCTCATGCTTGTAGTCAAAATAAAGCGTTTACTAAACATATCGTTGATGCTTTAATGCAATCTTATGAAGAAAAGCTTGAATTGGAAGTTTCTATCCCTAGAAAACTTTATGATGGGTGGGAACCTACTATTAAAATTAAAATTAAATATCATGAATGCTATGCTTTATGTGATTTGGGTGCTAGCGTTTCCACGATTCCAAAAACTTTGTGTGATGTGTTAGGTTTCCGTGATTTGGACGATTGTTCTTTAAACTTGCATCTTGCGGATTCCACCATTAAGAAACTTATGGGAAGAATTAATGATGTTCTTATTGTTGCAAATAGGAATTATGTGCCCGTGGATTTCATTGTTCTTGATATTTATTGCAATCCTACATGTCCTAGTATTCTTGGCAGACCTTTCCTTAGAACGATTGGTGCAATTATTGATATAAAGGAAGGGAATATTAGATTGCAATTTCCGTTAAGGAAGGGCATGGAACACTTTCCTAGAAAGAAAATTAAATTACCTTATGAATCTATTATTAGAGCCACTTATGGATTGCATACCAAAGATGATAATACCTAGATCTATCCTTGCTTTTATGCCTAGCTAGGGGCGTTAAACGATAGCACTGGTTGGGAGGCAACCCAATTTTATTTTTGTTTCTTGATTTTTGATTCTGTTTAGTAATAAATAATTCATCCAGCCTCTGTTTAGATGTGGTTTTATGCTTTTAATTAGTGTTTGTGCCAAGTAGAACCTTTGGGAAGACTTGGGGAAAGTCTTTGCGATCTTGCTGTAAAAAACGGAAACTTTAGCGCTCACGAGATTTGCTGCCATTTTTTTACTGGAGAGCGATATTTAGTTAATTCCTTTTACAGATGATTAATAGATAATTTCCTCACGTCCAGCAATTTATTTTAGAATTTTTGGGGTTTGACAGATTCTGTTTTTCGTGTGTTGTTTGCTTATTTTGATGAATCTATGGCTAGTATTTGAGTTTATGAACCATAGATAAGTTGGAATACAGTAGGTTTTAACACCCATATAAATAAATAATGAGTTCATTACAGTACCTTAAGTGGTGGTTTATTTTCTTTTACTAACGGAGCTCATGAGATTTTTTGTTTAAGTTTTGTGCTGTGAAGTTTTCAAATTTTGGGTAGAGATTTGATGGATTATGGAACAAGGAGTGGCAAGAGCCTAAGTTGGGGATGCCCAAGGAACCCCAAGGTAAAATCCAAGGACAACCAAAAGTCTAAGCTTGGGGATGCCCCGGAAGGCATCCCCTCTTTCGTCTTCGTCCATCGGTAACTTTACTTGGAGCTATATTTTTATTCACCACATGATATGTGTTTTGCTTGGAGCATCTTGTATGATTTGAGTCTTTGCTTTTTAGTTTACCAAAATCATACTTGCTGTACACACCTTTTGAGAGAGACACACATGATTTGGAATTTATTAGAATACTCTATGTGCTTCACTTATATCTTTTGAGCTAGATAATTTTGCTCTAGTGCTTCACTTATATCTTTTAGAGCACGGTGGTGGTTCTATTTTATAGAAATAATTGATCTCTCATGCTTCACTTGTATTATTTTTAGAGTCCTTTAGAACAGCATGGCAATTTGCTTTGGTTATAAAATTAGTCCTAATATGATAGGCATCCAAGATAAAAACCTGAAAGTGCATTAAATACTAAGAGAAGTTGGATACTTGATAGTTGTTTTGAGATATAAAGGTGGTAATATTAGAGGTGTGCTAGTTGAGTAATTTTGAAATTGAGAAATACTTTTGTTGAAGTTTGCAAGTCCCGTAGCATGGACGTATGGTAAACTCTGTGTGACAAATTTGAAGCATGAGGTGTTCTTTGATTGCTTTCCTTATGAGTGGCGGTCGGGGATGAGCGATGGTCTTTTCCTACCAATCTATCCCCCTAGGAGCATGCGCATAGTGCTTGGTTTTGATGACTTGTAGATTTTTGCAGTAAGTATGTGAGTTCTTTATGACTAATGTTTAGTCCATGGATTATACGCACTCTCACCCTTCCATCATTGCTAGCCTCTTCGGTACCGTGCATTGCCCTTTCTCACCTTGAGAGTTGGTGCAAACTTCGCGGGTGCATCCAGACCCCGTGATATGATACGCTCTATCACACATAAGCCTCCTTATATCTTCCTCAAAACAGCCACCGTACCTACCTATTATGGCATTTCCATAGCCATTCCGAGATATATTACCATGCAACTTTCCACCGTTCCGTTTATTATGACACGCATCATCATTGTCATATTGCCTTGCATGACCATGTAGTTGACATAATATTTGTGGCAAAGCCACCATGCTTAATTTTTCATACATGTCACTCTTGATTCATCGCATATCCCGGTACACCGCTGGAGGCATTCACATAGAGTCATATTTTTTTTCTAAGTATCGACTTGTAATTCTTGAGTTGTAAGTAAATAAAAGTGTGATGATCATCATTAGAGCATTGTCCCATGTGAGGAAAGGATGATGGAGACTATGATTCCCCCACAAGTCGGGATGAGACTCCGGACGAAAAATAAAAAGAAAAGAAAACAGAGGCCATAAAAGAAAAAAAGAAGAAGAAGGCCCAAACAAATAAAAAAATGAGACAAAAAGAGAGAAGAGACAATGTTACTATCCTTTTTCCACAGTTCTCCTTCAAAGTAGTACCATGATCTTCATGATAGAGAGTCTCTTATTTTGTCACTTTCATATACTAGTGGGAGTTTTTCATTAAAGAACTTGGCTTCTATATTCCAATGACGGGCTTCCTCAAATGCCCTAGGTCTTCGTGAGCAAGCAAGTTGGATGCACACCCACTTAGTTTCTTTGATGAGTTTTCATATATTTATAGCTCTAGTGCATCTGTTACATGGCAATACCTACTCCTTGCATTGACATCAATCGGTGGGCATCTCCATAGCCCATTGATTAGCCGTGTCAATGTGAGACTTTCTCCTTTTTGTCTTCTCACACAACCTCAATCATTATATTCTATTCCACCCATAATGCTATGTCCATGGCTCGCGCTCATATATTGCGTAAAAGTTGAAAGAGTTTGAAAAGGCTAAGTATGAAACAATTGTTTGGCTTGTCATCGGGGTTGTGCATGATGAGAGCATTTTGTGTGACGAAAATGAAGCATGGCCAAACTATATGATTTTGTAGGGATAAGCTTTCTTTGTCCATGTTATTTTGATAAGACATAATTGCTTGGTTAGCATGCTTGAAGTATTATTATTTTTATGTCAACATTAAACTTTTATCTTGAATCTTTCGGATCTGAACATTCATGCCACAATAAACAAAATTACATTGAAGAATATGCTAGAAAGCATTCCACATCAAAAATTCTGTTTTTATCATTTACCAACTCGAGGACGAGCAGGAATTAAGCTTGGGGATGCTTCATACGTCTCCAACGTATCTATTATTTTTGATTGTTCCATGCTATTATATATTCTGTTTTGGATGTTTAATGGGCTTTATTATACACTTTTATATTGTTTTGGGGACTAACCTATTAACCCAAGGCCCAGTGCAAATTGCTGTTTTTTGCCTATTTCAGTGTTTCGCAGAAAAGGAATATCAAACGGAGTCCAAACGGAATGAAACCTTCGGGAGCATGATTTTTGGAACAAACGTGATCCACAGGACTTGGAGTGGACGTCAAGAAACAAACGAGGAGGCCACGAGGCAGGGGGCGCGCCAACCCCCCTGGGTGTGCCCTCCCCCCTCGTGGGCCCCTCGTGGGCCCCTCGTGGGCCCCTCGTGGGTCAACCGACCTACTTCTTCCTCCTATATATGTTCATATACCCTGAAAACATCCAGGAGCACCACGAAACCCTATTTCCACCGTCGCAACCTTCTGTACCCAAGAGATCCCATCTTGGGGCCTTTCCCGGAGCTGTGCCGGAGGGGGCATCGATCATGGAGGGCCTCTACATCAACTCCATGGCCTCTCCGATGATGTGTGAGTAGTTTACTTCAGACCTTCGGGTCCATAGCTATTAGCTAGATGGCTTCTTCCCTCTCTTTGGATCTCAATACAAAGTTCTCCTCGATCTTCTTGGAGATATATTCGATGTAACTCTTTTTGCGGTGTGTTTGTCGAGATCCGATGAATTGTGGGTTTATGGTCAAGTCTATCTATGAACAATATTTGATTCTTCTCTGAAATCTTTTATGTATGGTTGGTTATCTTTGCAAGTCTCTTCGAATTATCAGTGTGGTTTGGCCTACTAGATTGATCTTTCTTGCGATGGGAGAAGTGCTTAGCTTTGGGTTCAATCTTGCGGTGCTCGATCCCAGTGACAGAAAGGGAAACGACACGTATTGTATTGTTGCCATCAAGGATAAAAAGATGGGGTTTATATCATATTGCTTGAGTTTATCCCTCTACATCATGTCATCTTACCTAATGTGTTACTCTGTTCTTATGAACTTAATACTCTAGATACATGCTGGATAGCGGTCGATGTGTGGAGTAATAGTAGTAGATGCAGGCAGGAGTCGGTCTACTTGTCACGGACGTGATGCCTATATACATGATCATGCCTAGATATTCTCATAATTATTCGCTTTTCTATCAATTGCTCGACAGAAATTTGTTCACCCACCGTAATACTTATGCTATCTTGAGAGAAGCCACTAGTGAAACCTATGGCCCCCGGGTCTATTCTCCATTATATTAATATCCCGTCAACTTTCTATTACCGTTTATTTTGCAATTTTTACTTTCAATCTACATCATAAAAATACCAAAAATATTTATCTTATCATTATTATCTCTATCAAATCTCACTCTCGTAAGTGACCGTGAAGGGATTGACAACCCCTTTATCGCGTTGGTTGCAAGGTTCTTATTTGTTTGTGTAGGTACGAGGGACTTGCGTGTGGCCTCCTACTGGATTGATACCTTGGTTCTCAAAAACCGAGGGAAGTACTTACGCTACTTTGCTGCATCACTGTGACGCCCGGATAATTAAGCTATAGTAAACCCCTGCTAATGGTGCTACGTCACCACGGTTACTGTTGATAAACTCGAGTTGGTTCAAGCCGATTCAAATTCAAATTCAAAATCAGGCGAACAATAAAGGTTTTCAAACGTTAGAATTTAAAATGATCATCATGTGGCAAATAATCCGTAACTTATTTTGGGTGTTGGAACCAACCTTTTTCAAAATGTTTAAGTGCCTAAACTAAATAAAAACAGGAGCTAAAACAATTATTAAATACTTTTCAATAATAAACAAATGTAAAACTAATTTATTTAGTGCCAAATTAATTATGACAGTAGCCTAACTAATAATGCTAATTTAGGGGCTCAGTTGATATATTATATATATAAAAAAATAGAAACACCCCCCCCACGCTGGGCCGAGCGGCCCAGCTGGCCTCCGCACCGGCCGGCCCACCAGGCCCAGCCGGCCCTCCTCTCTGGCCTACATGGCCACCTCCCCGAACCCTAACCCCCACCCGATCCCCACTCTCCCCCCCACGCACCCACTCGCCCCCCCATCGCCCTCTCCTCCTCGA
>NC_041380.1:321989081-321997120 GCF_002162155.2 Triticum dicoccoides | reverse complement strand
GATCGGGATCGCCCCGATCCCGCACGCCCCCCCCCGCGACCTCGCCGACGCCGATGCGACGCGCCACCCTGCCGCACCTTGTCGTCGCCCGGATGCCCGCTGCCGCCGCCAAACCTCCCGCACCTCTCCCTCGCGGGATCGACCCGCCGCCGCCGGAACTACGTCGACCACATCATCGCCGGACCGCTCCCCGTCATCCATCGACGCGCATCGTCCCCGTCCTCCTCCCCGACGAGCTCCATCAAGCCTCGCCGCCATCTTCTCGTCAACGGGGGTGAGCTCCCCATCGGCCCCCGTTTGTCTCCCCCCTCCGTACGCTGCACCCCACGCCGTCCCATCGCCGCGCCCGCCTCTGCGTGGTCGCGCCCTGTCGCGGCTACCGCATGCCCGCGCGCGCCTTCCCCTCTGCGCCCGTCGCCTGCGCCGACTCTCCCTGTTGCTAGCGCTGCTTGCCATCCGCCTCTGCTAGTCCCCGCGGCCGTCGCCACGCCCGTCCCCTACAGCGCCTCCCGGTGGCGCTGCGTTGCGCGTGCGCTCGTGCGTGGCCGCACCTTGCGGATTCCCGCGAGCCCCGCTCCTCTGCCGTTGCTGCCACTCCAGCCGTCGCTGCCGCCGGTGCCCTGCACCGTCCCGCCGCCTCTCGGCTCCTCCATGGCCGCCGCCCCAACCGCTCCGCCCGTGGCCGTTCACCCTGCCGCCTCCTGCCTGGCGCACCTCGCCGTAGCCGCCGGCGCCCCAGCGCCTCCACTGGCTTGGGAAGACGCCCAAACGGGCTGACGCCCGCAATGCCCATTCGCTCGATGCCCCGCTAGCCCCGTGCCCGTTAAGGCTCCCAGAGCCACTGACGTTGGGGCCCCACTCCCCTTTTTGGGCAGGATAAAACAAAAAACAAAAAAAGGTTTGAAAAAAATAATTAATAAAATTATTAATTAATTGATTAACTAAAATAATTAACTTAATTAATTAGGTTAATTATGTTTAATTAACCTAAATATCTAGTTAACCCAATTAACTAATGTTAATTAACTAACAGTCAATGACACGTGGGTCCCTCTGGACCCACAAGTCAGCTTTGACTCGGGTCAACCGACCAGTTGACCTGCTGACATCACCCTGATGTCATGCCTGCATCATCATTCACTGTTTTGGAAAATGTTAGAATTAAATAAATAATTAAAATTAGAAAATGATTTAAATCTTTTTAAAATTAATATAAAATAAACCGTAGCTCGGATGAAAATACTTTGTACATGAAAGTTGCTCAGAACGACGAGACGAATTCGGATACACAGCCCGTTCGTCCGCCACGCATCCCTAGCATAGCGAACACGCAACTTTCCCCCTCCATTTCATCTGTCCGAAAACGTGAAACACCGGGAATACTTTCCCGGATGTTTCCCCCCTTAACCGGTATCACCTACTACCGCGTTAGGGCACACCAAACACCGCGTATTGCCTTGTTATATTTTGTGATGCTTTGTTTGCTCTGTATTCATTATTTCTTCCCCCTCTTCTCTCCGGTAGACTACGAGACCGACGCTGCTGCTGACCAGTTCGACTATGGAGTTGACGACCCCTCTCTCTTGCCAGAGCAACCAGGCAAGCCCCCCCTTTGATCACCAGATATCGCCTACTCTTCTCTATACTGCTTGCATTAGAGTAGTGTAGCATGTTACTGTTTTCCGTTAATCCTATTCTGATGCATAGCCTGTCATTGCTGCTACAGTCATTGATACCTTACCAGCAATCCTAAATGCTTAGTATAGGATGCTAGTGTTCCATCAGTGACCCTACACTCTTGTCCGTCTGCCATGCTATACTGCTGGGCTGTGATCACTTCGGGAGGTGATCACGGGCATATACTATATACTTTACACTGTTACATTACCTGTGATACTGTTCGGAGTTGGGGGCTGAAAGGACAGGTGGCTCCATCCCGGTAGAGGTGGGCCTGGGTTCCCGACGGTCCCCGACGGTTACTTTGTGGCGGAGCGATAGGGCAGGTTGAGACCACCTAGGAGACAGGTGGGCCTGGCCTTGTTCGGCATTCGCGGATACTTAACACGCTTAACGAGATCTTGGTATTTGATCTGAGTCGGCTACGAGCCTATACGCACTAACCATCTACGTGGGAGTAGTTATGGGTATCCCGACGTCGTGGTATCAGCCGAAGCACTTCAGACGTCAGCGACGGAGCGGAGCGCGCCGGATTGGAACGTAAGCCTGCTCTTGTATTAAGGGGGCTAGTTCTGCTTACGGCCGCCCTCGCAACGTGCAGGTGTGCTATGGGCGATGGGCCCAGACCCCTGTGCGCTTAGGTTTAGACCGGCGTGCTGGCCTCTCTGTTTTGCCTAGGTGGGGCTGCGACGTGTTGATCTTCCGAGGCCGGGCATGACCCAGGAAAGTGTGTCCGGCCAAATGGGATCGAGCGTGTTGGGTAATGTGGTGCACCCCTGCAGGGAAGTTAATCTATTCGAATAGCCGTGATCTTCGGTAACAGGACGACTTGGAGTTGTACCTTGACCTTATGACAACTAGAACCGGATACTTAATAAAACACACCCTTCCAAGTGCCAGATACAACCGGTGGTCGCTCTCTCTCAGGGATACGAGGAGGGGATCGCCGGGTAGGATTATGCTATGCGATGCTACTTGGAGATGCTACTTGGAGGACTTCAGTCTACTCTCTTCTACATGCTGCAAGACGGAGGCTGCCAGAAGCGTAGTCTTCGATAGGACTAGCTATCCTCCTCTTATTCTGGCATTCTGCAGTTCAGTCCACTGATATGGCCTCCTTACACATATACCCATGCATATGTAGTTTAGTTCCTTGCTTGCGAGTACTTTGGATGAGTACTCACGGTTGCTTTCTCCCCCCTTTTTCCCCCTTTCCTTTCTTTCTGGTTGTCGCAACCAGATGCTGGAGTCCAGGAGCCAGACGCCACCGTCGACGACGACCCCTACTACACCGGAGGTGCCTACTACTACGTGCAGCCCGCTGGCGATGTCCAGGAGTAGTTAGGAGGATCCCAGGCAGGAGGCCTGCGCCTCTTTCGATCTGTATCCCAGTTTGTGCTAGCCTTCTTAAGGCAAACTTGTTTAACTTATGTCTGTACTCAGATATTGTTGCTTCCGCTGACTCGTCTATGATCGAGCACTTGTATTCGAGCCCTCGAGGCCCCTGGCTTGTATTATGATGCTTGTATGACTTATTTTATTTGTAGAGTTGTGTTGTGATATCTTCCCGTGAGTCCCTGATCTTGATCGTACACATTTGCGTGCATGATTAGTGTACGATTGAATCGGGGGCGTCACAAGTTGGTATCAGAGCCGACTGCCTGTAGGAATCCCCCCTTCCAACTCCTTGGCCGAAGTCGAGTCTAGACTTTACAAAACTTTTACTAACATGGTTGTGCGGCCCATGGGCCCACGTCGCCATTGGGTGGTATTAGGATCTTTTACTCCTCGACCTTTACTCTGGGATTCTGAACTCTCTTCTATTCGGGTTAAACGATTTTGCTAAAAACAAAACTAACTTTAGGTTCTCGCAAGTACTTTTTCCCGGAGAGCCCCTCACTTCAGATGATCGCCTGCTACATCAGAAGATTCCGAAGATACTCTCTGATTTCTCTCGAGACTTTGTGCCCATCACTTTTGCTATTCCTGACCACCGATAAATCCGTATGGATAACTACTTACACTTGCCATTCTTATGATCATCCCCCATTGATCTTGTTATTACAAGATACCCCGAAGTTTTCTCTATTGTTCCGAGAATACTTTGTGCCTACTGCAGGCAGTTCTTTGCCACATGAATACCCCTTCGAATAAATCCTCGCACTTGTCGAGTATCCGCTCATCCCCAGTTGTTCATGTGTTTCACAAAAGTCTTCGAAATAATATTCGATCTTCCGAAAATCCTTGGGGCCTTTGGCTCTTGAAATTCTTGCTTGCTTGCATTATGGATAATCCCATAAGTCTCGTAGTCATATTGACATTCCTTGTCATTACCATTTTGAGTCTGTTGACTCAATATGTTTGCGAATACACGCAATCATCATTGATCCTTATAAATTACTTTTCCGGCTGAGCTGCCATTCTTTTACTGGAATTGGTTCTCGACCAACCCAATTGTCTTTGATTGTACCCTACGGCTATTCAACTTATCCACCCCTAATCAGAGCATTGCTTCTGATCCCTTGATTTGGAAATCATAATTCCTTTGCATTTGACAATTGAGTTAGTCAGTTGTTTCTATAATCTGCTTCCTCTAGTTGAGTACCGATGCTCACGTCAGATCCCTTGTGGACCACCAGATCCTTTGTTGGATTTTATCTGACAACGCCCTTCATATTCAATAAACTTGTGAGCCTTTTCTCGGATACATAATGCCTTTGGTAAATTGTATCGTCTACTTTCTCAACCATGCTCTGCCTTCGAGCTTGAGTTAATTACTTCTAAAAGATTCTGGTATAGGATTCTAAGATGCCCCGATGGGTTGAACCTATGCCTTCCTTAATATGTGTGAACTCGAAAGTTTTCACGAGTCATACTCTTCTGGTATTTTGCCAGATAAAAATTCAATGTTATAACTTCATCGAAAGCGAGAAGTGAATGAAAGGGTATGCATTGGAGAAGTGGGAGTCAACCTTGAACTTTGTGTTCATGCCCATAGACACGATGTAGATCTTCTCATCGAAGCTTCTTTTAAAATTAATTATTCCCTTGGTATAAGTTCATCTTATATCTAGGATGTGGCCTTTTTCAATCGTGGTTCCGACCATGTTCTCCTTTAAATACCATTTCTCGTGCAAGTTTTAGCACTTGTCTTCTGCATAGCAATACCCCAGTCCAACCTCTACTTTGATCTGTCGTCGAGTATTACCCCCTGGTATCTCGAGATTGTCATGGAACTGCATAACCTCTTATGCTTCATCAAGTACTACATTCTCACGGATTCCAAATTTTCACGGGCTTTGAGTTATTAAACACTCAAAGACACCGATAACTGAACCGAGTCCGCACTACGGTTCAACAACTCTTCAGTAATCTTCTTTAAGTACGAGTTTGTACCCGATCATGTCATTCCTAGCCTGCTCTGATATACCTATTCGTGTTGATTTTAACTGTGCTACCTGGTCTTTCTTCCTGGAGCACAAAAATTTCGACGATGAGCTAAGCTTACGTCGATCTTCCTCGTCCTATCAGTTCGCCTTGAACAACAATCTTGATTTCAAGTTTGTGTCGTACCCTTGGTTCCAGTAACCTTTCGCTTCACCATTCATTTGACTTGATGTCATCGCCGATCGATTACATCTTGAAACCTCTCGACAAATGTGTCGTGATCATCACCAACCTTATGAGCTCTTCCAGGGTATCAATCGGATTCATGATGAGAAATACCATCCTTGCCTCGATGATTTGTGTTATCATCAACCACTTTACTGCCTTCCCTCCAACACAAACTTGTTCGTGTTTTGTGTTATACCTTGAGTTCCTTGCTATCCAGCAGTTGATCTTCTTTACCTTGGAGCATTACCATCTCTTATGTCTTCAATGTTGTAAGAATTTCACCACCTCTTAAGAATTCTTGATATCATAATACTTCTTGCCATCTTCGTTCATTCCTTGGTCCCCGTATTGTTTTCAACCGGAATACCGACAATGGAGCTATGACGTGTGAATTCAAACTTCTAGCAACCCTATTGCTTTGAAGTGAATGGGCGATAGTTCATTCTAAGTCCTTCGCTAATTGAATCACCATTCTGACATTGGTCGTGCAACCCAACCCATATTTCGGGCGCACCTTTCAACCAATGTTTAATTGTGTATGTTTTCCTCGAGCATACTTCCTTATATCATTTGATCTGACAAATGTTATCTCCTTGTTCACTTAATGGTGGAAATCCATCTTTTGGGAATCTCGGTGAATTGCCGTTGAGTTCACCAGACACCTCCTTGTCCTCTCCTTGGTTTAATGGTGAACTATTGCTTCAGAAACCCGCTCCCATAGTTCATTTCCCGAGAATCTTACAATGTCATTTCGTTGATATGTGCCGCAGCTTTTCTTCTCGGACATCCTGAGTCTGAGGTATCCTGACACCAATCGGATCTGAATCTCGGTCAGATATGATGGTTGGGACATTTTCCAAGAGTTATGATGTTGATCCTTTGATGACCCGGTAACATGATGTCATGCCTAGCACCCCCCCCCCCCCGGCTGGAGGACCTATCATTATAGATTCCTTTTCAGCAAGGCTATCCATTCACCCATGAGGAAATTGTAAGACTTATTCTACAAGTTATTCTTGATGGATCCTTCGTGTTTCCAAAGTCTGATCTTCACCTGAAGACCATGTCACTGCTATCTCGAAGCATGTCAATGGTACTCTAATTTTCAACAGGCACGTTTGAAGCACGATGCTATATTTTAATTATCAATTATCCTAACACCGTTGTACGAGTAATATCATGAGATTCCTCCCCCCTTACCTAAATGGTTTTCTACTTTATATCCTGTCATGGATATCTTGCTCTGCTTGTCCTTGGGAAGGATATACCCTCGAAATATGTGTTTAAACATATTTTCCTTTCCATTGTTCTGTTTAATCTGATGATCATATTTTCCTTCCATTGGTTTGTTTAAACCTTTTCTATGATCTATATGATATAAGCAGTAATAATCCACTGCTTGTGCAAACACCTCGATGTACAACTCTGTCAGTAAGACCTTGTTACTATTGTTGATGACATTCCGGTAACCACCGATGGACGGGAACCTTGCCTATTGGTCCGCCTCGTTTCAACGAGCAGGAAAATGGTTCTCTTCGTCCCTCGCCCTTGGTACCGACGTTGTTACTGACAGGCTACCCCCCTGACATGCCTTGCTTGCATGATCACGCAAGACGTCTCCGCCCTTCCTACTTTAACCACATGATGGGCCCATAACCCACAGTTCCACAGGATCGAAACCTGACTCTCCTGTACACCCTGTTGTCGAAGTTATTCCTCGCGCTTGGCTTCGTATTTAATTCACGGGCCACCTTCCTAATGCTCTATTCTGGTATCAGACGCAATACTTACTCTCGCTGCTCTGAAACCCTTTCTCACTCTGGTTCAGACTTCGAGCAACTATCTATCCACTTGGAACCTCTTATTGTACCTTCGTACCTTACTCTTGATGTATTCGATATGTTCAACTCGAGAGATAATCTTATGCTCATTCATGGGCTAACCCCCAGATTGTTTCCCTCATAAGCATTCTGTCGTAGCCGAGCTGCCCCTTACCTATTCGTAAGTACGTTGGAGTTCCCGAGAAAAGAACGACATCACAATGATAACCTGAAGTAGACAAATGAAGACTTCAATGTAATGGATTGACCTCTTCGAGAAGAACAACCGAGACCAAGAACACTCCCTAGAATTTCGTAACCCGAACCTTCCCCCTTTACTTCCCTCTTAAATCTCGGGACGAGATTTCTTATAGTGGAGGAGAATTGTGACGCCCGGATAATTAAGCTACAGTAAACCCCTGCTAATGGTGCTACGTCACCACGGTTACTGTTGATAAACTCGAGTTGGTTCAAGCCGATTCAAATTCAAATTCAAAATCAGGCGAACAATAAAAGTTTTCAGACGTTAGAATTTAAAATGATCATCATGTGGCAAATAATCCGTAACTTATTTTGGGTGTTGGAACCAACCTTTTTCAAAATGTTTAAGTGCCTAAACTAAATAAAAACAGGGGCTAAAACAATTATTAAATACTTTTCAATAATAAACAAATGTAAAACTAATTTATTTAGTGCCAAATTAATTATGACAGTAGCCTAACTAATAATGCTAATTTAGGGGCTCAGTTGATATATTATATATAAAAAAATAGAAACACCCCCCCCCACGCTGGGCCGAGCGGCCCAGCTGGCCTCCGCACCGGCCGGCCCACCAGGCCCAGCCGGCCCTCCTCTCTGGCCTACATGGCCACCTCCCCGAACCCTAACCCCCACCCGATCCCCACTCTCCCCCCCACGCACCCACTC
>NC_041380.1:321937182-321989021 GCF_002162155.2 Triticum dicoccoides | reverse complement strand
GATCGGGATCGCCCCGATCCCGCACGCCCCCCCCCGCGACCTCGCCGACGCCGATGCGACGCGCCACCCTGCCGCACCTTGTCGTCGCCCGGATGCCCGCTGCCGCCGCCAAACCTCCCGCACCTCTCCCTCGCGGGATCGACCCGCCGCCGCCGGAACTACGTCGACCACATCATCGCCGGACCGCTCCCCGTCATCCATCGACGCGCATCGTCCCCGTCCTCCTCCCCGACGAGCTCCATCAAGCCTCGCCGCCATCTTCTCGTCAACGGGGGTGAGCTCCCCATCGGCCCCCGTTTGTCTCCCCCTCCGTACGCTGCACCCCACGCCGTCCCATCGCCGCGCCCGCCTCTGCGTGGTCGCGCCCTGTCGCGGCTACCGCATGCCCGCGCGCGCCTTCCCCTCTGCGCCCGTCGCCTGCGCCGACTCTCCCCGTTGCTAGCGCTGCTTGCCATCCGCCTCTGCTAGTCCCCGCGGCCGTCGCCACGCCCGTCCCCTACAGCGCCTCCCGGTGGCGCTGCGTTGCGCGTGCGCTCGTGCGTGGCCGCACCTTGCGGATTCCCGCGAGCCCCGCTCCTCTGCCGTTGCTGCCACTCCAGCCGTCGCTGCCGCCGGTGCCCTGCACCGTCCCGCCGCCTCTCGGCTCCTCCATGGCCGCCGCCCCAACCGCTCCGCCCGTGGCCGTTCACCCTGCCGCCTCCTGCCTGGCGCACCTCGCCGTAGCCACCGGCGCCCCAGCGCCTCCACTGGCTTGGGCAGACGCCCAAACGGGCTGACGCCCGCAACGCCCATTCGCTCGATGCCCCGCTAGCCCCGTGCCCGTTAAGGCTCCCAGAGCCACTGACGTTGGGGCCCCACTCCCCTTTTTGGGCAGGATAAAACAAAAAACAAAAAAAGGTTTAAAAATAATAATTAATAAAATTATTAATTAATTGATTAACTAAAATAATTAACTTAATTAATTAGGTTAATTATGTTTAATTAACCTAAATATCTAGTTAACCCAATTAACTAATGTTAATTAACTAACAGTCAATGACACGTGGGTCCCTCTGGACCCACAAGTCAGCTTTGACTCGGGTCAACCGACCAGTTGACCTGCTGACATCACCCTGATGTCATGCCTGCATCATCATTCACTGTTTTGGAAAATGTTAGAATTAAATAAATAATTAAAATTAGAAAATGATTTAAATCTTTTTAAAATTAATATAAAATAAACCGTAGCTCGGATGAAAATACTTTGTACATGAAAGTTGCTTAGAACGACGAGACGAATTCGGATACGCAGCCCGTTCGTCCGCCACGCATCCCTAGCATAGCGAACACGCAACTTTCCCCCTCCGTTTCATCTGTCCGAAAACGCGAAACACCGGGAATACTTTCCCGGATGTTTCCCCCCTTAACCGGTATCACCTACTACCGCGTTAGGGCACACCGAACACCGCGTATTGCCTTGTTATATTTTGTGATGCTTTGTTTGCTCTGTATTCATTATTTCTTCCCCCTCTTCTCTCCGGTAGACTACGAGACCGACGCTGCTGCTGACCAGTTCGACTACGGAGTTGACGACCCCTCTCTCTTGCCAGAGCAACCAGGCAAGCCCCCCCTTTGATCACCAGATATCGCCTACTCTTCTCTATACTGCTTGCATTAGAGTAGTGTAGCATGTTACTGTTTTCCGTTAATCCTATTCTGATGCATAGCCTGTCATTGCTGCTACAGTCATTGATACCTTACCAGCAATCCTAAATGCTTAGTATAGGATGCTAGTGTTCCATCAGTGACCCTACACTCTTGTCCGTCTGCCATGCTATACTGCTGGGCTGTGATCACTTCGGGAGGTGATCACGGGCATATACTATATACTTTACACTGTTACATTACCTGTGATACTGTTCGGAGTTGGGGGCTGAAAGGACAGGTGGCTCCATCCCGGTAGAGGTGGGCCTGGGTTCCCGACGGTCCCCGACGGTTACTTTGTGGCGGAGCGACAGGGCAGGTTGAGACCACCTAGGAGACAGGTGGGCCTGGCCTTGTTCGGCATTCGCGGATACTTAACACGCTTAACGAGATCTTGGTATTTGATCTGAGTCGGCTACGAGCCTATACGCACTAACCATCTACGTGGGAGTAGTTCTGGGTATCCTGACGTCGTGGTATCAGCCGAAGCACTTCAGACGTCAGCGACGGAGCGGCGCGCGCCGGATTGGAACGTAAGCCTGCTCTTGTATTAAGGGGGCTAGTTCTGCTTACGGCCGCCCTCGCAATGTGCAGGTGTGCTATGGGCGATGGGCCCAGACCCCTGTGCGCTTAGGTTTAGACCGGCGTGCTGGCCTCTCTGTTTTGCCTAGGTAGGGCTGCGACGTGTTGATCTTCCGAGGCCGGGCATGACCCAGGAAAGTGTGTCCGGCCAAATGGGATCGAGCGTGTTGGGTAATGTGGTGCACCCCTGCAGGGAAGTTAATCTATTCGAATAGCCGTGATCTTCGGTAACAGGACGACTTGGAGTTGTACCTTGACCTTATGACAACTAGAACCGGATACTTAATAAAACACACCCTTCCAAGTGCCAGATACAACCGGTGGTCGCTCTCTCTCAGGGATACGAGGAGGGGATCGCCGGGTAGGATTATGCTATGCGATGCTACTTGGAGATGCTACTTGGAGGACTTCGGTCTACTCTCTTCTACATGCTGCAAGACGGAGGCTGCCAGAAGCGTAGTCTTCGATAGGACTAGCTATCCTCCTCTTATTCTGGCATTCTGCAGTTCAGTCCACTGATATGGCCTCCTTACACATATACCCATGCATATGTAGTTTAGTTCCTTGCTTGCGAGTACTTTGGATGAGTACTCACGGTTGCTTTCTCCCCCCTTTTTCCCCCTTTCCTTTCTTTCTGGTTGTCGCAACCAGATGCTGGAGTCCAGGAGCCAGACGCCACCGTCGACGACGACCCCTACTACACCGGAGGTGCCTACTACTACGTGCAGCCCGCTGGCGATGTCCAGGAGTAGTTAGGAGGATCCCAGGCAGGAGGCCTGCGCCTCTTTCGATCTGTATCCCAGTTTGTGCTAGCCTTCTTAAGGCAAGCTTGTTTAACTTATGTCTGTACTCAGATATTGTTGCATCCGCTGACTCGTCTATGATCGAGCACTTGTATTCGAGCCCTCGAGGCCCCTGGCTTGTATTATGATGCTTGTATGACTTATTTTATTTGTAGAGTTGTGTTGTGATATCTTCCCGTGAGTCCCTGATCTTGATCGTACACATTTGCGTGCATGATTAGTGTACGATTGAATCGGGGGCGTCACAATCACCCTTTCCTCTTCAAGGGAAAACCAACGCAGTGCTCAAGAGGTAGCAGGCTACCTATTCTGCTCAACTCCAAATGAGCTGAAACTTCACAGAGAATTTTTATGGAATATATAATAAATATTAGAGCCAATAAGTACCAGAGGGGCCCACCAGGTGGGCGCAACCCACCTGGGCACGCGAGAGAGCCCAGACATGCCCTGGTGGGTTGTGCCCTCCTCAGCCCACCTCCGGTGCCCCTCTTCTGGTATATAAGTCATTTTGACCTAGAAAAAAAGAAAGGGAGGACTTTCAGGACGAAACACCGCCATCTCGAGGCGGAACTTGGGCAGGAGCACTTTTGCCCGCGGGCGGAGCGATTCCATCGGGGAACTCCCCTCTTGGAGGGGGAAGATCATTGTCATCATCATCACCAACAACTCTGTCATCTTGGGGAGGGCAATCTCCATCAACATCTTTAACAACACCATCTTCTCTCAAACCCTAGTTCATCTCTTGTGTTCAATCTTTGTACCGGAACTATATTGGTACTTGTGGGTGACTAGTAGTGTTGATTACATCTTGTAGTTGATTACTATATCTTTTATTTGGTGGAAGATTGTATGTTCAGATCCAATATGCTATTTAATACCCATCTGATCTTGAGCATAATTATCATTGGTAAGTAGTTACTTTTGTGTCGGTGGAAACGACACCTATGGAATCACTGGGATCCCTTCTACGGTTGGCGGGCCCGGGGTTGTGCAAAGAGCGGGTCTGGCGGTCAGCACAAGGATCGTTTACCCAGGTTCGGGCCGCAGAGACGTGTAATACCCTAGTCCTGGTTTGATGTCCTCGGCAAGGGTCTTGCTGGGGGCCCGGCAATGGTCTTGCCGTGGCACCGCGGTCATCCCCGGCAAGGATCCTGCCGGGGGTCTCATGGATTTCCTTGGTAAGGATCTTGCCAAGGATCATTGTCTTCTGGTTCTCATCTGATCTTGTGTATTTATGATCTCCACAAAGATCTGCATGCCACCATGGAGGTGCCTCCCGAGCCTTAGTTCCGATGTGGTTGATGGCGTTGGAACCCCTTGGCTCAAGGGCGGCGCGCTCTGCCGGCACAGGGCAAGTTGCCCCGGCAAGGCTCTTGCTGGGGCTGCGGAGGCTGCCCAGGCAAGGGTCTTGCCGGGGGAGTCCACCTCGCCCTCTTGCTCTTTGTGCCTCTGGTCTTGACGTCGCTCTGCCCATCTTGTGCCTCCGGTTCCTCCCTTTGACCTGCTAAGTGCGGTCACATGTGCGGCTCTAACTGCCCGTGCACAAGTAGAGGGGTAAAAAGGAGGTCCCCTACTTTTGTACACCGACAGGAGCCCCCGGGCCTGGGCCACACATAAGCACAACACGTTGTTGGGCTAGGCCCAGAACGGTGCGCGGGTAGGCGGGGCAGATTTTTACTTGTAGTAACTCCTTCGCTCGCTGCGCTTCCCCATGACCCACGTTGAACGCGCGACATGGAGGGTCATGCGTGACGTTGGGGTCATGCGTGGGGCGGTTTCCGCATGCATGCGTCATGTCGTAGTAAATGGTAAAGAGGCGGCCCGTGCCTTCCCCGTAAAAAGGAATAATTGCAGGCGCGCTGCTCATTTACCCTCTGTGCCTTCTCCAATCTCGAAACCGCCGTCCCCTCCTTCTTCCTCCTCAAGCTCTTGCTCTCGCTCGCCGCCACCGCGTCTTCGCTGTGCTTCATCCTTCGCCTCTCGCAGGTGCCATGGCACCCAAAACTAGCAAAGGCAAGGGAGTGGCCAAGGACGCCGGGGGGAAGGAGCCGCCGGAGAGTGACTTGGCGGCGCGGCGGACGCAGCTCGCTTACTTTCCCTCGACGGTCGATGCAGCCCATCTCCGGGATAACTTCAAGCCCCTGTGGGGGTGCAAGACGGGGGAGACGACGGGGCATCCGGCCACGCGCATCATCCCTACTGATTTCGCCAAGGCCGGCCCGAATTGGTACCCATTCTACGTCCATTACTTTTCCTGCGGGCTCTGCCCCCCTTTCTCCGATTTCTTCAATGACGTCATGCACACCTACGGCTTCCTCCTTCTCGATTTCACTCCGAATTCCGTGTTGTGCATGGCCCTTTTTGCCCATATTTGCGAGGGCTTCGCCGGAGTGCATCCCAGCACATCGCTTTTCCTCCACTACTTCTATCCTCGGATCTAGAAGGGAGGCGCCAGCTCTGGTTGTGTCGCGTGGATCCCGAGGACCCAGGAGAACGGGACATATTCGTAGGGCTCTCAGAAGGAGAGGTGGGAGGAGTGGCAGAGCCGGTGGTGCTGGATTGAGGAGGAGGACCCACAAGAATTTTGCCAGGTTCGCCAGGCGCCGCTGGTTCGCAGAGATGACTGGGGCGATGTCGACGCCCAGGATGAGAAGCTCAAGATCGCCACCACCAGGATTCATCGCCTCACCTTTGCCGGGCTCACCTTGGAGATGATTGGGGCGGATTTCATCCGCCACCGAATCGCTCCACTGCACAACAAGGGGAGGCCGGCCTGGCTTTTCAGGAATGCGGCTGACATCATGAGGCTTCGCCCCGGCTTGAACCACAACTTGACGGTGATGGGGCATGCCCACTACTGCCAGCAGCTTTTTCAGCTCGACGAGAACCGCGACGGCAGGGCCGAGATGATTGGCAAGGCTGCGAAGGCCGGCAAGGTCGCCAAGGGGCCCCTGTTTGGGTTGCCGGCGGGGGTGGTCCCGCTGAGCAAGAACTCCCGCCAAACCGACATCATCGCCATGATGCCGAACTTCAATGCGCATGGCCTTGACCCAAATTGGGCCGAGCTGGAGGCGGATCAGGTGCAGAAGTTCTTCGACACCTTGTCGGAGAAGTACGTATGCGATGAGCCACTGCTCATCGAAGGCACCACCCAAGCGGAGCTGGACTATATCGCCGCCAGGGCGGTGGAGGCGGAGCTTGCCAAGGAGGCCGACAGCACTGGCGGCGTGGAGGACGAGGCCGTGGCGGCCGCGGAGGAGAGGGAGCTCGTCCAGTGGGCGGAATCTGCTGGGGAGGCCAGCAGCGCCGGCACCGGGGCCCCTCTCATTGAAGATGTGGTCGATGAGTCATCTGAGGAGGAGGTCGAGGCTGTCAACCCCCCGGCCATGGGGAGAGGGCATGTCCTGCAGCGGGCCAGCTCTGGTGAGGCGGTCCGGCCCGGTAGGGCCGCACAACTGCAACAAACCCAGGAGGCGTCCGTGCGCCAGACGAGGGCCGCGACGGCTAGGAAGGCGATGAAGGCTACGGTGGCGAAGAATAAAGCGACTGCCTCTTCTTTGTCCAAGCGTCCTCGGACTCCACCCACTTCCCCTCCTCCCGCAGGCGACAACACGTAGGTCGTCTTCGACTTTGGGTCCCTTAGCCCGAGGAGGAACAGGAAGGCAGCAGAAGAGGAGGCAGAGGATGAGTAAGTATCTTGTCTTTTTTCATGTCCGTCCCCTCAAACCATGCCGCTTTTCTTGACTTGTCTTCATCTTTGCAGGGATATGGAGACGGTGGCCCAAAGGGTGGTGAAGAGGGCCAGGGCCTCGACGGGCGGCCAGCCCTCGGCGTGCACTGCGAGTACACCACTGGTGGTGGAGAGCAGCCCGGATAGCAGCCCCCGACGCAGCCCCCAGCGTGCGTTCATCACTCGCTCCCCATCAACGTGTGCTGGGGCACGATCTCTTGGTGCTGACCTTGCCGTGGTTGCAGGAGGGGGATGGCAGCAGGAGGAGCCACTGAGGGCCACCCCCAACACGCCGCCCCGAGGGGCGTCCCCGGCAAGGGCGCCAAGCACCGAGCCCATGCGCACGGAGGAGGAGGAGGAGGCGAACCCGGGCGCCAGCGGCTCCGTCACGGCACCAAATGTTGGTGGGGAGGCGGCCACTTCTTCCCAGCCTGGCACGGGTGAGTTGTTTGCCTTCTGTCCCCGCTCGTTTTTCTTCTTTTAAATTTTGGTCTTGACTTCGCCTCATTCCCTTTCTCGGTATCCAGATCCTTCCTAGGCAGACCGGGAGGACGTGGACACCGTAATCGAGGAGGTTGCCAAGGATGCCGCGGCCGAGGCCGACAAGATCACTGCTGAGGAGGCCGCCAAGGGGCCTGCCAGGGAGACCGGCAAGGCCGCTGCTGAGGAGGCCGGCGAGGGGCCTGCCGGGGAGGCCAACAAGGCCGCTACCGAGGAGGAGGTGGTTGATGACCATCCTTCCTCCTCCGCTGCCTCTGGCTCGGGCAAGTACCTGAAGGTGAGCGATGACCTGTTCGTCCACCTCCCATGGACGGCGAGCACCAGGTCGCCCGCTGAGGGGGAGGTGTTCGACGACGAGGTGCTTGCCACCGCAGGGCTTGAGGTCGTTGACGAACCGAGCACCGGTGGTGGCGGTTCCCAAGAAGAGCGGCTCCTCCAGGGCATGAGCGCCAACTTTCATAAGCTCCAGGCGCTTCACCGTGCCCGCCTGGACAAGGCCAAGTCCAGGATGGCGGTGGTGGACAAGGCAGAGGCGTACCTCGAGGGGTGCGTCGCCGAGACGCAGGCTTGGTTCCGCCAGGCCTGTGAGGAACTGAAGACCGCCCAGGATCTGCTGGCCGAGTGCAAGCTGGAGCTTGTCATGAAGCAGGCCGATATCGAGAAGGCCTAGGACGTGGCGAGACAAAAGGCCGCCAAGGACGAGGCTGCTCGGCGCCAGCACCAGGCCGCGCTGAACTCTCGGGAGGAGGACCTTGCCGCTCGCGGGGAGAAACTCGCCGTGACACTCCGTGGCAAGGACGAGGAGGTCAAGAAGCTTGTCGTGCAGTGGACCCAGGAACTGGAGCAAATGCATGAGGAGGCACTCAATTCTTAGGCCCAGGTCCATGCCGGCAAGGCTAATGAGCTGGGGGTGGAGTGGGACGGGCTGAAGAAGCAGATCCTGGAGCTGACGAGGGAGAGGGACGCGGCCAAAGGCGCTTTGGCTGACGCGCAGGCCACAGTCCTCGGCAAGGCCGAGCTACTCTCCAAGGCCAATGACTCCATCCAAGACCTGAAGCTAAAGCTGGAGGGTCTTGAGGGGACACCGTCGGAGGTCAGGGCCCGAGAGGAGACCCTGACCAAGAATCTTGAAAAGGAGAGGCAGCTGTGGAAGAACGAAGCCGCCAACCACGAGGATTTTGTGAAGGGCGAGAACCTCTGGATCAACCGCCTCGTCGGCGTCGCCGGCAGGATCACCACGCAGTTGGATACCATGGGGATGCCAAACGTGAGGTACGTCCCAGAGCCGAGCATGAGTCCCAATGCCAGGCTGACCCTGTTCTTCGAGGGTGTTCTCAGGGCCCTGGAGTAGTTCCGCTCCAACAGGGTGGCCTCTCTGGCCGATGATGCTTAGAGGCTTTGCCGGGGTGCCATGACCAAGGTCCTCACCAAGGTGGCATACTGGAACCCCGACCTCGACTTTGACGTTGCACTGGAGAGCTTGCCGGAGGACGTGGACCTCGCGACGCTCGAGGAGCGTATCAAGCCCGTCATCAGCCGCATTGACGGAGTTTGGAGGATAGAAGGTCAGCGCCGGGACTAGGCACCCCATTTCTTATCGCCCCTGCAGGTTCACGACCAAGACAATTTTTATCTTTAGTTAGAACCACAACAACAATTGATGTAATATAACTCTGCAGTGCTTTTGAAATGATGCATGTTATTTTCCTGTTTGATCTCCCTTTGTATGTCCACCCTACGGTAATCGGGTCGGCTTGCCGGTGCGGAAACCCAGGCCGTAACGCCTTGAGGATGGATCCCCAATGGCCTGCCGGGTGTGCTTGATGCCGGACAAACCACTTCACTGCTCTTAACGCGGCCGCTCGAACTGTCGAGCAGACTCAAGATAGAACGAGAGCGTTGCCAATCACATAAGGTCACCCTGCCGTTCTCGACGCAGCCGCTTGAACTGTTGAGTGAACTCGAAACAGAACGAGGGCGTTGCCAATAGTGGTAGGGCCCCATTACGTGCAGGTTTTCCATACACAGGGCAAGATCGTCAAGGACTACAACCTTATATATAAAAAGGAATTGCTCAAAGTTTTGCATGACTTAGCTTTTCTGCCGCTGCGTGAGCGTTCACTGCATCCACCGAGGATGCCATTTGTTCGGTCGTCTTCTTCCTTGGAGTGACGACCATGATGAAGCCGCTACTTCAACCAGAACAGATTTCCACAACTACGTCCCCTACCTGGCGCGCCAAAGATGTCAGTGGAAACGACACCTATGGAATCACGGGGATCCCTTCTATGGTTGGCGGGCGCGGAGTTGTGCAAAGAGCGGGTCTAGCGGTCAGCACAAGGATCATTTACCCAGGTTTGGGCCACGGAGACGCGTAATACCCTAGTCCTGCTTTGATGTATATTTGGGCGTTCTTGAGTTCTTGAACTAGCTACGGTGTGTGTCTAGTTCCAAAGACCCGAATCCCTCTCCAGTACGCCTCGGGCCTCCTTTTATAGCCAAAAATGGGGTCGCCATGGTGGCGCATAGGAGGTGGAAAGGTGTATAGTGGCTGAGTCTATCCTCTGGCACCGTCGGACAAACGCATTTAATGCGCTTCCGACGTGCCCCTCTTGCTTTATCGGGGACGGCAAGGAAGCTCGTCCCAGCTGTCGTCGCCTCGCCTGGCTCTGGCATGCGTCCGAGCTGACGAGGCATTGTAGCGCCACGTTGGCTGGCTACTAGGCTAGCGTGGTGGTGGAGTCTTCACGAAGACTTGCATGCCACCACACATGTCCTTGCTGAGTCGGTGTGGAGGCCGCACGCTGCCACGCAGATGCCTGCTCAACTGGTCGAGCTAGCAGTTGCATGGGAGCGGCAGTGGAGTCTTGGCAGACGTGGGCCTGGCTGCGGACCCGCGGATGTCCTTGGTAAGGGTCTTGCCGGGGGCCCGGCAAGGGTCTTGCCGTGGCACCGCGGTCTTCCCCGGCAAGGATCTTGCCGGGGGTCTCGTGGATTTCCTTGGCAAGGATCTTGCCAAGGATCGTCGTCTTCTGGTTCTCATCTGATCTTGTGTATTTATGATCTCCACAAAGATCTGCATGCCACCATGGAGGTGCCTCCCGAGCCTTGGTTCCGATGTGGTTGATGGCGTTGGAACCCCTTGGCTCAAGGGTGGCGCGCTCTGCTCGCATTGGGCAAGTTGCCCCGGCAAGGGTCTTGCCGGGGGAGTCCACCTCACCCTCTTGCTCTCTTTGCCACTGGTCTTGGCGTTGCTCTGCCTGTCTTGTGCCTCCGGTTCCTCCCTTTGCCCTGCTAAGTGCGGTCGCAGGTGCGGCTCTGACTGCCCGTGCACAAGTAGAGGGGTAAAAAGGAGGGACCCTACTTTTGTACACCGACATTTTGTTCTTCAGGTCACGGGAGAAATCTTGTTGCAAGTAATCATGTGAATTTTATATGTGTTCAATATTTTTGATGGTATGTATGTTGTGATTCCCTTAGTGGTGTCATGTGAACGCAAACATGACACTTCACCATATTTGAGCCTAAGGGAATGCATTTTTGATACATCTGCAACGTATCTATAATTTTTGATTGTTCCATGTTGTTATATTATCATTCTGGGATGTTTTATAATCATTTTATAGTCATTTTATATCATTTTTGGTACTAACCTATTGTTGGGGAATGTAGTAATTCACAAAATTTCCTACGATTACGCAAGATCTAACTAGGAGATGCATAGAAACGAGAGGGGAGAGTGTGTCCATGTACCCTCGTAGACCGAAAGCGGAAACCTTTAGTAACGCGGTTGATGTAGTCGAATGTCTTCACGATCCAACCGATCCAAGTACCGAACGTACGGCACCTCCGTGTTCAACACACGTTCAGCACGATGACGTCCCTTGAGCTCTTGATCCAGTTGAGGACGAGGGAGAGTTCCATCAGCACAACAGCGTGGCGACGGTGATGATGAAGTTTCAGGCACAGGGCTTCACCTAAGCACTACGACGATATGACCGAGGTGTTGAACTGTGGAGGGGGGGCACCGCACACGGCTAAGAGATTGTCTGTTGTGCTATTGGGGTGCCCCTTGGCCACGTATATAATGGAGGGAGGGAGAGGGGAGGCCGGCCAGGTTGGGTGCGCCAGGGGGGGAGTCCTACTTGGACTCCTAGTCCAAGTAGGATTCTCCCCTCTTCCTTTATTCCACCAGAGGGAAAGGAAGGAGGGGAGAAGGAGAAGGAAGGAGGGGGCCGCGCCCCCACCCCTAGTCCAATTCGGTTTGGGCAGGGGGGAGGCGCGCGCCACCTCATGTCCCTTCTTCCCTCTCTCCACTAAAGCCCACTAAGGCCCATTAACTTCCCCGGGGGGTTCTGGTAACCTCCCGGTACTCCAGAAAAATGCTCGAACTACTCAGAACCATTCCGATGTCCAAATGCAACTTTCCAATATATGAATCTTTACCTCTCGACCATTTTGAGACTCCTCGTCATGAATGTTATCTCATCCGAGACTCTGAACAAACTTCGGTCATCAAATCACATAACTCATAATACAAATCATCATCGAACGTTAAGCGTGCGGGCCCTACGGGTTCGAGAACTATGTAGACATGACCGGGACATATCTCCGGTTAATAACCAGTAGCGGAACCTGGATGCTCATATTGGCTCCTACATATTCTATGAAGATCCTACGTCATTCCCTTTGTCATAGATATGTAATTTGCCTGAGATTCGATCGTTGGTATCCACATACCTAGTTCAATCTTGTTACCGGCAAGTCTCTTTACTCGTTCCGTAACGCACCATCCTGTAACTAACTCGTTAGTCACATTGCTTGCAAGGCTTATCGTGATGTGAATTACCAAGAGGGCCTAGAGATACCTCTCTGATACACAGAGTGACAAATCCTAATCTTGATATATGCCAACTCAACAAACACCATCGGAGACACCTATAGAGCATCTTTATAATTAGGCAGTTACATTGTGACATTTGATAGCACACAAGGTGTTCCTCCGGTATTCGGGAGTTGCATAATCTCATAGTCAGAGAAACATGTATAAGTCATGAAGAAAGCAATAGGAATAAAACTAAACGGTCATTATGCTAAGCTAATGGATGGGTCTTGTCCATCACATCATTATCTAATGATGTGATCCCGTTCATCAAATGACAACACATGTCTATGGTCAGGAAACTTAACCATCTTTGATTAACGAGCTAGTCTAGTAGAGGCACACTAGGGACATACTGTTTGTCTATGTAGTCACACATGTACTAAGTTTCTAGTTAATACAATTCTAGCATGAATAATAAACATTTATCATGATATAAGGAAATATAAATAACAACTTTATTATTGCCTGTAGGGCATATTTCCTTCAGTCTCCCACTTGCACTAGAGTCAAATCTAGATTACATAGTAATGATTCTAACACCCATGGAATCTTGGTGCTGATCATGTTTTTCTCATGAGAGAGGCTTAGTCAACGGGTCTGCAACAGTCAGATCCGTATGTATCTTGCAAATCTCTATATCTCCTTCCTTGACTTGATCGCGGATGGAATTGAAGCATCTCTTGATGTGTTTGGTTCTCTTGTGAAATCTAGATTCCTTCGCCAAGGCAATTGCTCTAGTATTGTCACAAAAGATTTTCATTGGACCTGATGCACTAGGTATTACACCTAGATCGGATATGAACTCCTTCATCCAGACTCGTTCATTTGCTGCTTCCGAAGCAGCTATGTACTCCGCTTCACATGTAGATCCCGCCACGACGCTCTGTTTGGAACTGCACCAACTGACAGCTCCACCATTCAATAAAAATACGTATCCGGTTTGTGACTTAGAGTCATCCGGATCAGTGTCAAAGCTTGAATCGACGTAACCATTTATGAAGAGCTCTTTGTCACCTCCATAAACGAGAAACATATCCTTAGTCCTTTTCAGGTATTTCAGGATGTTCTTGACCCCTGTCTAGTGATCCACTCCTGGATTACTTTGGTACCTCCCTGCTAAACTTATAGCAAGGCACACATCATGTCTGGTACACAGCATTGCATACATGATAGAACCTATGGCTGAGGCATAGGGCATGACTTTCATTTTCTCTCTATCTTTTGCAGTGGTCGGGCATTGAGTCTGACTCAACTTCACACCTTGTAACATAGGAAAGAACCCTTTCTTTGACTGATCCATTTTGAACTTCTTCAAAACTTTATCAAGGTATGTGCTTTGTGAAAGTCCAATTAAGCGTCTTGATCTATCTCTATAGATCTTGATGCCCAATATAAAGCAGCTTCATCGTGGTCTTTCATTGAAAAATTCTTATTCAAGTATCCTTTTATGCTATCAAGAAATTTTGTATTATTGCCAATCAACCACATATAATATTAGAAATTATACAGAGCTCCCACTCACTTTCTTGTAAATACAGGCTTTTCACGTAAGCATCACAGCCCCAAACTTTAAGAAACGACAGCTTAGGTTTCTTGCCAAACCACAGTTCATATGGTGTTGTCTCAACGGATTTAGATTGTGCCCCATTTAACGTGAGTGCAGCCGTCTCTAAAGCATAACCCCAAAAAGATAGCGGTAAATCAGTAAGAGACATCAACTTATTTGCCGTCTGCCAGTTCTTTGCAAAGAGGAACTTTGCCATCTGCTTGCAAAAAATAGACGGCAAAGAACTGACAGACGGCAAAGATGCCTGTTGCCATCAGCCAATTATTTGCCGTCTGCCAGCAGATGGCAAAGAATCTTTACCATGTGCTGGCGGACGGCAAAGAGGTGGGGCTATCTCTTTTTTTGCGGGTACAAAGAAAATCGTTGACCCCCACCTCCTCTCTCTGTCTCCCCTCTCTCCGCACGGCCCCCACCTCCTCTCTCTCTCTCCCCTCTCTCTCTCTCCCGCTCGTCTCTCCCTCTCCCTCGCGCGAGCACCTATGGCGGCCGATTTCGACGAGCTCCGACGGGATTCGACGCCGCCCAGCACACCTACGTGACCCCCTCGCCCCGCTCCTCCATCCCCTCCGACCAGATCTGACTCGCGCGTCCTCCAGCGACCACGCGTGACCCTCCCCCGCGGCTAGGGTTTCGGCCACCACATCGCCGGCGTGGCTCCGGTCTTGCTCCGGTGACTCAGGTGAGTCTCTTCACTCCTCCTCGTCACATCCATCCCTCTCTTTCTCACCGCGTCGCGTCGCGTCTCCTCTCCCTCACAGATCCATCACACCAGGAAGCCATGGACGGGAAGGACGCCATGGACGGGAAGGACGTCGTGGAGGACGCAGCTCCACCACTGCCCCAACGCCATCCAGGTCCGCCCCTTCTCCTCTTCTCCCCTCTTGGATTTCTTCTTTTCCTGCCTTGCACCCGTCCACTCAAGTTCTAAACCAAACAAGAAAAATTATCAATCTTGTTTTTGCTGCATATGCAATAATGGTTGAGGAGGACTCAGTTGTTCACTTCTATAATTGTGCCATAAATCGGTTTACTCTGCTTGAGGGCTGCCGTGGTTAGCTCGATTTGATAGGGTCCTTACTACATATGTTGCAGGGATTTAACTTGACTTGTTAATAATGAGTGTCAATCAATCAAACACAAGGAAACTATAAATGCTTACTATTTCGTATAGTGATCGTTGTGTTGTGTATGGGTAAAACTTGTGTTGTCCTTATCTACTTCGGAGGCATCATCATGTGTTGTCAATTTAGTTTCTGCCATGGTTTTGGTTTGTTCCTGCTTATGCCAAATTGATCATTCATTGCTTCTGAACACTCTACCTTTAATCTTTGCTTCTGTAAAACCGGCCTTTCTTCTATTGAATGGAGTGTTTGCTTGCTATGCGGGAAAAGTAGCTCATTCATCGCTGATTTGGCATGTGCAACCAAAGTGGACGGACCACATTTAGGTCCGGTCGCCGTGAGGATCCTCTGGCGGTGCTGGATGTGTCGTGGCACAGTGGTGCCCCCGGGTGGCGCCTCCGTGCTGCGGTGCCCCTGGTTGGCGCCTTCGTGCCCGTGCTCTCACTGGCGCCGCCGTTGTGGTGCTCTCTGGCAAGCTCCGACTTGTTGTGGTGGTGTTGGTTGTGATGCTGGTCACACCATAGTGATGGTGTGGCTGCATCCTGCTTCGGCTACAACTCCTTTTGGTGAGCTTCTCCTTGCTCCCCTCCTGATCTCTCTAATGCATAGCTCTTGATCTTGTTGGATGTGAGGCTCTATTAGCTGTGGTTAGCTGCTGTAGATGAGCATCAACTTCTATTGGAGCTCTCTGTGATGGATTCTTGCTGTGTCAGGGTTTTGGTCAGTGACCATCTATGTGTATTTGTGAAGTATATATACTCCTATACTGCTCTGTTTTGTGTAGTTGATCCTGGAGTTGTTACTTTGGTCAGTTACTTTACTCATGAACGGATACTCACTTGTTCTTAGTTATTTTACTTCTAATACTGATATGAACAGATACCACTTGGTTTGGCTATTCCTATTTGTCTCTTTCTAATAGCCTATGAACAGATACTATACTTGGTTTTGGCTATTACTTTCCTAGTTTTCTACTGATAAGACATATACTACATCTGATTTGGGCAGTGATGCTGGTCTGAGCCCCCCTCTCTTAGGCTTAATTTACATGTGACTATCCCTGTGCTGTGATGAACTAGCCCTGGCACTTCTAGGCTGTCTGAGCACATAATCCCTCAAGTATACCTTGAGGTCTTCTGTAGCTCTCCTTAATAGTTATCTCTTCTAAGCTGCTGGTGGTTAGATGTGTTGGGACTTGGTCTGGTTGGCTGGTTGTGATGTATATCTCCTCCTGGAGCTTTGTTTTTGGCGTTGCACAGTGACATGTACCTATTGTCACTAGACAAAACTGATTGTGGTGATGAAGTCTAATCTTTGGCTTTAATCACTAGTTTTTAGTTGCCTTAATTCCTGGAGCTAGTACTGATAGTGGTCTTTGTGTTGGCATTTAACTTACTGCTAATTGTGGTGGCTTCTTGATTGGGTCCTTGGCTGGTTCTCTTCTTTGGCTCTTCGGTATTGGTTTACTCTATTTGGCTTTCTAATTAAGATCACTTTGAAAATCAGGATCTTAACTAAGATTATCTTGATCTCAAGTACTGGCTCCTACAGCATTGCATTTCACCAAGTGAAATGCTACATTTCTACTCCTAACCCATTCTCTCTCTCTTAGTGTTTTTGTTATGCAGGTTGGAAGAAAAGAAGAAGATCCAGAGAAGATCTTAGTAATAAGATAGTTTTTAGGAAAATAGATATTTAGTTTTAGACCATTCCTTGTAATATTTGTTGGATATGTGTTCATGGATATGTGTTGGATATATATGTGTTCATGACTATATATTGGTAACATGTGTTGGATATGTGTTCATGGATATGTGTTGGATATATATGTGTTCATGAGTATTGGTAATATGTGTTGGATATGCTATATTGGTCATACATATAGTCTATGTTTGATTGTGTTTGATTTTCTATGAAAATGAATTGATATAAGAAGAAACAGAATTAATGCCTATTTGGTCTCTTTGCCATCTGCCAACAGATGGCAAAGAGCCTGCAGCCTTTGTCGTCTGCCAGCAGATGGCAAATAGCCGAGCCCTTTGCCGTCTGCCAGCACATGGTAAAGAGTCGTGCCCTTTGCCGTCCGCTGCAAAAAACAGACGGCAAAGAAGGCCTTTGCCGACCCTGTCTTTGCCATCGCTGTTTGCCGTCCGTGGCGGACGGCAAAGGACTTTGCCGTCCGCCATCCTAGCCTTTGCCGTCCGCCATGGCTGATGGCAAAGTACCAGATTCTTGTAGTGGCACACCATATCTAATAAAGTACAATTACGACGTTCGGACACACCATTACGCTGTTGTGTTCCAGGTGGCGTGTGAAACGTCTCCAACGTATCTATATTTTTTGATTGTTCCATGATGTTTTACTATCAATCTTGGATGTTTTATAATCATTTTATATCATTTTTTGGTACTAACCTATTGACAAAGTGCCAAGTGCCAGTTGCTGTTTTTTCCATGTTTTTACATTGCAAAAAATCAATATCAAACAGAGTCCAAATGCCACGAAACTTTACGGAGATTTTTTATGGGACAGAAGGAAGGCAATGGGCCCTGGTTGCACCATAAGTAGGTTGTGCCCACCTCGAGTGCCCACCTCGGGTGCCCCCTAGTGGGTTGTGCGTGAGTAGTTCTGGACTTCGCGTGCCCTGGTGGGTTGTGCCCACCTCGGGTGCCCCTCGGACCGCCTCTTTGCTCTATAAATACCCCAAAAATACCAAACCCTAGGGGAGTCGACGAAATATTCATCTAGCCGCCGCAGAGTCCAGAACCACCAGATCCAATCTAGACACCATCTCGGATGGGGATTCACCACCTCCATTCGTGCCTCTCCGATGATGCGTGAGTAGTTCTTTGTAGACCTTCGGGTCCGTAGTTAGTAGCTAGATGGCTTCATCTCTCTCTCTCTTGATCATCAGTACAATGGTCTTTTGGAGATCCATATGATGTAACTCTTTTGCAGTGTGTTTGTTGGGATTGATGAACTTCGAGTTTATGATCAGATCTATGTTTTTATATCCATGAAAGTATTTGAGTTTCTTTGATCTCTTTTATGCGTGATCTCTTATGGCCTCGCATTTCTTCTCTGATATTTGGGTTTTGTCTGGCCAACTTGATCTATTTGTCTTGCAATGGGAAGAGGTGCCCGGTAGTGCGTTCGATCTTATGGTGCTTGATCCTATTGCAGAAAGGGAACCGACACGTATGTATCATTGCTACTAAGGATAAACGACGAGATCTATATCTACCGCCATATAGATAAACAGATCTTGTCTACATCATGTCATCATTCTTATTGCATTACTCCATTTTTCCATGAACTTAATACACTAGATGCATGCTGGACAGCGGTCGATGTTTGGAGAAATAGTAGTAGATGCAGGCAGGAGTCGGTCTACTAATCTTGGACGTGATGCCTATGTAATGATCATTGCTTGGATATCGTCATGAGTATTTGAATTTCTATCAATTACCCAACAGTAATTTGTTTACCCACCGTTTGCTATTTTTCTTGAGAGAAGCCACTAGTGAAACCTACGGCCCCCGGGTCTTATTTCTCATATATTTGCCTTTGCGATCTACTTTTTCTTGCTTTTATTTTAAGATCTATTAAACCAAAAATACAAAAATATATTGCCAAACTTTATTTTATTTGTGATCTATTTATCCAATCTATTACAACCTTTTTACCGTCACACACCAATTTTTGGCGCCGTTACCCGAAAGGGATTGACAACCCCTTTAACTCGTCGGGTTGCGAGGTGTTGTTATTTGTGTGCAGGGGCTATTTACGTTGTGTTGCTTGGTTCTCCTACTGGTTTGATACCTTGGTTTCATAACTAAGGTAAATACTCTACCGTCGCTGTGCTACATCATCCCTCCCTCTCTGGGGAAATACCAACGTAGTTCTAGCTGCCATCAAGGAGAATTTCTGGCGCCGTTGCCGGGGAGGATCAAGTCAAGATAGTCTCCCGTCAACGTGCCAACTTTTGGCGCCGTTGCCGGGGAGGATCTTCAACATATACCAGGTTCCTAATCACAAATCTCATCTCCTTGCAATTTACATTATTTGCCATTTGCCTCTCATTTGCCTCTCCCCCACTTCACAGAAATTTGCCGTTTTATTCGTCTCTTCTTCGTTCTCCTTTTGTTTTGTTGGATCTTTTGTTTGCTTTTTTGCCATGTGCCTTCTATATGCTTGCATCTTCGCTTGCTAAAAATCTATTGATATGGATCCCCATCCACTTGTAATCTTTTTAAAGGATCCAATCATGATGAACCAATTGCTAGTGAGTTGAGTGCACTAGATTATCTTTATGGAGTTTTGCATGAGATTCATGAATCTGAAAATTGTGATGAAGAAATTTATGAAGTGTTTCATGATAGCTCATTGAATGAAAAGCATGATTACAATGATTTTACTATAAATTCTATTAATGTCAATTGTTCTAATAATATGCAAAACCCCAAGCTTGGGGATGCTAATTTTGCTATGTTGACTACTTGTTGCAATGATCATGATTGGGGTGATGATTCTTATGATCTTAAAATTTTATTTATGCCTCATGATGAATATATTTGCAATAATATTAAAAGTGGGTTCGGAAGAGTGTCAACTCTAGGTAAAAATAATCCCACCTATTGGGAGAGTGTTCAATCTTATGAAATTTTTGATAAAAGTTGGCTTGGAGAGGTCATGACTTCATTTGATGATAATCCCACTATTTTGGAAGAGTGTCAACTTTGCATGCATGTGGATCATGTAGAGAATATGTTATGTGATAGCTATATTATTGAATTTGAATATGATCCTACATGTAATTACTATGAGAGAGGAAAATATGGTTGTAGAAATTTTCATGTTACTAAATTACCTCTCGTTATGTTGAGATCGTTAATGTTTTATTCCTCTTCTTTGCATATGTTAGATGTTTCTTGTCTTGATAATTTTTTTCTTATAAAATTCCTATGCATAGGAAGTATGTTAGAATTAAATGTGTTTGTCACATGTATCATGATGCTCTCTTTGTGCTTCAATTCTTGTCTTTTATGTGAGCATCATTGAAATCTTATGCCTAGCTAAGGGCGTGAAACAATAGCGCTTGTTGGGAGGCAACCCAATGAATAAAATTTATTTTTGCTTTTTGCTTTTTGTTCTTGAGTGTTAGAACAATTATGCTACTGTTATGATTGTGTTTTTATGTTTTAATTAGTGTTTGTGCTAAGTAAAGCCTTTAGGATCTTCTTGGGTGATAGTTGTTTGATCTTGCTGAAAAAAATAGAAACTTTCACGCTCATGAAATTAATTTCCATTTTTACCATAGAGCGATAAAATACCCATTACACTTGAAACAGATCAATATACAAATTACTCAGGTCGTCCTAATTTGGCATAAATTTTGGAGTTACATAAGTATAAGAAATAGTCAGATTGCTACAGACTGTTCTGTTTTGACAGATTCTGTTTTCTTTGTATTGTGTGCTTATTTTGATGGCTCTATGGTTTTCTTTGATGTGTTTTTGCCATAGAAAAGTTGTAATACAGTATAATACAAAAACAAAATATTAATTGGTTTGATACAACACTTATAGTAGTGGTTTATTATTCTTATACTAACGGATCTCACAATGGTTTTTGTTGAGTTTTCTGTGATTGAAGTTTTCAAGTTTTGGGTTATCTTACGATGGATGAAGGAAGGATGTAAGAGCTTAAGCTTGGGTACGCCCTGGCATCCCAAGCTATTATTCAAGAATGAGCAACCAACTAAGCTTGGAGATGCCCCCGAGTGGCATCCCCGCTTTCTTCCAACAACTATCGGTATTTTACTTGAGACAATTTTTTTATTCGTCACATGATATGTGTTTTGCTTGGAGCGTATTGTATGATATGTGTCTTTGCTTGTTTTAGTTTGTGTTTTAAGTCATCAATCCTTTCGGGACACAACTTTTTGAGAGATCCAAAATTATGTCATGACTTGTTAGAATTGCTCTCTATGATTCACTTAAATCTTTTATGAGCTAGGACTTGCTCTAGTGCTTCACTTATACTCCCTCCGTTCCAAAATAGATGACTCAACTTTGTACTAACTTTATTACAAAGTTGAGTCATCTATTTTAGAATGGAGGGAGTATCTTTTTGAGCATAGTGTGCTTGTTATTTTTGAAGAAATGCTCTCTTGCTTGACTTAGATTTATTTGAGAATTAGTAAAATTTTGAAGAAATTCTCACTTGCTTCACTTCAATTATTTTGAGAGAAAGAAATTTTTTTATGCTCATGATCTTCACTTATATTTTTTTGAGCTTATGAAAAGCAACACATGAAAATTAGTGCCAAAGTGATAGATATCCAAGAAGGATAAAGTAAAAGAAAATGTCATGAAGATCATTGGACAAAATAAACTTGATTCTTAGTAATAGTTTTGAGATATGATGATGTGATATGTGAGTTATATTGATGAGTAATTGTGCTCTAGTAAGAATATTGGTGTTAAGGTTTGTGATTCCCTATGCATGCACGAAAGTCAATAATCATGCAATGAAAATTATATCCTACTTATGGTGCATTATTCAGTATTAATTATGCTTAATGCTTGCTTATGAGATTATTCGTTTCTTGGTTGGTCGCTTCCCATCTTTTTGCTAGCCTTCATTTTGCACTAATTATGACCTCTACTTGTGCATCCAAAATCCATTAAACCAGTTTTGCCACATGAGTCCACTATATGTACCTATATGCGGTATTGTTTTGCCGTTCTAAGCAAATTTGCATGTGCCATCTCTAATTTTCAAAACAAGCTTCTCTTTTGTGAGTTTGTTTCGCTCGCGGAGGGGTGAGGGGTGGCTAATATTTTCCATGCTAGATGTGTTATTCTCAAGATGAGTGTTTATTCACTTGTCATTGCACGAGAGTAAGGAAAAGGTATTAGGGATGCCCAGTCCCGAAATTCAAAAAAATATTTACTTTATGTTGTCAAATAATAAATTCCTTGGAAAGTGTTGGTATGGAGGGCACCCATGGATACGGTTAGCCATGGAAAGTGAAAGTAATGGTGGAAAAAGGAATAAACTTTACTTTCTATTTGAGAACCGCCTATGATATATCTATGCATGGAAAGTATTGGGAACTCTAAGTCGTTTTCGTTGGTGGGATGGATACCCCTCCCAAAATGTTCTTTATCTCAAAATTTTCGCTTTGAGCTCTGGCACCTCTACAAATCCCTACTCCCCTCTGCGAAGAGACTTTCTTTTACTTTATGCAATTTTTTATTTTGAAATTTTAGTCTCCATCTTCTCTCATAAAAGCACCAACTAGGAGGCAATATGATCGTGCTCAAGTGTTGGGTTTAGTTAATATTCGAGTGTGTTTCATGAATGGATCAATGTTTGAGCATGATGGGCTAGGGATAACTTGTTTTAGCACTGATATTTTGAAAGACATGGTCGCTTGTTGATATGCTTGAGTATCTAGATTATTATGTCAAAACTAGACTATTGCTTTGAATCACATAAAAGTCCAATTGTCCATGCTATAAAGAAAGAAATATGATATGACTTGATGAACATCACTACACATCAAAAGTTCTGATTTTATCACTTACTTACTCAAGGACGAGTAGGAGTTAAGCTTGGGGATGCTGATACATCTCCAAAGTATCTATATTTTTTGATTGTTCCATGTTGTTTTATTATCAATCTTGGATGTTTTATAATAATTTTATAGTCATTTTATATCATTTTTTGGTACTAACCTATTGACATTGCCAAGTGCCAGTTGTTGTTTTTCCATGTTTTTTACATCGTAGAAAATCAATATCAAACGGAGTCCAAATGCCACGAAACTTTACGGAGACTTTTTATGGGCAAGAAGGAAGGCAATGGGCCCTGGTTGCACCATAAATAGGTTGTCCCCACCTCGGGTGCCCCCTGGTGGGTTGTGCGTGAGTAGTTCTGGACTCTGCGTGCCTTGGTGGGTTGTGCCCACCTCGGGTGCCCCCTCGACCGCCTCTTTGCTCTATAAATACCCCAAAAGTACCAGAACCCTAGGGGAGTCGACAAAATATTCATCCAGCCGCCGCAGAGTCCAGAACCACCAGATCCAATCTAGACACCATCTCGGATGGGGTTCACCACCTCCATTCGTGCCTCTCTGATTATGCGTGAGTAGTTCTTTGTAGACCTTCGGGTCCGTACTTAGTAGCTAGATGGCTTCATCTCTCTCTCTCTTGATCCTCAATACAATGGTCTCTTGGAGATCCATATGATGTAACTCTTTTGCGGTGTGTTTCTTGGGATCGATGAACTTCGAGTTTATGATCAGATCTATGTTTTTATATCCATGAAAGTATTTGAGTTTTTTTGATCTCTTTTATGCGTGATCTCTTATAGCCTCGTATTTCTTCTCCGATATTTGGGTTTTGTCTGGCCAACTTGATCTATATGTCTTGCAATGGGAAGAGGTGCCCGACAGTGGGTTCGATCTTACGGTGCTTGATCCCAGTAACCGAAAGGGAACCGACACGTATGTATCTTTGCTACTAAGGATAAAAAGACGAGATCTATATCTACCGCCATATAGATAAACGGATCTGGCCTACATCATGTGATCGTTCTTATTGCATTATTCCGTTTTTCCATGAACTTAATACACTAGATGCATGCTGGATAGCGGTCGATGTGTGGAGTAATAGTAGTAGATGCAGGCAGGAGTCGGTCTACTAATCTTGGACGTGATTCCTATGTAATGATCATTGCCTAGATATCGTCATGAGTATTTGAAGTTCTATCAATTGCCCAACACTAATTTTTTTACCCACCGTTTGCTATTGTTCTCGAGAGAAGCCACTAGTGAAAACTACGGCCCCCGGGTCTTATTTCTCATATATTTGACTTTGCAATCTACTTTTTCCTTGCTTTTATTTTCAGATCTATTAAACCAAAAATACAAAAATATATTGCTGCACTTTATTTTATTTCCGATCTATTTATCCAATCTATTACAACCTTTTTACCATCACACACCAATTTTTGGCGCCGTTACCCGAAAGGGATTGACAACCCCTTTAACTCGACTGGTTGTGAGGTGTTGTTATTTGTCTGTAGGGGCTGTTTACGTTGTATTGCTTGGTTCTCCTACTGGTCCGATACCTTGGTTTCATAACTGAGGGAAATACTCTACCATCGCTATGCTACATCATCCCTCCCTCTCCGGGGAAATACCGACGTAGTTCTAGCTGCCATCAGCGTGAGTTGTGAAACTATTCCACATTGTTTCAACTGAAGACCAAACTCATAACTCAAATATTCACCTCCACGATCAGATCGTAGAAACTTTATTTTCTTGTTACGATGATTTTCCACTTCACTCTGAAATTCTTTGAACTTCTCAAATGTTTCAGACTTATGTTTCATTAAGTAGATATACTCATATCTGCTCAAATCATCTGTGAAGGTTAGAAAATAACGATACCCGCCGCGAGCCTCAACACTCATCGGAGCGCATACATCATTATGTATTATTTCCAATAAGTCAGTTGCTCGCTCCATTGTTCCGGAGAACGAAGTCTTAGTCGTCTTGCCCATGAGGCATGGTTCGCAAGTATCAAGTGATTCCAAAAGCCCATTGACATGGAGTTTCTTCATGCGCTTTACACCAACATGACCTAAATGGTAGTGCCACAAATAAGTTGCACTATCATTATTAACTTGCATATTTTGGCTTCAATATTATGAATATGTGTATCACTACAATCGAGATTCAACAAAAATAGACCACTCATCAAGGGTGCATGACCATAAATGATATTACTCATATAAATAGAACAACCATTATTCTCTGATTTAAATGAATAACCATCTCGCATCAAACAAGATCCTGATATAATGTTAATGATCAACGCTGGCACTATATAACAATTACTTAGGTCTAAAACTATTCCCGGCGGTAGATATAGAGGTAGCGTGCCGACGGCTATCACATCGACTTTGGAACCATTTCCCATGCGCATCGTCACCTCGTCCTTAGCCAATCTTCGTTTAATTCGTAGCCCCTATTTCGAGTTGAAAATATGAGCAACAGAACCAGTATCAAATACCCTGGCGCTACTACGAGCATTAGTAAGGTACACACACTACAAAAAAAGACACTTCCGTGATGATACATGTTTGTCATAGTAGGTCACGTTCTGTCATGAATGTACATTCGTGACAATTTTACGACAGAATCAAGATAGTCATACTTGTGCTGTCATAGAAGTGTTCCATGACATTACCAAAATTATCATCACGGAAGTGTCCACTTCCATGACGATAAATTGCGTGTCATGGAAGTGCTTTCGTCAAGGGCGACCGACACGTGGCATCCACTGTAATGGGTCGCTGTTAAGCTATCGGGTCCGGTGTTGGATCCGATAACCCGCTAACAGCCCGGACCAATGAGGATTTTCCACGTGTAAAATTGTCATCGGCCGGAGGAAACATGTGTTGGCTCACCGTTGCAACAGATGTCACCCATTCATTGGACAGGAGGCGCCTATGATACGTTGTCACATGGCATGGCCCAACAGAGGCCCATTCCGGTGAAAAGGCCGGCCCGTTTGACTTGGTCAAACGGTAACGGATCAGCCCACGAAAAGCCTGTTAACGGCCTGTTCGTATATAGCCCATTTACGGCCTGCTAACTCACGGCCCGTTACGGCCTACCGGAATTAAGCCCAGCAGCTTCATCTGGGCCATCCAATATGATTCCAGCCCGTTGTAACTTCCGGCCCATATATGGCCCATGATGTCTTTTAGCCCATACGAGGCCATTTGTAACTCTTGGCCATTAGCGACCCGTGGTGAATCTGGCCCGTAATGAACAGTGTACCGCTTTATACCCATTATCGACCCATTATTCCATTGGGACGTTTCCAACCTGTGTTATCTTTCGGCCTTCTAAGGGCCCATTTATTCTTGGGCTTATTTCCAGCATTCGGTTACGTACGGCCCGTTACTGGCCTTTTCTGCTCGTGGGCCAAATTCAGCCCATGGTCACAATCGGCCCGTTTGCGGCCCGTTAATCCGTGGGCCCGTTTTTGTAGCGTCTTCAAATATGACAGATTAACAACGGCCCGTTATGGTCAGCCTATGAATGGACGATTCCAAATCTAGCCCGTTTACGACCCATAATGCGGTCTTTATTGGCCCATGTTTGGCTGATCGATCAAACGGTTCATAGAAGGCCCATTGATGCTATGGCCTGTAGAAGTACCATCATTTCTACGGCCCTTAGAAGGCCCATTGATTCTACGGCCCGTAGGAGGCCCATGGTAACTACAGTAAATATGTAGCCCATGGTTATTGTGGACTAGTTTTAAAAAATAGGTTATTGCGGCCACTAGCAAACATCAGAAAAAGAACTGCACTAAGTACAAGCAAACAAATAAACAAGACAACAAGGAAATAAATAAGCAAGCAAGTTACGCTAGGCTATCACGGTTATTACACATATTACATGCACTTGGCATCAAAGTTCGTCACCAGTGCAAATATAGGGAACAAAGCCGCATATCATATACATTAGTTGTCAAACTTGGCGACTGGTGCAAATAAACGCCGTAGCAAAACAAGTCCAGAACTGAAACCACTTCAGAAGAGCTCAAGAAACAATATCCTGGGTACCCATAATGCTGGCAAGATGCTTCGCAAGCTTATTAAGTTTCTCTTGTTTGGCGCTTAAATCCTCTAGCACTTGCTGTTGCACAAGAAAGTATGCATCTGAATTCTGCAGGGACTTCCTCAGTCCTTCGTCTTCTTGCCGTAGCACAGCTGACTGATGCCTTTCAGCTTGTAGCTGAGACTGAAGAAGCCGAAGTGATTCAGGCAGCGAGTTCGAAGAGCTTGTGCCAGCGGTACTGGCCAGTAACTCGAACACTACATCAACGTAGGACCGTGTGGTTTTCTCACTGTCTACAAGATCGTTTTTATCACCTTTCTTGGAGACCAACAGGGATGTCGCACTATCTTGAACCTTATCTGCATTACTTTCTCTACCATTGCATAGTGGGGTGCTCTTCTCCAGTATTCTGTTTGCATACTACAAGAGAAACAAGCAGACACATCACAGGTTTAGCATGTAGTAGACGAAACTCATTTTGGTAAACCGGTTCAGTAGTAAGGTGGACAGGATAACAACATGAAACAAACATATATCTATGTAGTATGGTCACTATATTGTCCATATCATTCTAGTTTGTGTTGCCAAATCAAGATAGAGACACAGTTCAACTCATATATTTTTAAGACACAGTAGCATAGACAGAATATAAGTGTGAGAAACTACATAGCATTGGCAACACTTGTAATGTGCATCACATGAGAACATAACTATTTATACAACTGAAACTGAAATCAACATAGAGCAAGAAGTTAGAACATCAATCCAGTTAAAGAAATAGGTTTAAAACATACCTGTTGCGCCATTGGAGTTTCAATTGGATCCTTCAAATTCGAAATTAGTTGGTATGAGTAAATATAGTGATGCAACAACAAAGGAGTATGGACCATAGCTACGAAATCTGACCTGAGAACAGTTGCTCTTCTGCTTTAAACGTGGAGTTTGGGTTCACTATGGTGGTCTTTGTGCTTTGGGCATTGCAGTTGTTTTACAAACTGCTCATGTGGGGGTACTCTGTGGTGTACATGGTGCTTTGTCAACTAGAAGCGGGTTACTATCCGCTGGGGTTGGGGTTAGATGGGTTGTAGCTGGTTCTCTGCCCAACGGTATGAGTGTGCAATCTGGAAGAGTCTCGATTATGTGTGGTGGGGCTAGTTTGTGAGCCTGTACAACCATGGTTCTATCTGCATCAACCGGTAGCACTGTATTTTGTGAAGAACGGGTTTTTGCTCCCTTTGATACTGCCATCACCCCCTCCAATTCAAATGGCTGATAAACAAGAAAAGAAATTGAACGTTCAGACATTGTATGATAGACAGATGTGGTAATGCACATATATGTTGTCTAACCAAACAAGACAACATGACCCAATTTCACATATATGATGCCTAACTAAACAAGATAGCATGACACAGTTTCAGATATATGATGGATAACTTAACAGGATATAATGGCATAATTCAACATATGATGAGTATCTAAACAGGATGACATGACAAAACTATATGATGTCTTTCTAAAATAGGTTGGGATGAAATAATTCACATACATGTTGTCTAATTATACAGGGTGGCATGATACAATTGACATAATTGATTCATATACTAAGCAGCTCACACTCGCATGTATGATCTCTAAACTAAGCAGATGGAATTCAATATTGTGCATATGATGTCTAAACTAAGCAATGCAAGACACCATATGCATGATATGAGAAATATAAACATTGCAACTTAGAGCATACACCTCAGGTGGGAGATAGGACTGGTCATCTGTCTCTGAATCCTCATCCGAGGAGCTCCCTGTAACCATCGATATATATGCTTCAACATGTACCATTGCCTACTCTGAAGACCTTGTTTTCACTCCTGATTTTTCCATAACCGGCTCAAATGGCTGATACACATGAACAGTAGTTCAATATACACAGATTGTCGACAAATGGAATACGTAATGGAAAAAAAAGATGGCATGAGATAATTCACATATATGATGCCTGGCTACATGGCGGTGCATAATTCACATATATGATAACTGGCTGAAAAACATGGCATTGCATAATTCACATATCTGATATAGAAAGCAAACAGGAGGCATTCACACAAAGCATGTCTAATCTAAGCAGATGTCATGGCAATGCAAGACACCATATGCATGACATGAACAATATAACCCTGCCAAGTTAGAGCATGCACCTTGGGGGGGATACGATTGGTCATCTGTCTCTGAATCCTCCTTTGAGGAGCTATCTGGAACCAACAAGAAATCTGCATCAATAGGTAGCACTGACTGCTCAGAAGACCTTATTTTCACTCTAGATTTTCCTATGACCGACTCAAATGGTTGAGGCACATGAAGATTAGATGAATGTATAAACATTGTTGACAAATGGAATACATTATGAAAAAAACATGGCACAATACAGTTCACATATACGATGACTGGCTAAACAAAATGACATTGCATGATTCACGTATATGATGCCTGGCTAAAGAAGATAGCATTGCATAATTCCCATATACTCCCTCCGTTCCTAAATATTTGTCTTTTTAGAGATTTCAAATGGACTACCACATACGGATGTATATAGACATATTTTAGAGTGTAGATTCACTCATTTTGCTCCGTATGTAGTCACTTGTTGAAATCTATAAAAAGACAAATATTTAGGAACGGTGGGAGTATGATATAGAAACCAAACAGGTGGCGTTCACACAAAGCAAATCTAAACTAAGCTGATGACATATAAGATGTATAATGTAAGCAATGCGAGGAGCCATATGCATGATATGACCGACATCAGCATGCCAGGTTAGAGCAAACACCTCAGGTGGTAAATAGGAGTGGCCGGCTCCCTCTGAATCCCCATCTAAACAGTTATCTTCATCTAGAATACAATCTGGAATGGCGGGGGGGGGGGCACTTCGCCCACCATGGAGCGGCGTCTGCATGACATTATATTCCCATGCAACGGTCTTCTCTTTTTCTTTACATGTTCAGTACGATTGTGTACAATAACTGACATGCATAATAAAAAAATAGTTAGATTTTGTAAGGCCTAAGGGGTGCATGTAGAAATCAAGACTGATGGTAGCAAACGAGTGGATAGATCCAAAACTAATGATAGCAGGTAGATTATAGCTTCAGTTTTAAAAAGATAGAGGATGGATCATCTACTGTTTGTTGCCCACCCAACATGAACCACATAGAAGACCCTAGATGAACCAGATAGTAGACAGATACCATTCGTTGCTGCCTCGATATGAGACCCACCGGCATTTTAAAACTCAAGTTTGAACGATAAAGTAGCAGGTAATAATAACCAATGTATAACGTAAGCAAACACAAAAGACTGCGACCTCTCTTCCGGAACTATGTAGTCCTCACGTTCATCTGCTCAGTCGATGATGGTAATGCAATTGGCGTGGCTGCCGGTAATGGGGAAGATGATCTGAGGCGGCGAAAGAAAGTCTACAAGGGGAATCTCTGCTGCAGTGAACGCTTCTGTCGATGGTGCACCTCAGGTGGGGTGGATGATGGCACGGCAGGAGCAGGACATAACAGACAGAGTTTTCTTTCACGCCTATCTGAAAATGAAGTAAATCTATAAGGGCTCCTTAGAATTGGAGGATTCTATAAACGCAGGGACACGAAAAACACAGGAATAGGATAGGAATGCACGTGCAAAATAGAGCATTTGGAAATATTGGATTTCTGTCAACCTGGGTGTTTGGTTCACATGAATTGGAAGAACACATGAATGGAGAAACATGGTCAAATTAAAGTCAAACCATGTGAAAATGAAAAAAATAAGAATCTCATTATGCCAATAATGCAATTAGTCATGTTCTTCATGCATATTAATTTGAAAAGGACGTCCAAGTGGATATTAAAATTCCTACATTTTTTCTTTGAAAGAGACACCAAAGGAAAAAATCCTCCAGTTTTGCTTTGCTCCACTCCTTCTAACCAAATGCACAAATAGTAGTACCATAGTAGTTCCATAGCAAAGGATCCCTGAGAGGTCAACATGAATGCAGAGTAACAAAGTGATGCAACAAGTGTACAACCTCTTTGGCATAGCCTTGTCGACCTCAGCATCATTGGGTTGGATGTGGAGGATGGTGATGCTGGTGTGTCTGTCGGAGGCGGGGAAGAAGATCTGAGGCCTCTGGAACGGCGCCGAGGGTACTGCTCCGCTGTGATGGACGGTTCCATCGCTGGAGCAGCCCCGATGAGGTGTACGACGGCGAGGCTGAAACAGGACAAGACAGATAATGTTAATGTGAAGTGGGACTCTAATATCATCTGCAATAGATGATGTAAATACAACACCAAAAAGTGCTAGATGTAAATCATGTGAAGCAGTGAACTAAATCAGCACTAGTAGCAGAGAAGCGGTGGTTTAAATCAGCAAACACTCTAGCAGGGAACACACTAGCAGACAGCAAGTCGTGCAATAGCACCGCGAGCAAGTGCTAAAGCAGCAACTCATGTAGCTGCCGGAGGTCGTGCAGCAGCAGCGGCGCGAGTGAGACCAAGAGCAGAGCAGCAACACGAACAAGAGCAAGAGTGGAGCAGCAGCGCGACCGACAGCAATAGCAGAGAAGAGCAGCAGCACGAACGAAAGCAAGAGCAGTGCAGCAGCGCGACCGACAGCAAGAAAAGAGCCGCAACGCGAGCGAGAGCCGGAGCAGCAGCAGCAGCAACGTGAGCGAGAGCTGGAGTAGCTGCAGCTAGTGCCGGTGTAAAAGTCGCCGTCGAGGAAGCAATTTCATGGGGGAGAGACGCGTGGATGAAGTGGCCAGCGACGGCGCCGTCGATGGAGACCCGCCATGTCTGCTCGGTATCGAGCACCGGCAGCCCCGTGAGATCAAATAAAAGATAAAATGCAGCAGTGAGTGCAGAACCTCCTTGGTGGCGCCAAGTGGGCCTTGGTTCATCGGAGAAATTGGTGAGGGTGCTGCTGTTCCTATGGGGCAGATTAAGACGGCGCTATGGGGATGGACGTGGCGTGATAGACGAGGCGAACATCGGGGAAGCTCCTTGGATGTGGAGGATGGGGCGGCTGATCCGGTGGGACGACGAGATCGACGGCGGATCCTCATCTGGTGCGGTCGATGAGGGACGGCGAGATGTTGCGGTGGACGACATCGTCGGGGAAGAGTCTTCGGCTGGGCGGCGATCGGGAGGCCGATGGAGGAGCGTGGGGTTTCGCGGCCTCGGTGTACGAATGGGGGCGAATGGGAAGGTATGGGGGAGCCATGGCTTAGGGATGCGCTTGTCTGAAATGTAGGGTAAGTTAACAGCGTTCACACACCGGTTTTGACACCGCGACATCGAGCTGGCATTTCCGGCTGAGGGGTAGAAGGGGGATTTCGCGTGTCTGGGCTGCGGGACCGATTTTGGATGAGGAGGGAGTTTTCGTGTGGGTCGAAATTTCGGGATAACAAGGCGCGGCGCGGGTTGAAGAGGCGGGAGTTCCAAAGCAGATGAGACAAAAGATATTCGAGCTTGAAAATTTCGGGATAACAAGGCGTGGATTCCTTGTTCGGTAGAACAAACTTAATGTGTACAAAAAAAATTCATACAAGACACAAGAGAGTCATGTCCCCTTTTACTATATTGCTATAGATGTCATTGAAAAAACTACAAGAAAAATGTAATAAAAATCGAGAGAACAAGATTACCGTGTACAGTACCAAATCGATTCGCACTTCCCTCAACAACAACAAAAAACAAATTAATTCCCACCAACAGAAAGAGTCATGTCCCTTTTTATATGATTACAAATGCCAGGATCTCGAATTTCAGTTTTTGAATCCATGTTATGTTGAATTCGAATATATCGTTAGGTGACCGTGCGGTTTATAATGGATGTAGTCCTACATTTTGATGTTCCATCATATATGAACATTTTACTCCACCCTATGAACATATATATTATTGTCTACCATATGGACTAAATTTGAATCAATTTTCCTTATTTGAATACGATTGTTGTCAAGTTATACAATAATTTAAATATTATCTTGATAACAAAAAACATGCATATTGCAGTAATCATATTTCACTATGAACTACATATACCATACAATCTCCAATTCAAATATTTGTATCCATTTTATGTTGAATTCAGATCAGAGTACATTGGTCTAGGTAGCGAGATGTTCAGGATAATCTAGACCCTGTTTTCATATGTATATTTTTGGCTGAATTGGGACAAGTTTTGGTATAAGCTTCTTGCAAAACCGGAGATTCTCTCAACAAGCCTCGTGGTTCCGAGAGGGAACGTGTCACCTTCGTGTGCGAAACGATATACGCTGCCTCCCCCTGATTTTCTTTACAAAGGCAACATAGAACTATATGAGTGCCCTGTTAAATTTTGGAATTATTCCGGGTTTGTTTGGCCTTTTTTATACATTAATTGAGTTTCCGGACATTTAATGTGCATAATCCAAATTTGAACTGCAAGCACATGCTCCGGTGCACCAAAGTTGGTTAAAAAATCACATGTGTGTCCTTGGATGAATTTCCAGGTCCCATGCAAGAAATGGGAATGAAATTCAAACATCTTGGCGTCGTGACTCGGTCGAGAACATTGAGAAACTTGGTTTTAAAATTCATGTAAATCCAAAACACACCTGAAAATCATGAAACTTGGCACGGTGTCATGTCATGGTACTACCATGTCGTGGTAAAAAATTTGGCCGAATTGGAACAAATGTTGGTATAAGCTTCTTGCAATCCGGAGCTTCTCTCAAGAAGGCTCGTGGTTATGAGAGGGAACATGTCACCTTTGAGTGTGAAACAATATACGCTACCCCCTTGAGTTTCTTTACAGAGGCAACATAGAACTACATGAGTGCCCTGTTAAGTTTTGGAAATATTTAGGGTTCGTTTGGCCTTTTTTATACATTAGTTGAGTTTCTGGTCATTTCATGTGCACAATTCAAATTTGAACTACAAGCACATGCTTCCGTGCACCAAAGTTGGTTGAAAATTCACATGTGTGTCCTCGGGTGAATTTCTAGGTCCCATGCAAGAAATGGGAATGAAATTCAAACATCTAGGCATCGTGGCTCGGCCGAGAACATTGAGAAACTTGGTTTTAAAATTCTTGTAAATCCAAAACACGCATAAAAATCATGAAACTTGGCACGGTATCATGTCATGGTACTACCATGCTGTGGTAAAAAAATTGGCCGAATAGGAGCAAGTTTTGGTATAAGCTTCTTGCAAACCGGAGCTTCTCTCAACAAGGCTCGTGGTTTTGAGAGGGAACATGTCACCTTTGAGTGTGAAACAATAAACGCTACCCCCCTTGAGTTTCTTTATAGAGGCAACATAGAACTACATGAGTGCCCTGTTAAATTTTGGAATTATTTCGGGTTCGTTTAGCCTTTTTTATACATTAATTGAGTTTCTGGTCATTTAGTGTGCATAATTCAAATTTGAACTACAAGCACATGCTCTCGTGCACCAAAGTTGGTTGAAAAATCACATGTGTGTCCTCGGGTGAATTTCTAGGTCACATGCAAGAAATGGGAATGAAATTCAAACATCTGGGCATCGTGGCTCGGTCGAGAACATTGAGAAACTTGGTTTTAAAATTCTTGTAAATCCAAAACACGCCTGAAAATCATGAAACTTGGCATGGTGTCATGTCATGGTACTACCATGCTGTGGTAAAAAAATTGGCAGAATAGGAACAAGTTTTGGTATATGTTTCTTGCAAACCGGAGCTTCTCTCAAGAAGGCTCGTGGTTCTGAGAGGGAACGTGTCACCTTTGTGTGCATAATTCAAATTTGAAATACAAGCACATGCTCCAGTGCACCAAAGCTGGTTGAAAAATCACATGTGTGTCCTCGGGTAAATTTCTAGGTCCCATGCAAGAAATTGGAATGAAATTCAAACATCTAGGCGTCGTGGCTCGGCTGGAAATATTGAGAAACTAGGTTTTTTAATTCACGTAAATACAAAACACGCATGAAAATCATGAAACTTGGCTTGGTGTCATGACATGGCACCAACATGTTGTGGTAATTTTGCTGTCCAATTTGCGAAGGCGCACACATTAACAATCAACAAAGTCATTCTGGAACAAGTGCTGTCACGTTACAATCGGAAACACAAGTATTGTTGAAACCGTGGGCGTTCTATTTACCATTTACGTGCCGCCACGCCTCCCCCTTTTTATTAGCTAGGAGGCGCCGTGCAGGGTAGCTATTTGAGTACGGGAGGCGTGCGATTAGACCCCTTCGCGTGCTTATCGGGAGGAGAGCCCTTTGACCTCCATCTGCCGTCCACCTCTCTCCCAAGGTCTCCATTAATGGACCCGAGCCTCTGTTTAATGGCGTGGCTATGTCTCACTCGATTGAGATTTAAGAGAGAAAAAAGAAAATTTGAAAAGAAAATTTTGCACAGATCTTGATGTAAGATCCGACGGACCAATATAGCATCTACTGCGACTTATATCAAGACTGATGAATATATATATAATGACGACGAGAGTGGATAATAATTGTCTTACATAATTAAGAAGATAATTAAAAAAGCCACATGCGGCTATGCCCGAAATACACAAGGGCAAAAGAAGAAGGAAGACGCATACAATGATCTGGCTCGCTGATCTCTACTTTCTTTATGCACTGCAGGTCGCGGAGACTAGTTCTTGTGGCGAGCAGCGATGATCTCTTTCATCAGTTTCATGTCCTTAATACGCTGCTTGGCAGCATCCCGTGCTTCCTCCACCAGCCTTTCGCGCTTGATGCGGAGCATGGCATTCTTGTCCACAAGTTTCTTGACGATGATGCCTGTCCTCTGCAAGAAGGCAACATTCTCCTCCGCCTACTTCGCCCTGCCGGCGATCTTCGCCCTCAGTAGGCCGCACTAGGCCAGAGCTTTGCATTGCCCTCCCCCAATTGCCAGATGACGCTGGTAGCCTCGTCCTGCAACCTTGGTCTTGAGATTGAGAAGTTTAAAATGCGGAGGCTAAGATGGAGGCGCGAGGTTTTGGTTAATGTGCGGGCCGCAGATGGCACCAACACGACACGAGCTTCGTTTGCCTGGTGCGTCTGCAGTCGGGTGAGTTGTCCAAGTATAGACACAATCAGGCCCTCCTTGGCATCCACGCCTCAACTTGGACTAGTCACAGTGTGGAGTAACTTAGAGTAGTAACATGCACATGTTACAAGTCTATGTTACTACCTCCACAGTGGGTAGTAACAGACATTATGTGTTGTGTCATGCATCACTCCATTTATTAGGTTATAGAGTCATCTTTTTTTGATATTTGTGATGTTACAGTAACTAGCTATGTTACCACATGCCTCTATTTCTTCATTAATTACATGCCACATCATCTATTTTGTTTAGATAAGTGTGATGTTATCACCTATGTTACTCCCACTATGACCAGCCTTATGCGTAGAGAAATTAGGATCGGAGGGAGTACTACTAGTAGTAGTACTCCCTCCCTTCCGGTTTATAGGGCTCACATCTCAAATCTCGTCAACCAAGGCATTTTGTGAGTGGAGGAATGTATCTCGTACTTTACAAAACTACCCCAATTGAACTCATGCATTAATTTGGATTAATTACAGTACATGCATGCTTGGCCACTAGATGAGTAGGAACATTGCATGCATTGGTGTGTTCCTTTTTAATTCTTGCATGCAAAGATTTAATGCTCATTGGAAACTAAAAATGAGATGGAGATGAGCCCTTTAAATTGGAAAAACAAAAAAGTTGAGATAAGCCTTATAAGCCGAAAAGGAGGGAGTACTACTTTGATGTGTCGCGTCAACTCGCACAAGTATGCAACACTTCCTGAACAAACAAGCATACAAGCTGTTATACTTACTTCTTATAAGCAGTTATACTTCTTACCCAAAGGATCTTTATATCCAACAGACACAAAATATCCGTTCGACTGCTAAAAATTACTTTAACTACTGATCTGTTGTCGAAGTAATTGCTGCATCGCCACCAAAGCCCACCATCTCTTAAGCTAAAGTAGACCGAGCTAACCCCTATATTAGCAATTTACTAAGATAAACAGAAGGCACTGTAGAATCATTTAGGGCGTGAGCATGTCAATGTGAATGTGGAGGGACACCAGCTTAGCCCCGGCTAGCAGCTTGGGCAGAACTGTGAAGCAGGCCAGCTCATGCATGGCGATGTCGCCAGGATCCTTGCTGCTTGCCACCTCCATTTCCACCTTGACAGCGTCGGTCCTGCCTTTGGGCTCCCCCGGTGGGCCGTTCGCCCGTAGCTTGGCCACGTAGTGCGGCAGTGGGGACAACCCCGCTCTGATGCAGACGACTGACACAAAGCGATAGGTGCGCCGATGTCGAGCATGCCGCCGACCAAGAAAAATGCGCGGCCGTCCTCCTCCGTGAACAGAAAGAGCCATGGCTCTGATAGTGGCACTTGCAGCTGGAGCACCTTGCCGTACCGGATCATGTGCGCGGGCATGGGATGCATGGTGCTGATGTGGTGGGAGAGCACCGACGGCGGGCCTTCGTAGCCGTTGACGGGCACAGGCATTTGCAGGGCGCGAGCGGGCACACGCTCTGGTGATCGGCGAGCTTGTGGTAAGTGACGTAGAGCCAACAACCTTCGTGCGGGCACTCCACCCTCACCAAGGAGAGAACGTCGTCCACCGCCGTGTTCCGCACATCGAAGCCACCACCGCGCTCGCACTACCGCTGGTTCTCGAGGCGCTCGACACGGTAGTCCGCGCAGGCCAGGTGCCCTCCCTTGCACTGCACAAATCAATCGAACAACACATCAATCAAGAAACATGCACCTTGCTCGATCAGCCGAACGGACGAGGTGTATTCAAACCTCATACACAGGAGGCTTCAAGGGGCAGATGCACAAGGGGCAGTGGAGCAAGGTGAGGTCCATCGAGACCATAGAGAGGTCCATGATCCGGCCCTATTCCGTTTGCATGATCTCGCCCTCCCCGCAGACAACCATCTCTCGCTATATTAGGGCTGGGGCATTACAAAGCTTTACTGTCACATATTCATACTACTTCAAGGTGCATTAAATCAACACATGCAAGTATCAAAAGGAGAGTCATGGCATGCATGCATGCGTTGCAATTAATGCATCGGTAAACACAAATTATTGAAATATATCGAGTGCAGTGCTTTGATGTGTCGCGTCAACTCGTACAAGACCGAGAAATTTGATAACTACAATGCCCTCTCCCTCACGCACCTGCCTTTGGCTGCATGACAGGTGGGGCACCCACCTGTTGGGCCCACCTGTCATACATGCAAAGGCAGGAGCAGTAAGTCGATGAAGCTGCGTCCCTCCTTCGCCCATGAGCATGGTGGCTGGCAAGACTAGGAGAAGCTTCCGTTCGCTACACGCTCTACCTCCCGCACGCGGTGGACATGCAGTAGTTCAATCGGTGTCAGATGGCCAGAAGCATACTATGGTACTCCTCCACTATAGTAGTACTCCATCATTGTTTGACTTCCCGAAGAGGCGAAGAGCCAAGGGCCATAGCCCGGACGCTCGTGTGGCAGTTTCATGTGTAGAGTAGTCTAGGATAGCATGTACCGTGCCTGTAAGCTTAAAATTGTTGGGGTCGGCTCCATGATTTTTTTATTAAAATAATCTTCTGTCCCTACCTGTCATCCTGGTGATTGTAGTTTGCACGCTCATTTGGTCAAGACATGAATATATATTTTAATTTGTGGTGGGGTAAATGTTAGAGGTTGCAGCAAATATAAAGTATACAACAAGCTATCCCTCCCGCACACGGTGGACGGACATGCAGCAGTGGATTCGATACTGTAGAAGTAGTAGTAACATCATTGTTCGTCTTCTTGAAGAGGCGAAGAGCCAAGCGCAACCCGAACTTGGCAGTTGCGAACCTTGGAGCACGCATATAGCCAGGCTCTTGCATGAGACAAAATTGCTATGTGAGCCCACTATTGTAGTACTTGCTAGTATAGCCCTATAAACCAGAAAGGAGTATTTGCCTTTCTAGAGATTTCAACAAGTGACTAGACTACACCGAGACGGAGTACATATGGAGCAAAATGAGTGAATCTACACCATAAATAAATACGTAGTTCTCTCGTTTTCCTCTCCGGCTTGGTCGCGGTGCACAATATTGAGTATACTAGTACTATCATCTTGAAATTTACTAAGTCACCATAGGAACCTCATTGTCGACGGGAACGTCTCCTGACACGCGATAAACGCGAGCGGCAGTCGCCTCCATAGGTGCTTGAATGCCATTGCCAAGGAGGGAGAGGGTAGCGGTTCCCGAGACGTTGAACGGTCAATGATGCATCCTCAGTTACATGCAGAGGGAATTAATTGGAGAAGCAGAATAGAGCCAGCACGATGTGAATGCAACATAGTTTGGATTTTCATATAAAAGCGCCCCACCACTCCAATCCATCTACTCCAAGTCTCTGCGCAACACTGCTCACTCCAATACAAGACCAAGTGACCAGAAGCCACAAGCACCTATGGAGGCGATGGACGCGAGCGGCAGACGGCTGTGCCAAATCATCCATGGCGCCGGCCTGCAGCCCCGCACCGCGCATCATTTCTAGACGGTGCTGGCGACCGCCGGCGTCGTAGCCCTCGCTGACACCGGCTTCGCCTCTCGCATGGATGACATGATGGTTAACTCCATCCGCAAGTTCACCGCCGTCAAGAAGCGCGCGGACGACCTTGCCATACTGCTCCAGCCCGCGCGCCCAGGCTCCTCATTGCCTGCCACCCTCATCGGCCTCCATGGTGACGAACTCTTTCAAGCCCTAGTGGCCCTACATGTTCCGGAGGTCACGACAAAGAATGTGCACCTCGAGGCCGCACTAGCCCCGCAGCGCCTCACCATGCAAGAAACCGTCGACCTGCACATCCATGTCTACGAGGAAATCGTCCACAAAGGCCACTACAAGGCCAGCGAGGACAGAAAGACGTTGGCCTTCTTCCAGCGGCTGGAATCTTTGGACGCCATTGTTCAGAAGCACGTCAACCTGGCCACGAAAGCCGCTGCTACTTAGCTGCCGTTCGGTGGGCTAGCGCCCTGAGTCGAGGAGGTGGACGTCATCGATGGATGCATCTCTTCTTGCCTCCTGTAACCAGCACTGCATTGCCTCATGGCCTTAATGTTTTATTAGTATAGTACTCCCTCCATGGAGTAGTATTGTACATGCTACAGTCTGGATCGTAGCACATTTTTTTATGGCCATATCAGCACATTGTTTTCTACTGCTGGTTCACTGGGCTGCCGTGGTTCACACTCCTCCAACGTGACTAGTATATACCGCATGATTCTTTGCTCCTTCTTACTACTACGTACTTCGCCGACATGTGGGAGAGCCAACATCTGGGTTGACATGTCATGCACCGGATTAGAGTGCGGAATGGAAGGGGGGCATCACCCCGGTCGTACCGCCAGTAATTCATGACTATAGTGAGTAGTCATATCACAAGTCTTTCCAGCAGTAACGCGCCGTAAAATTGCATAGCCCAACATTTCCAGCAGTAAGTGCAAGTTGAATCTGCTACTCGCTCACCCTCCTCGCCACTCTGTCAAACCGCCTACGCGAAAACTATTGCGCGTACTTCCCGGGAAAAGCCCCGCCCTCAACTTTTAACTACGCAAAAATAGTTCGAGATTGTTTGTTCTATATAAATACTACTCCCTCTGTTCCAAATTACTTTTCACAGAAAGGGATGTATCTAGAACTAAAATACATCTAGATACATCCATACCCGCGATAAGTAATTCGGAACGGAGGTGGGCTATTTGGTTTGAGACTAAGTTTGCCTAAGGTTGCCACACCTAAGGTTAGGCAAGTTTGACCAACTTGGGTGGGTGTTTGGTTTAAGCCACACCTTAGGCAAGCCACACTAGGGTCCCACATCACATACACTCAAAAAGTGTGGCAAGATTCCCTTAGGCTTGCCAACTTGTGGCTCTCATTTTGAAGAACTAACTTTAGGCAAGTGTGGCAACATTGTATGGCAAAGTGTGGCATGGTTAGGCATAGAACCAAACAGCCCCCATGTATGTTTATTCACCCGTGGGGTTGTTCAATGAATGGAGGGCCGGGGAGCACAAGTGAACAATACTAGTACTACTAGCAGTAAGTAGGAGTCGTACAGTTAGTCACCTTAAATAGAGAGTTTCTTTTCTTTAATGCCACGTACACAAATTGAAACGCTTGTTGTGGAGAGAAAAAGATAATCACTCCACTATATATGTACGCAGGGGCCTGAGCGCTTGCTTTACTAGGGTTGATCTCTTCATTCTCTCATCCTCTCCAGATCTAAACAAGACAGCGGTAGGGACATTTTCTCTTTGCTCACCGCTGGTCACAGATCCGGCCGGATCCCTTCAGCTGGTGTGTGTAGAGGACTAGGTGCATCATTCATGCAGTCATCGCCGGCGAGGGAGGAAACCCACAGCTGCCGGAGGGGCCCCATCCTCTGCCCATGTCGTTCTCTCCGACACAGCGCCGGCTCGGGAGGTCCTCCGACCCTTCTTCCTCCCTGCTGTATTTTGCATAGATCCGACCTGCCGCCACCGACATCCCGATGACCCTCAGGTATAAGTTCTTTGAAAGCGGCTTTGCTCTCCTGCCCCAGCTCCCCACGTGTCTGCATGTGCATCTTTTTCTACTCCCATCAGCACTTCCAAATCCACCTAAATTTTAGTATTATTAGAGGTAAAGCTACTTCATGCATTCGAACTCTAGGACTTGGTTCAAACAAAGAAGAAAGGGGGGAAAGTTGTAGCATGAATCTAGGACTTGATTCAAAGAGGAAATAATATGGTGAAAGTAGTAGAGACTAGATACCCAACCGGTCGCTTGGTTGAAAAGGGAAATAACGGGAAAACACATTACAAACTGGATAAGGAACATATCTATTATTGGTTGAAAAAAGGATACAAAGTGGTGGCTGGTGGACAAGTCAACAGAGTATGTCTAGGATTAGATTTGTTGCCCTCACATAGTAAAAGGTCTTCAGGATTAGAATTGCTGCCCTCACATAGTAAAAGGTCTCCAGGATTAGATTTTCTGCCCTCAGATAGTAAAAGGTCTCCAGGATTAGATTTGCTGCCCTCACATAGTAAAAGGTCTTCAGGATTAGATTTGCTGCCCTCACATAGTAAAAGGTCTCCAGGATTAGATTTGCTGCCCTCACAAAGCATGAACAAACTCAGCATCACCACTTTATGCCTCCTTATAGGTACATTGTGCTGATGCGTCCACTGTCGCATGTCCTTATACCAACCTTTTGCTGTTATTAATGTAAGGGCGCATGTAAAATGAAGAGATCACACTGTTACCTTAAGGACATGTCTAACCAGTGTTATTGTTAATCTAATGCCTCCAGTGATATGATGCAATTAAACCATGTTACAAATGGTACTCCTGCTATTTTCCCCAGTATGATAAGTAAGTTGCTCCCTTACGCTGCTGAGTGTCCTGGTGTCCCCACGGTCCCATGCCCTTAAACCAACTCTTTAGCTGATGTTGATTTACTGTATCTGGTAAACAAGCAATGCCACCATTAAAGTAATCCCATATTTGGCGAATGTCATTGTTGATCGTAATGCTTCCGGTAACATGAAGCATTGCTGACATTTTAAAATTTCTATTGTCCTTGTGTGATTGCCATGAACATAATTAAGATGCTTCTTTTCATTTCGTGTATTTCATATATTCTTATTGACCAGCAACTGTTTACTTTCTATCTTTTTGTGCAGATAGGGATATCCATTTCACCTTGTTGCTATCATGACCTTTTGGTGAACTGCACAAAACACTTTTTTTGGAATGAGTGTCTTGTGCAGTTCGACTAGAATGTCATGTGGGCAACATCTCTCGATTTTGGTGGAACTGCACAAAATGGTGATTGGAGTTTCCAAAATCTCCGTCAAATTCTGCTGGTAATCTCGTGCAACATTTTATTAGCCTTTGCAAGATGAGCTATCACTGTCACCACAATGGCACTTTATTTTAGTGGAACTGCATAAAAGGATAAGCAAATTATAGTTGCACCTTACATGAGCTGGACAACCAACCTTAATGTTCCTCAATTTTAGTGCTACTACTAAAGAAGAACCTGCCAGCTCACGAGAGCAAGTACTTCTTGCTAGCTGAATGATCCAATCTTTGCTTCATTTCAGGTGAACTGCAGAAAAGGGTGCATGAATTGAATCATGGAACTCCAGGCAGGATTCATCCAAGCGGAGCTAGAGGTTGAGTTCAAGGAGTGCCATTATTATAGTAATCATGCTCTTCTTATTTGTGTTCTGCAAACAAGAATACTCAACCACAGATGTTGTGACAGTAAGAGCATTCGCCAAGTTCTTCGGTTGTATGACATGGCTAGCCAAGATGGATTTAATCCCGATATTCACTTTATCAAAAGGCTCTAATGGGTTGGTTCTGAATTTTGCAAGCTGGGAATCAGTGAGATGTGTAGTCATCTTTGTTGTACTTATTATTTGAATCTTATTTGTTGGTTCTGAATCTTGCAAGCTGGGAATCAATGAGATGTGTAGGCATCTTTGTTGTACTTATTATTTGGATCTTATTTGTTGGTTTTGAATCTTGCAAGCTGGGAAACACGGCATGATGATGCAGAGGACAACCACCATAACAAACAGTTCAAACTTGGTAGTATTATCTGTGTGGAAGTGCAACAAATGTGTTGATCATGTGCGTCTTGAGAATACTAATTCTAATTCTTGTGCATGTTGATCCTGTGGCACTGATAGAATGAGACAATGCATTGCTTATTTTAAGTATAAATTTCTTTTAAAGCTTATTACATGTAAGTAAAGTGACCACTAACTCTTGTTATTACAGTACCAATACAGACCCGCTCGTGAACCGACATGTGGCCGGAGTAGGTTTCCTAATGGAGGCATTTGAATGCGCCGAGGGTGCATCTTCTGCCGAGCATGCAGCAGGCGAGGGAGGGGTATTAACTGTTGTCTCTTGTACACACTCAGTTTACTGTTGAATCCAGTTCCCCAAGAGCTGAAAAACGAGCTGCCACCGCCTACCCACTCGTTCACTTGAAGAGACTCCAATGGCGATCCGAGGGGTGAGCCTGCTGGATATGGAATTTAGCAAGGTGTTCCCCTTTGAGTTCCTCATTTAGTCCTATGGCTGCACCAAGTTGAATGTGATGTACACCAACGATCCGGACTCGGTGAAGCTCTGCCTCGCCGAGTTCAAGTAGTACCTACAGGACGAGAAAGCACAAGGTTGTAGGACTAGACCTTGTGCCCATCCATTCTTCTCCTGACAGGGACAAGCGGATCACCGTCGCCCAGGTATGTGTGCGGGACGAGGTTCTCGTGTACCACTGCTATAGGGCTATCAGAGGTTCTAGAGCATTCGCCCGTTTCATCGGCAGCGCCGACTGCACCTTCGCTACGGTGGAGAGAAGGAAGAATGCGACGATTCGGCCATCTGGTGCAACAAGCTTGTCGAAGCAATACAAGATCATCGCAATGGGCAGGAGAAGGACTCCGTGGTTGACCTGGCCGAGGCCATCATCGACCCTTGATATGCCAACATGAAAGCAGATAACCATACCAAGGACCCTTGATACACATGCTATGACATGTACATGAGGATGTTGGACATGAGGGCATGTCTGCTTCCCGTAACCAATGAGTACACGGACAGCGGTAGCGTCATGATCAAGCGTGCCAGGAAGGTCTAGATGTTGTACTTTATCTGTTTATAACCATCTTTATCATCTGAGTGTTTCATGCATTAGCCTATGTGTCATAATTATCTATTTTGTCCGAAATATTTCTTTTAAGAACCCATTAACCTGTTTGCTTTTTTAGTGGCCATTTGCTTATGTATGTAACTAGTTCACTCCTCCGTTTAAAAAAAAACTAGTTCACTCGGCTGGCATGCTTTGAATCTCCTTCCTCCCAACATATTCCCCTTCTCAGGTGGACCCAGCAGATCTTGTACACAGACATATGGGACCAACCACCTTTTCACTTGTATTTCTTTATTTTGTTCAATCTTTCGTCCTCTTCCTATACATCGCCTGGCCATCATAGGCTATGGCATTGGCCAGTCCATCCCTCTACTCCCACACATTGCCCGGCGGCGGCAGCTCCACCGGCCCACCCTACACCCGAACAAGTCAACCCTCATACTCCCCTCCGCCTGCGTCTTCCCCTGCTCTGGTTCGTTCGGTCCGAGGTCTCGATGTCGTCCTCCGCCTTGGTGCTCTCGCCGCAGCGCTGCCTTCTGTCGTTCCCAAGATGGTCAGCAAAACAAGAGGAATCGGGAGACAACTGTTCGTCGAGAGGCCGACAGTCCCGGGCCCACCAGGTCCACGGCCTAGGTTTTGTTGTTTAACGTGGGTAGCCCACGACATGTTTCAACATTTTTTGGATCCAGCAGGTATCAAGCGGCCTCTGGGCCTCCCAACCTAGCTTGTCTATAACATCAGCAGCCCAAGTTATGCTTGTTTTTTCAAGACGACGCACAGCTCGGTTCTATTTTTCTATAAGAATGCAAAACTAAACCTATGCTTTCTATAAGAATGCAAAACTGAACCTATATTTAACAGAAACAACATAAGGTTCTGTTAAACCTGTCGTTCGTCCAACCATTTTATAGACCTTCCCACTTCCTTTATTTTTCGTTATCATTAATCCTATATCTGAATTTTCTCCCCACTTTCTTTTTCGATGTAAACTGAGTTTTCTCCATGTACTTTTCCCTAGAACCAACTTAACTATCCCACGTCTAGACTAAAAAATAATAATACCAAACGCCCTATTAACTCATCAAATTAAAATGATATTTTATTTTGTAAATTGAAAGTTCTTACAAAATAATAATAATAATTGTTTATATATAACTTGGCAAGTTAACTCCTAGTGATTGTGTACATAAGTTTGTAAAGATTTTACTGACCAGTGCAGTAATAGACATGCAATCATGTGTTTATGTTTTTATAACATTTCTCCATCCAGCCCAACATGATATTTCCACCCAGCCCAGCAAGTCCGCTGATTTCGAGAAAAAATGCAAATGGGCTATAAATTCTACCATATATATAAACAGGCTGCATAGATGCTACCTCATTGTTTCACCCAGCCCACCAAATGGACTAAGAAACAAATGGATTGGCTGACATGTGGGCTAGTAGGTCGAAGCCTAAGCAAGGCGTTGGATTTACATCCAATGACCAGCATTCTTCTTCAATCTCTCGTCTTCTTCCCCCAGCGCTGCCGGGACCACCTGCTCCTGCCTCCGGCATCCAGCGGCATTGTTTTGCGCGCCTTAGTGAAACACTACCCCGCCGATGGCCAGGCCATCCCTCCACTCCACACCTCCTGTTATTCTCTGCCGAGTGTAGGCCCACCACACACCCGAACCAGTCAATTTTCCCACTCCTCTCCGTCTACGACTCCACTGTTGCGTCTTCCCCATCTCTGGGTAGTTCCAGTCTGGGGCCTCGCCGTCGTCCAACACCTCGCTGCGCTCGGCGTGGCGTGGTCAACAAACGAGAGTCGTCGGAAGAGGACTGTATGTGGAGAGCCTGAAGGCTGGGACCCACGAGGTCTATGGTCGCACGCAAGGAAAGTTCCTCCTTATTAAGCTGTTTCTTCTCCCTGACAGCTGGGACCCACCGGCTGTATCTTCACACGGAAGGAAGTGCCTCCTTGTTATGCGAAAAAATCATTCCTCCCGATGATAGCTGGGACCCGACAGATTTGGTGGCTGACTTGTGGGCCTACTAAGCAGACGTGTATCAACAAATGATTCTAGCAGCTGGACCATTGGATGTTAATCCAACGGCCATGCTCCTTCTTCAACCTATGTTCTTGCTCCTGTGTCCCGTGGGCGGCAGTGCTGCCGCGCACCCGAACCAGTCAAGTTTCCCACTCCTCTCGATCTGCGAATCCACTGTCGCGTCTTCCCCATCTCTGGGTCATTCCAGTCTGGGGCCTCTCTGTCGTCCGCCGGCCTTGGTGCGCTCGTCACGGTGTGGTCAACGTGGTCAACAAATGAGAGTCATCGGAAGATGACTGTATGTGAGAGGCTGATAGTGGAGACGCACCACGCCCATGGACGCATGCATGCAACTACTTCCTTTTTACCCTGAAAATAATGTTTTCTCCCCCTAACCACTGGGTCCCACCAACTACATCTTCGCATGCAAGGAAGTGCATCCTTATTACGGGCAAAAAAATATCCCCCCTGACAGCTAGGACCCAACAGCTATATCTTCGCAACCAAGGAAGTGCGTCCTTATCCTCCCTGACAATTGGGACCCACCCGGTCAAAGCGTATGTACCGTTGTCTGTCTTGTCGGGACGTGTATGTACATACCGGTTGATCGTCTCTCTGCAAGTATGAACCATGGCCGAGTAAGTAGAGCCACATGTCATAGTAGAGCCCCCATGTAGCAGTTCAGACTGTCCCGTGTAAACCGTGTACACATACATACATCCACGTGCCAAAAAATACGGCCACACACGTATATACGGGTGGGGTCTCGAACGCCTACTCGCGCATATGTACGGCCAAGGCTCGTGTACATGGCTGGGTCGGAACAAAGAAACTGCGTAGTCGTCGTGTTCATGGGGAGGCAACAGAATGCATCGTGTTCATCTGGAGGCAACGGAATGCTTGTTGTTCATCAGGAGCTAACCGGCTTAGATGGAATAGCCAATGGAAACAAGGCCTGGCGTACCACAGAACGGAGGAAACGGTCTTGTGTTCGACCGGCCACGATCGAAACGGGATCCTACTCATCAGGAGGGGTCTGGTGTACCGCAAAATGGAGGAAATGAACCTCCTACGGTGGAAACGGGGTCCTGTTGATCGGGAGGGGTGTGGTGTACCGCAAAACAGAGGAAATGGACTTATGTTGGAGCGCTACGGTCGAAACAAGGTCCTGTTCATCGGGAGGGGTGTGGCGTACCGCAAAACGGGACTCCACGGGATACTATTCATCTCCACCGTTGACTGCCTCCATGGGCTACTGTTCATCCACCATCGACCCCCTCCAGCCTCCACCTGCAACTGTTCATCCATGGGCTCCTATTCCTCCAGCCTCCACCGCGTGCTCGTCCACCAGCTACTGTTCAACCAACCCTCTCCACGGGGTCCTGTTCAACCACCCCTCCACGGGCTACTGTTCATCCAGCCCTCCACTGACTACTGTTCAGCCAGCCCTCCACGGGGTCCTGTTCATCCAGCCCTCCACGGGGTCCTGTTCATCCACCGGCTTGATCGATCGGGGTACTGTTCATCCGGTGGCAACGACCTCTACTACCACGGGGTCCTGTTCATCAAACCCCCCACCGGGAACCGTTCATCCACCCCCCCACACAATGCTCACTATTCATCCAGAGGCAGCATCGATCAGCTTCAGTTAGCAGCAGTAGCAAAGGAATCACTCGGGTTCAGTTAACAGCAAGGGATCGATCGATCGCTCGGGTTCAGTAACGCGTCACCTGCAATGCAATCGCTCGGGTTCAGTTAGAGCCCAACGCCTCGCTCGGCTTCGGTTAGAGTGCAACGCCTCGCACATACACGCGTATGTATGATAGAAACGCGCATCGCTCGGCCCCTGACCACACACCGTAACCGGGAACTCCCCAATATTTTCCTCGCCCTCGCTTCTACCATGGTTTTTTCCGTCATGGACGGCCCAAAGAATGTCATGCAGGTGCGTCTCCGGCCCGCCCAGGACGAAAAGCCCATTTTCTGTCCTGATGATACCAGGTTTTGTCACAATTATCATCATAGAAGTGTCATATGTATGACAGAAAAAAATTTCATTCGGCCCAAAATGTCACGGATGTGTCTTTTTTTTGTAGTGACATCAAAAACATGTATATCAAATATACCTTTCACTTTGCCATCCTTCTTATCCGTCAAATACTTGGGGCAGTTCCGCTTCATGTGACCAGTCCCTTTGCAGTAGAAGCACTCAGTCTCAGGCTTAGGTCCAGACTTGGGCTTCTTCCCTTGAGCAGCAACTGGCTTGCTGTTCTTCTTGAAGTTCCCCTTCTTCCCTTTGCCCTTTTTCTTGAAACTAGTGGTCTTGTTCACCATCAACACTTGATGCTCCTTCTTGATTTCTACCTCCGCAGCCTTTAGCATCGCGAAGAGCTCGGAAATAGTCTTCTCCATCCCTTGCATGTTATAGTTCATCACGAAGCCTTTATAGCTTGGTGGCAGTGATTGAAGAACTCTGTCAATGACACTATCATCAGGAAGATTAACTCCCAGCTGAGTCAAGTGGTTGTGGTACCTAGACATTCTGAGTATGTGTTCACTGACAGAACTATTCTCCTCCATTTTGGAGCTATAGAACTTGTTGGAGACTTCATATCTCTCAACTTGGGCATTTTCTTGAAATATTAACTTCAACTCTTGGAACATCTCATATGCTCCATGATGTTCAAGACGTCTTTGAAGTCTCGATTTTAAGTCGTAAAGCATGGAACACTAAACTATCGAGTAGTCAGCAACTTTTCTCTACCAGACATTCATAACGTCTGGAGTTGCTCCTACAGCAGGTATTGCACCTAGCGGTGCTTCCAGGACGTAATCCTTCTATGCAGCAATGAGAATAATTCTCAAGTTACGGACCCAGTCCGTGTAATTGCTACCATCATCTTTCAACATAGCTTTCTCTAGGAACGCATTAAAATTCAAGGGAACGGTAGCACGGGCCATTGATCTACAACAACATAGACATGCAAATACTATCGGGTACTAAGTTCATGATAAATTAAAGTTTAATTAATCATATTACTTAAGAATTCCCACTTAGATAGACATCCCTCTAGTCATCTAAATGATCATGTGATCTATATCAACTAAACCATGTCCGATCATCACGTGAGATGGACTAGTTTTCAATGGTGAACATCACTATGTTGATCATATCTACTATATGATTCACGTTTGACCTTTTTATCTCAGTGTTCCGAGGCCACATCTACATATGGTAGGCTCGTCAAGTTTAACCCGAGTATTCTGCACGTGCAAAACAAGCTTGCACCCATTGTATGTGAACGTAGAGCTTATCACACCCGATCATCACATGGTGTCTCGGCACGACGAACTGTAGCAACGGTGCATACTCAGGGAGAACACTTGTACCTTGAAATTTAGTGAGGGATCATCTTATAATGCTACCGCTGAACTAAGCAAAATAAGATGCACAAAGGATAAACATCACATGCAATCAAAATATGTGACATGATATGGCCATCATCATCGTGTGCCTTTGATCTCCATCTCCAAAGCACCATCATGATCTCCATTGTAACTGGCTTGACACCTTGATCTTCATCATAGCATCATTGTCGTCTCGCCAACTATTGCTTCTATGACTATCGCTACCGCTTAGTGATAAAGTAAAGCAATTACATGGTGATTGCATTTCGTGCAATAAAGCGACAACCATAAGGCTCCTGTCAGTTGCCGATAACTTCTACAAAACATGATCATCTCATACAACAATTTATATCTCATCACGTCTTGACCATATCACATCACAACATGCCCTACAAAAACAAGTGTGACGGTGATGATGAAGTTACTGGCGCAGGGCTTCACCTAAGCACTACGACGATATGACTCGGGTGTTGAACTGTGGAGGGGGGCACCGCACACGGCTAAGAGATTGTCTGTTGTACTATTGGGGTGCCCCTGACCACGTATATAAAGGAGGGAGGCATACAGGAGGCCGGCCAGGATGGGCGCGCCAGGGGGGAGTCCTACTTGGCCCCCACCCCTAGTACAATTCGGTTTGGGCAGGGGGTAGGAGCGCTCCACCTTGTGGCCCTTCTTCCTTCTCTCCACTAAAGCCCACTAAGGCCCATTAACTTCCCGGGGGGTTCTGGTAACCTCCCGGTACTCCGGAAAAATGCCTGAACTGCTCGGAACCATTCCGATGTCCAAATGCAACCTTCCAATATATGAATCTTTACCTGTCGACCATTTCGACACTCCTCGTCATGTCCGTGATCTCATTTGGGACACTGAACAAACTTCGGTCATCAAATCACATACCTCATAATACAAATCGTCATCGAACGTTAAGCGTGCGGACCCTACGGGTTCGAGAACTATGTAGACATGACCGATACACATATCCGGTCGATAACCAATAGCGGAACCTGGATGCTCATATTGGCTCCTACATATTCTACGAATATCTTTATCAGTCAAACCGCATAACAACATATGTCATTCCCTTTGTCATCGGTGTGTTACTTGCCCGAGATTCGATCATCGGTATCCACATACCTAGTTCAATCTTGTTACCAGCAAGTCTCTTTACTCATTCCATAATGCATCATATTGTAACTAACTCATTAGTCACATTGCTTGCAAGGCTTATAGTGATGTGCATTACCGAGAGGGCCCAGAGATACCTCTCCGATACACGGAGTGACAAATCCTAATCTTGATCTATGCCAACTCAACAAACACCATCGGAGACACATGTAGAGCATCTTTATAATCACCCATTTACATTGTGAAGTTTGATAGCACACAAGGTGTTCCTTCGATATTTGGGAGTTGCATAATCTCATCGTCAGAGGAACATGTATAAGTCATGAAGAAAGCAATAGCAATAAAACTAAACGGTCATTATGCTAAGCTAACGGATGGGTATTGTCCATCACATCATTCTCTAATGATGTGATCTTGTTCATCAAATGACAACACATGTCTATGGTCAGGAAACTTAACCATCTTTGATTAACGAGCTAGTCTAGTAGAGGCACACTAGGGACATAGTGTTTGTCTATGTATTCACACATGTACTAAGTTTCCGGTTAATACAATTCTAGCATGAATAATAACCATTTATCATGATATAGTGAAATATAAATAACAACTTTATTATTGCCTCTAGGACATATTTCCTTCAGTCTCCCACTTGCACTAGAGTTAATAATCTAGATTACATAGTAATGATTCTAACACCCATGGAGTCTTGGTGCTGATCATGTTTTGCTCATGACAGAGGCTTAGTCAACGGGGCTGCAACATTCAGATCCGTACGTATCTTGCAAATTTCTATGACTCCCTCCTTGACTTGATGGGCCAGAGAAGCGCCTAGGAGTTGCTCCGAGGGGAGCACAACCCACCAGGGCGTGCCTGGAGGCCTAGGCGCGCCCTGGTGGGTTGTGCCCACAGACCACTTCTTTACTCTATAAATACCCAAACATTCTAGTAACCCTAGGGGAGTGGACGAAAATCAATTCCAGCCGCCGCAAGTTCCAAAA
>NC_041380.1:321920581-321936827 GCF_002162155.2 Triticum dicoccoides | reverse complement strand
ATTGGTGCCTCTCCGATGATGCGTGAGTAGTCTTTTGTAGACCTTTGATGGCATCTAGAACTACATCGGTATTTCCCCAGAGAGGGAGGGATGATGTAGCATAGTGACGGTAGAGTATTTCCCTTAGTTATGAAATCAAGGTATCGAACCAGTAGGAGAACCAAGCAACACAATGTAAACAGCCCCTGCACACAAATAACGACACCTCGCAACCCGATGAGTTAAAGGGGTTGTCAATCCCTTTCGTGTAACGGCGCCAAAACTTGGTGTGTGACGGTAAAAAGGTTGTAATAGATTGGATAAATAGATCACTAATAAAATAAAGTGCAGCAATATATTTCTATTTTTGGTTTAATAGATCTGAAAGTAAAAGCAAGGAAAAAGTAGATCACAAAGGCAAATATATGAGAAATAAGACCCAGAGCCGTAGGTTTCACTAGTGGCTTCTCTCGAGAAAAATAGAAAATGGTGGGTAAACAAATTACTGTTGGGCAATTAATAGAACTTCAAATACTCATGACGATATCCAGGCAATGATCATTACATAGGCATCACGTCCAAGATTAGTAGACCGACTCCTGCGTGCATCTACTACTATTACTCCACACATCGACCGCTATCCAGCATGCATCTAGTGTATTAAGTTCACGGAAAAATGGAGTAATGAAATAAGAACGATGACATGATGCAGAAAATATCCATTTATCTATATGGAGGTAGATATAGATCTCGTCTTTTTATCCTTAGTAGCAGCGATACATACGTGTTGGTTCCCTTTCTGTCACTGGGATCAAGCACCGTAAGATCGAACCCACTACCGGGCACCTCTTCCCATTGCAAGACAAATAGATCAAGTTGGCCAGACAAAACCCAAATATCGGAGAAGAAATACGAGGCTATAAGAGATCACGCATAAAAGAGATCAAAGAAACTCAAATACTTTCATGGATATAAAGACATAGATCTGATCATAAACTCGAAGTTCATCGATCCCAAGAAACACACCACAAAAGAGTTACATCATATGGATCTCCAAGAGACCATTGTATTGAGGATTAAGAGAGAGAGAGCTGAAGCCAACTAGCTACTAACTATGGACCCGAAGGTCTACAAAGAACTACTCACGCATCATCGAAGAGGCACCAATGGAAGTGGTGAACCCCTCGGTGATGGTGCTTAGATTGGATCTAGTGATTCTGGACTCTGCGGTGGCTAGATGAATATTTTGCTGAATCCCCTAGGTTTTTGGGAATATTTGGGTATTTAATAGAGCAAAGAGTCGGTCCGGGGGCACCCGAGGTGGGCACAACCCACCTGGGCGCCAGGGCCTCCTGGCGTGCCCTGGTGGGTTGAACCCCCCTCGGGGCACCCCCAGGTGTAACCAGGGCCCATTGCCATTCTTCTGGCCCATAAAAAATCATCGTAAAGTTTTGTGCCATTTGGACTCCGTTTGATATTGATTTCCTGCGATGTAAAAAACATGGGAAAAATAGGAACTGGCACTGGGCACTATGTCAACAGGTTAGTACCAAAAATGATATAAAATGACTATAAAATGATTATAAAACATCCATGATTGATAATAAAGAAGCATGGAACAAGAAAAAATTATAGGTATGTTGGAGACGTATCAGCATCCCCAAGCTTAACTCCTACTCGTCCTCGAGTAGGTAAGTGATAGAAACAGAATTTTTGATGTGGAGTATTGTTCATCAAGTCATATCATATTATTTTCTTTATAGCATGGACATTTGGACTTTTATGTGATTCAAAGCAATAGTCTAGTTTCGACATAATAATTTAGATACTCAAGCATATCAACAAGCAACCATGTCTTTCAAAATATCAACACTAAAATAAGTTATCCCTAGCCCATCATGCTCAAACATTGATCCATTCATTAAACACACTCGAATATCAACTAGACCCAGTACTTGAGCACGATCATATTGCCTCCCAGTTGGTGCTTTTTATCAGAGAAGATGGAGACTCAAATTTCAAAATAAAAATTGCATAATAGTAAAAGAAAGTCCCTTCACAGAGGGAAGTAGGGATTTGTAGAGGTGCCAGAGCTCAAAGCGAAAAATTTGAGATAAAAACATTTTGGGAGGTGTATCCATCCCACCAACGAAAATGACTTAGAGTTCCGAACACTTTCCATGCTAGATATGCCATAAGTGGTTCCCAAGCAGAAAATAAAGTTTATTCCTTTTTCCACCATAACTTTCACTTTCCATGGCTAGCCGTATCCATGGGTGCCCTCCATACCAACACTTTCCAAGGAATTTATTATTTGACAACATGAAGTAAATTCATCTGTTTGTTTTCGCATTTTAGGATTGGGCATCCCTAATACCTTTGCCTTACTCTCGTGCAATGACAAGTGAATAAACACTCATCTTGAGAATAACACATCTAGCATGGAAAATATTATCCACCCTTCACCGTTCCGCGAGCGAAACAAACACACAAAAGAGAAGTTTATTTTGAAAATTAGAGATGGCACATGCAAATTTGCTTAGAACGGCAAAAGAATACCGCATATAGGTAGATATAGTGGACTCATGTGGCAAAACTGGTTTAAAGGATTTTGGGTGCACAAGTAGAGGTCATACTTAGTGCAAAATGAAGGCTAGCAAATTATTCGGAAGCGACCAACCAAGAAACAAATAATCTCATAAAGAAGCATTAAGCATAATTAACACCGAATACTGCACCAAAAGTATGATATAATTTTCATTGCATGATTATTGACTTTCATGCATGCATAGGGAATCACAAACCATAACACCAATATTCCTACTAAAGCATAATTACTCACCAAGATGACTCACATATCACATCATCATATCTCAAAACTATTACTAAGAATCAATTTTATTTTGTCCAATGATCTTCATGACATTTTATTTTACTTTATCCTTCTTGGATATCTATCACTTTGGCACTAGTTTTTATGAGTTTCTTTTCATAAGCACAACCAAATATAAGTGAAGATCATGAGCATAAACAATTTTCTTTCTCTAAAAATAATTTAAGTGAAGCAAGAGATAATTTCTTCAAAATTATACTAGTCTCAAACAAATCTAAGTGAAGCAAGAGAGTATTTCTTCAAAAATAACAAAGCACACCGTGCTCAAAAAGATATAAGTGAAGCACTATAGTAAGTCCTAGCTCATAAAAAGATTTAAGTGAAGCATAGAGAGCAATCCTAACAAGCCATAACATAATTTTGGCTCTCTCAAATAGATGTGTCCAGCAAGGATTCATAACTTAAAACACAAAATAAAACAAGCAAAGACACATATCATACAAGAGGCTCCAAGCAAAACACATACCATGTGACGAATAAAAATATAGTCTCGAGTAAAATACCGATAGTTGTTGGAAGAAAGTGGGGATGCCACTCGGGGGCATCCCCAAGCTTAGTTGGTTGCTCATTCTTGGATAATATCTTGGAATGCCGGAGCATCCCCAAGCTTAGGCTCTTACATCCTTCCTTCATCCATCATAAGATAACCCAAAACTTCAAAACTTCAATCACACAAAACTCAACAAAGCCTTCGTGAGATCCGTTAGTATAAGAATAATAAACCACTACTATAAGTGTTGTATCAAACCAATTCATATTTTATTTTTGCATTATATCTAATGTATTCCAACTTTTCTATGGCAAATACTCATCAAAGAAAACCATAGAGCCATCAAAATAAGCACTCAACACAATGAAAACAGAATCTGTCAAAACAGAACAGTCTGTAGCAATCTGACTATTCCGAATACTTCAGTAACTCCAGTAACTCCAGAAACTCTTAAAAAATAGGGCGACCTGAGAATTTTGTATATTGATCTACTTCAAGTGTAATGGGTATTTTGTCGCTCTCTGGTAAAAAATAAAAATTAATTTCGTGAGCGCAAACTTCCTGTTTTTTCAGCAAGATCAAACAGCTATTGCCCAAGAAGATCCTAAAGGCTTTACTTGGCACAAACACTAATTAAAACATAAAAAACACAATCATAACAGTAGCATAAGTGTGCCAACACATAATAACAGGAAGAAAAAGCAAAAATAAAATTTATTCATTGGGTTGCCTCCCAAGAAGCGCTATAGTTTTACGCCCTTAGCTAGGCATAAAGCAAGGATCTAAGTTTTGTCATCCTTCTTCTTCTTAATTTTCTTGGGGTTATTTTTATCAGGATGTTTTGTAAACACAACATAAAACATATTATCCATAGAAACTTTAGCATTCCTTAGATGATTTTAATCATAACCCCTTTGATTTCCCGCTACAATCCAAGAGTACTATTGATTAACATTGTCAAAAACTTGTTGGATTATATCTAAAACGAGGACCTCCTTTTTAAGATTCTCATCAAAGATCTTATTATCCCCAAGCAAATGCCTTAGTGCATAGTCACTATTGTAAAGAATTTCATCAATCAAGGGTTTTTCACGATTCATACCATAAAAGTCAAAGAATTCCCTAGCTTCCCGAATTATGTAGTCAAACTCATTCATGAGAATGAGAGTAGCCAACTTTTTGGCTCTAGGATTCTTTATTTCGGGAAGCTCAAAAAACAATCTTTGCGAAGTAGGATGAGTGCGGATAAATTTGCCTTCAAGTTTCAGAACTAGTGCTGAAATAGCATCCGCATAAAATCTAGTAGTTTTAAGTATAGGAGCATCACCAAGACTCAAATTTCCAACACAACTGAAGAATTATTCGATACGTTCTTTCCCATAACGTTCCCTTGCCCCAAGATAAAAGTTTTAGCATCCAGATTGCCTGTACGTCCAATATTAGGAGTCGGGCCATCATCTGTTGGTGCCATTCCGAAATCACTCATGATTGCAAGCAAAGGATAGATCCGACGAGAAAACGGCGAACGGAAAAAGAGAGGCGAATAAAACGGAAATTTTTAGTGAAGTGGGGGAGAGGAAAACGAGAGGCAAGTGGAAAATAATGTAAATTGCAAGGAGATGAGATTTGTGATTAGGAACCTGGTTATGATGAAGATCCTCCCCGGCAACGGTGCCAGAAATTCTCCTTGATGGCAGCTAGAACTACGTTGGTATTTCCCCGGAGAGGGAGGGATGATGTAGAACAGCGACGGTAGAGTATTTCCCTCAGTTATGAAACCAAGGTATCAAACTAGTAGGAGAACCAAGCAACGCAACATAAACAGCCCCTGCACACAAATAACAACACCTCGCAACCCGACGAGTTAAAGGGGTTGTCAATCCCTTTCGGGTAACGGCGCCAAAAATTGGTGTGTGACGGTAAAAAGGTTGTAATAGATTGGATAAATAGATCGCAAATAAAGTAAAGTGCAGCAATATTTTTTGTATTTTTGGTTTAATAGATCTGAAAATAAAAGCAAGGAAAAAGTAGATCGCAAAGGCAAATATATGGGAAATAAGACTCGAGGGTTGTAGGTTTCACTAGTGGCTTCTCTCGAGAAAAATAGCAAAAGGTGGGTAAACAAATTACTGTTGGGCAATTGATAGAACTTCAAATACTCATGACGATATCCAGGCAATGCTCATTACATAGGCATCACGTCCAAGATTAGCAGACCGACTCCTGCCTGCATCTACTACTATTACGCCACACATCGACCGATATCCAGCATGCATATAGTGTATTAAGTTCATGGAAAAATGGAGTAATGCAATAAGAATGATGACATGATGTAGACAAAATCCGTTTATCTATATGGTGGTAGGTATAGATCTTGTATTTTTATCCTTAGTAGCAACGATACATATGTGTCGGTTCCCTTTCTGTCACTGGGATCAAGCACCGTAAGATCGAACCCACTACCGGGCACCTCTTCCCATTGCAAGACAAATAGATCAAGTTGGCCAGACAAAACCCAAATATCAGAGAAGAAATATGGGGATATAAGAGATCATGCATAAAAGAGATCAAAGAAACTCAAATACTTTCATGGATATAAAAACATAGATCTGATCATAAAGTCAAAGTTCATCGACCCCAGCAAACACACCACAAAAGAGTTACATCATATGGATCTCCAAGAGACCATTGTAGTGAGGATCAAGAGAGAGAGAGATGAAGCCATCTAGCCACTAACTACGGACCCGAAGGTCTACAAAGAACTACTCACGCATCATCGGAGAGGCCACAATGGAAGTGGTGAACCCCTCCGTGATGGTGTTTAGACTGGATATGGTGATTCTGGACTCTGCGGCGGCTGGATGAATATTTCATCGACTCCCCTAGGGTTTTGGGAGTATTTGGGTATTTATAGAGCAAAGAGGTGGTCCGGGGTCACCCGAGGTGGGCACAACCCACCTGGGCGCGCCAGGGCCTCCTGGCGCACCTTGGTGGGTTGTGCCCCCCTCGGGGCACCCCCCAGGTGCAGCTAGGGCCCATTTCCTTTCATCTGGCCCATAAAAAATCATCGTAAAGTTTCATGCCATTTGGACTCCGTTTTATATTGATTTCCTACGATGTAAAAACCATGGAAAAAACAGGAACTCGCACTGGGCACTATGTCAATAGTTTAGTACCAAAAAATGACATAAAATGGCTACAAAATGATTATAAAACATCCAAGATTGATAATAAAACAACATGGAACAATCGAAAATTATAGATACGTTGGAGACATATCAACCTTCGGGTCCGTAGTTAGTAGCTAGATGGCTTCCTCTCTCTTATTTGATTCTCAATACAATTGTATCTTGGAGATCCATATGATGTAATTCTTTTGCGGTGTGTTTGTTGGGATCCGATGAAGTTTGAGTTTATGATTAGATATATCTCTTTTTATCCATGAAAGTTATTTGAGTCTTCTTTTATCTCTTATATGCATGATTGCTGATAGCATCTTATTTCTTCTCCGGTATTTGGGCTTTGTTTGGCCAACTTGATCTATTTATCTTGTAATGGGAAGAGGTGCTTTGTGATGGGTTCGATCTTACGGTGCTTGATACCAGTGACAGAAGGGGAACTGACACGTATCTATTGTTGCCATTAAGGATAACAAGATGGGGTCTATTTATACATAAATAGATCTTGTCTACATCATGTCATCCTTCTTATTGCATTACTCCATTTCTCCATGAACTTAATACACTAGATGCATGTTGGATAGCGGTCGATATGTGGAGTAATACTAGTAGATGCAGGAAGGAGTCGGTCTACTAATCTTGGACATGGTGCCTATATAATGATCATTGCCTGGATATCGTCATGATTATTTGAAGTTCTATCAATTACCCAACAGTAATTTGTTCACCCACCATTTGCTATTTTTCTTGAGAGAAGCCACTAGTGAAACCTACGCCCCCGGTCTCTTCTTTAATATATTTGCCTTTGTGATCTATTTTCTTTTACTTTTATTTTCAGTTCTATTAAACCAAAAATACGAAAATACCTAGCTGCAATTTATTTTATCCGAGATCTATTTATCCCGTCTATCATATTTTTATCACGTTCGTTTGCCAATTTTTGGCGCCGTTGCCCGAAAGGGATTGACAACCCCTTTAACATGTCGGGTTGCGAGTATTGTTTTTGTGTGCAGGTGCTGTTTACGTAGAGTTGCTTGGTTCTCCTACTAGTTCGTTAACCTTGGTCTCATCACTAAGGGAAATACCTACCATCGTTGTGCTGCATCATCCCTTCCTCTTTGGGGAAATACCGACGTAGTTCTAGCACACATCAAAAGGAATTTCTTGCGTCGTTGCCAGGGAGACATCATCAACATATACCATGGTCCTAATCAAAAATCTCATCTCCTCGCAATTTACATTATTTGCCATTTTCCTCTCGTTTTCCTCTCCAACACTTCACAAAAATTTGCCGTTTTATCCACCCTCTTTTTCGTTCGCCGTTTTCTTGCCGGATCTGTTTTCGAGTGCAATCTTGTTTGCTAATTTTGTCATTATGGATACTTCTTCCTCTATTGCATGCACTCTAGAGAACGAGGTTCTCAACTTTAAAAAAAGGGGAGGCGAAAATCTAAAAGATGCCTGGTATAGGATTTGCAATGCTCATAATAGATCTATCCTAAAGCAATCTATCATTGTTCTTCTTTGCTATTTTTATGTGGGCATCACCACTTGGTATAGATTCGTCCTTGATAAGATTACCGGTGGAAATTTCTTGATGTGTCCTTCTCTTGATGCTTTTAATGCTATGGGAAATTTAGTAGGCTCACCACCTCTTATGATTAATGAAATAACTTTGACTCCTGAGCATGTTATGGAAAGATTAGATGCTATTGAAAAGAAAATGCTTACCGAAGAACATTTTGAAAACTTGGATAAAAAGATGCATAATTTTGCTACTAAAATTGGGTCAAAAGATGGAGACGTTTTAAGTTCTTAAAAGAAAAGGGTACCGCTAAAACTATTGAGAAAACTCCAATAAAAATTGGCAAGATTACTCAGGTTACTAAGAGCAAGGGTGCAACTTCTAGTAATAACGGTAAAGAGGATCTTAAGATGATTAGTATTCACTCGGATTTTGTTGAAGTTATAAGAGATCCCTTGGGCAATAATTAATTCTTTAAATATGTTCTAGGAGTCTTGTCATTGAAAATCTCTATGTTAAATCTTTGAAGAATTGTAAGTGCTTGATTGAAGGGTTGGAGAACAAGGATGACGAAACTTAGCGCCTGTTCGGCCGCTTTCCATGGAGCGGAGCCGGTGGAGCATCCTTTTAGCAGCTCTGCAGATTATACCTAGCAAGCCACTCCGCTCCGGCGCAGAGCCGCGGAGCGGAGGGAGTCTGAACGTGGCCTTAGATCCTTACTTTATGCCTAGCTAGGGGCGTGAAACAATAGCGCTTGTTGGGAGGCAATGCAATGAATAAAATTTATTTTTGTTTTTTGCTTCCTGTTCTTGAGCGTTAGAACAATTATTCTACTGTTATGATTGTGTTTTTGTGTTTTAATTAGTGTTTGTGCCAAGTAAAGCCTTTAGGATCTTCTTGGGTGATAGTTGACTTGATCTTGCTGAAAAACAGAAATTTTGCACTCACAAAAATAGTTTTCATTTTTAACCAGAGCAGGATAAAATACCAATTCGTTTTGCAGGAGATTAATATAGAAATTTATCAGGCCGTCCTAATTTTTCAAAATTTTTGGAGTTACAAAAGTATTCGAAATACCCAGATTGCTACAGACTGTTCTGTTTTTGACAGATTCTGTTTTCTTTGCATTGTGTGCTTGTTTTGATGATTATATGGTTTTCTTTGAAGAGTTTTTTCCATAGAAAAGTTGGAATACAGTAGATATAATGGAATAATAAAATATGAATTGGTTTGCAATAGCACTTATAGTAGTGATTTGTTGTCTTATACTAACGGATCTCACGAAGGTTTTGTTGAGTTTTGTGTGATTGAAGTTTTCAGGTTTTGGTTATCTTACGATGGATGAAGGAATAAGGAGTAAGAAGATCCTAAGATTGGGGATGCCCATGGCATCCCAAGCTATTATCCAAAGAGAAGCAAGCAACTAAGCTTGGGGATGCCCCGAGTGGCATCCCCTCTTTCTTCTAACGACCATCGGTATTTTACTCGAAGCTATATTTTTATTCGTCACATACTATGAGTTTTGCTTGGAGCATCTTGTATGATACGAGTCTTTGCTTGTTTTGCTTTGTGTTTTAAGTCTTGAATATTTGTTGGACACACCTATTTGAGAGAGCCAGAATTATGCCACGACTTGTTAGAATTGCTCTCTATGCTTCACTTAAATCTTTACGAGCTGTGGAATTGCTCTAGTGCTTCACTTATATCTTTTTGAGCATGTGGGCTTTAGTATTTTTGAAGAAATGCTCTCATGCTTCACTTAAATTTATTTGAGAGTTTGTAATTTTTTTAAGAAACTCTCTCTTGCTTCACTTAAATTAATTTGAGAGAAAGAAATATTATGCTCATGATCTTCACTTATATTTGTTTGAGCTTATCAAAAGCAAAACATGAAAATTAGTTCCAAAGTGATAGATATCCAAGAAGGATATAATTAAAGATTTCATGAAGAGCACTAGACAAAATAAACTTGGTTCCTTGTAATAGTTTTGAGATATGATGATGTGATATGTGAGTCATGTTGATGAGTAATTATGCTTTAGTAAGAATATTGGCGTTAAGTTTTGTGATTTCCTATGCAAGCACGAAAGTCAATAGTTGTGCAATAAAATTACATCGTACTTGTGGTGCATTATTCAATGTTAATTATGCTTAATGCTCGCTATGAGATTATTTGTTTCTTGGTTGGTCGCTTCTCAATCTTTTGCTAGCCTTCATTTTGCACTAAGTATGATCACTACTTGTACATCCAAAATCCTTTAAACCAGTTTTGCCATATGAGTCCACTACACCTACCTATATGCGGTATTCTTTTGCCGTTCTAAGCAAATTTGTATGTGCCATCTCTATTTTTCAAAATAAATTTCTCTTTTATGTGCTCGTACCGCTCGCGAGGCGGTAAGGGGAGGCCGATATTTTCCATGCTAGATGTGTTATTCTCACAATGAGTGTTTATTCACTTGTCATTGCATGAGAGTAAGGCAAAGGTATTAGGGATGCCCAGTCCTGAAATGAAAAATGAATTTACTTTATGTTGTCAAATAATAAATTCCTTGGAAAGTGCTGGTATGGAAGGCACCCGTGGATACAGCTAGCCATGGAAAGTGAAAGTATGGTGGAAAAAGGAATAAACTTCAATTTCTATTTGGGAACCGCCTATGATATATCTAGCATGGAAAGTGTGGGGAACTCTAAGTCGTTTCCGTTGGTGGGAAAGTATGCCTTCCAAAATGTTTTTACCTCTCAATTTTCGCTTTGAGCTATGGCACCTCTACAATTCCCTACTTCCCTCCGCGAAGGGACTTCCTTTTACTTTATGCAATTTTTATTTTTAATTTGAGTCTCCATCTTCTCTTATAAAGCACCAACTAGGGGGTACTACGATCGTACTTGAGCATTGGGTGTAGCTAATATGCGAGTGTGTTTCATGAATGGATCAATGATTGAGCATGATGGGCTAGGGATAACTTATTTTAGCGTTGATATTTTGAAAGACATGGCTGCATGTTGATATACTTGAGTATTTGAGTCTCATGTCAAAACTAGACTATTCCTTTGAATCATATAAAAGTCCAAATGTCCATGCTAAAAAGAATATGAGATGACATGTTAGGCAGCATTCCACATCAAAAATTCTATTTTTATCATTTACCTACTCGAGGACGAGCAGGAATTATGCTTGGGGATGCTGATACGTCTCCAACGTATCTATAATTTTTTATTGTTCCATGCTGTTATATTATCATTCTTGGATTTTTATAATCATTTGTAGTCATTTTATATCATTTTTTGGTACTAACCTATTGACATAGTGCCAAGTGCCTGTTGCGGGTTTTTGCATGTTTTTTACATCGCATGAAATTAATACCAAATGGAGTCCAAATGCAGCGAAACTTTTTGTGGATTTTTTTTGGACTAGAAGACATCCAATGGGCCGGAGAAGTGCCTGGGGGAGCTCCGAGGGGAGCACAACCCACCAGGGCATTCCTGGAGGCCCGGGCGCGCCCTGGTGGGTTGTGCCCACCTCGGGTGCCCCCCGGACTGCCTCTTTACTCTATAAATACCACAATATTCCAGAAACCCTAGGGGAGTCGACGAAAATCAGTTCCAGCTGTCGCAAGTTCTAGAAACACCAGATCCAATCTAGACACCATCTCAGAGGGGTTCATCATGTCCATTGCTGCCTCTCCGATGATGCGTGAGTAGTCTTTTGTAGACCTTTGGGTCCGTAGTAAGTAGCTAGATGGCTTCCTCTCTCTTTTTTGATTCTCAATACAATGGTCTCTTGGAGATCCATATGATGTAATTCTTTTGCGGTGTGTTTGTTGGGATCCGATGAACTTTGAGTTTATGATCATATCTATCTCTTTTTATCCATGAAAGTTATTTGAGTCTTCTTTGCTCTCTTATATGCATGATCGCTTATAGCCTCATACTTCTCCTCCGATATTTGGGTTTTGTTTGGCCAACTTGATCTATTTATCCTGCAATGGGAAGAGGTGCTTTGTGATGGGTTCGATCTTACGGTGCTTGATCCGAGTGACAGAAGGAGAACTGACACGTATGTATCGTTTCCATTAAGGATAACAAGATGGGGTCTATTTCTACATAAATAGATCCTGTCTACATCATGTCATCGTTCTTATTGCATTACTCCATTTCTCCATGAACTTAATACACTAGATGCATGTTCGATAGCGGTCGATGTGTGGAGTAATAGTAGTAGATGCAGGCAGGAATCGGTCTACTAATCTTGGTCGTAATGCCTATATAATGATCATTGCCTGGATATCGTCATGATTATTTGAAGTTATATCAATTGCCCAATAGTAATTTGTTCACCCACTTTTTGCTATTTTTCTCGAGAGAAGCCACTAGTGAAACCTATGCCCCTTGGGTCTCTTCTTTAATATATTTTCCTTTGCTTTTATTTTCAGATCTATTAAACCAAAAATAAAAAAATACCTTGCTGCAATTTATTTTATCCGAGATCTATTTATCCATCTATCATATTTTTATCACGTCCATTGCCAATTTTTGGCGCCGTTGCCCGAAAGGGATTGACAACCCCTTTAACACGTCGGGTTGTGAGTATATGTTATTTGCGTGCGGTTTCTGTTTACATAGTGTTGCTTGATTCTCCTACTGGTACGATAACCTTGGTCTCATGACTGAGGGAAATACCTACCATCGTTGTACTACATCATCCCTTCCTCTTTGGGGAAATACTGACGTAGTTCTAGCAGACATCAATTTTGGAGTAGTCATTATATGATGGGTTGCGAGAGTGACAGAAGTTTAGACCCTAATTTATGTGCTATTCCGTAAGGGACTGATTTGGATCCAAAAGTTTAATGCTATGGTTAGAATTTATTCTTAATACTTTTCTTGTATTTGCGGATGCTTGCGAGGGGGTTTATCATAAGTAGGAGGTTTGTTGAAGTAAGAACATCACCTAAGCACCGGTCCACCCACATATCAAATTATCAATGTAGCAAACACAAATCAAACTAACATGATGAAAGTGACTAGATGAAATTCCCGTGTACCCTCAAGAACGCTTTGCTTATCATAAGAGACCGTTTTGGCCTGTCCTTTGCCTCGAAAGGATTGGGCTACCTTGATGCACCTTTGTAACTATTATTGTTACTTGCTCATTTTAAATTATCCTGCTATCAAACTACTTGTTACTTATAATTTCAGTGCTTGCAGAGAATACCTTGCTGAAAACCACTTATCATTTCCTTCTGCTCCTCGTTGGGTTCGACACTCTTACTTATCGAAAGGACTAAGATTGATCCCCTATACTTGTGGGTCATTAAGGCTCTTTTCTGGCGCTGTTGCCGGGGAGTGAAGCACTCTTGGTAAGGAAAATTATTACTGCATGCTGAAATTTACTATCACTTGTTACTATGGAAAACAATCCTTTGAGGGGTTTGTTCGGGGTATCTTCACCTCGACCGGAACCACAATTAGTCACCCCTCAACCTACTGCACCTACTAAAAATATTGGATATGAAATCTCTTCGAGTATGATAGAACAACTGCTAGCTAATCCTTATGTAGGAGATGGAACCGGACATCCTGATATGCACTTGATATATGCGGAAGAAATTTGTGGATTATTTAAGTTTCCAGGTTTACCTGGAGATGAAGCTAAGAAGAAGATTTTCCATTTATCTTTGAAGGGAAAAGCATTGGCATGGTATAGTCTATGCGATGATATTGGATCTTGGAATTGGAATCGATTGAAATTGGAGTTCCACCAAAAAAAATTATCCTATGTGTCGGCGTTCTGGGAACGGGGGTCCCCAGACTTACCTGCCTGCGGCCCGTAGCATGGCTCCACCAGCGGCCTTGTACGGCCCATCTTCATTAGCAAATATTCAAGACCCTCGCAAGGGTCTAAGCCTCATGAGGCAGACGACGCAAGATCTCCTCAGGGGCAGCCTCACCAGGCTGGCTCACGAGGGGCGGAGAGATCAAGGCAAGGGACACCTCGCGAGGTTCCTGTGATGCAAGCCATGACGACTGGAACCAGGCGGGCGCCAGGCGGGAGCCAGCGTGTGCAGTGTCCTCGTTTCCTCTTTGGTGCTAAAGGGGCAAGTGCAGGCGAGGAGTCCCGAGGCATCAGGTAAAGGTTTCCATACTGGTGCAACAAGACCAGGACCAGCAGGACGGCATGACGGAGGTCACCATGGAGCCCAAGACTGCGTCACCACCAGAGCCTTTGGCAGGCGAAGACTACTTTTGTCAGGATAGCTTGTACTAGTTGTCTCCCTTCGAATTTGGCCATTGTGGGATCCCTTCCCGCTCAATATTTGGGAAGAGGACCAGGGCCTCTGTAAATAGGACTAGCCACAAACATAGGGAAAAGGAGAGATCCCCATCCTCAACCACACAAGCACACCAAGCTCAAGAACACCTCACCTCGCGAGGCTGTTCTTCCCTTGTACTATTCATCCTCGGCCCAAGAGGCAATCCACCGCACCACACTAGAGTAGGGTATTACACCACAATGGTGGCCCGAACCAGTATAAATCTTGTGTCTCATGTTCTTTGGGTTCATCGAGCTACACTAGTAGAAAACAGGGCTTTGGTCACGGGGCAATATTCACATTAGTCCCAGTTCAGTCACGAACCGGGACTAATGTGAGCATTGGTCCCGGTTCGTGCGGCTAAGGCTTTAGTCCCGGTTCACCTTTGCCCTTTAGTCCCGGTTTGAGACACGAACCGAGACTAAAGGGTGCGATGCCCTTTAGTCCTGGTTTGTGTCTCAAACCGGGACTAAAGATTAGACCTTTAGTCCCGGTTTGAGACACGAACCGGGACTAAAGGGTGCGATGCCCTTTAGTCCCGGTTTGTGTCTCAAACCGGGACTAAAGGTCCCATTTTCAAACTCTACCCCCCCGGTGGATCGCCTTTTTTGTTTTCAAAAAATCAAAAGAAAATGACAAAAACTTCAAAAAATAAAATTCTTCGAGAGGTAGTTATATTACTACATCTACTAGTTAGGAAAAGTTAAAAACTTAAATTTGGACATGTTTTGCAAAAAATGTAGGGAAAATGTAAAACGGCTATAACTTTTGCATAAGATGTCGGAAAAAAACATATAATATATCAAAATGTTCGGAACAAAAATCCGCATCCGATGGAGACCGCCTACGGCCTGTTTGCAAATTTTTAGAATCCTCAAATTCTAAAAGAAAAAAAAGTTATGCTCAAATTTCAATTTTTTTTGAATTTTTGTTAAATCTAGTCAAACTATGGTCAAACTACTTATTCAAGAAGTATTAGTGTTACTAAATAATTATTCAAGAATATTAGTGTTACTAAATAATTATTTCAGTTTTTTTGAATTTTGGTCAACTATGGTCAAACTGTGGTCAAACTGTGGTCAAACTACTTATTCAAGAAATATTAGTGTTACTAAATAATTATTGATTTTTAGAACAATAGTTTCAAACTCAAACAGTGAAATGTGTGACTTCATGCTCAAGCTAAATTCCTGAGGGTTAATAGGATTGACATCTTACTATCATCAGGAAAACAACAAGTGCAGACTTGGAAACGAGGGAGAATAGAACCTGGAAGTTAAGCGTGCTTAGGCTGGAGTAGTGAGAGGATGGGTGACCGTTCGGGAAGTTAGATGATTTGGAATGATGAGGGGTGATTAGAGATTAAAGGTTAAATTGAGCAGTGATGAGGGGTGATTAGAGATTAGAGGTTAAAATAATTCAGAAATTTGAAATTCAAAAAAAAAATTCAAAAAAAATATTTCAAAGAAAATTCAAAAAAAATCATAAAATTTCCTTTAGTACCGGTTGGCTTTAGTACCGGTTGGTGTTACCAACCGGGACTAAAGGTGGAACTCCAGGCAGCGTTCACGTGGAGGGCCTTTAGTCCCGGTTCCAGTTAGAACCGGGACTAAAGGGGGAGGCTTTAGTACCGACCCTTTAGTCCCGGTTCTAGAACCGGGACTAAAGGCCCCTTATGAACCGGGACTAAAGGCCCCTTATGAACCGGGACTAAAGGCCCTTTTTCTACTAGTGCTAGGCCGTGAGATCGTAGAGTGTGCGAGCTAGAGAGGGGGAGAGATCTTCGTGTGCACCCCAGTGTTGGAACCTCAAGGGTTTTGCCGGAACCCGAAATCCGACATTTGGCGTGCCAGGTAGGGGTGC
>NC_041380.1:321918428-321920345 GCF_002162155.2 Triticum dicoccoides | reverse complement strand
CGGCCAACTCTCATGGACGCCGCCTCTTCTCCAACTAGATCGACGGGCGCCCTTCGCAGCGCCGTGGGGCTTTGGGCCTTCACCGCCGCCTTGCGGTGAGTGCAGTGGCCGCACAAGTTCAAGCCGGAGATGTCGCCCCGTTATGATGGCGCGGTGGATCCGGCAGCCTTCTTGCTGGCATACGAGGAGGCCGTCTTGGAGGCCGGGGGCGACGATAAGGTCATGGCGAACTCGCTCCCGATGGCCCTGACTGGCGTGCCGCGCACCTGGCTCCTCCATCTGTCGGAATCTTCCGTGGCCTCCTGGGAAGAGCTGCGTGATCTCTTCATCACACGCTTCGAAGGACCAGTACCCCTGTTATCGCGGCTCTCCTCGGCGGTTTTCAGGCGCCGCCCTCAGATTGTCACGCCAAGCTGTTCTTTCGCCAGATCAGCATCATCTCCACGCGGCAGGGGGCTCCCTCGGGCTGCGCGGCGCCCGAGGCCGACCTGATCTTCAACTCGGGGGATGACCCAGTCACTACCGTCAGCTCAGGCATGCTTCCGATGCTTTGCACGCCCACCATCTGCGGAGTAGCCATCACCAAGACCCTCATCGACGGCGGTACCGGCCTCAACGTGCTCTCCGTGGAGGCTTTCAGCCTCCTCCACGTACCACTTGAGCGGCTCCGCCCCAACAAGCCGTTTTCTGGGATCGGCGGCGACTCCTCCAACCCCCTAGGGCAGATCTGTCTTCCCGTGACCTTCAGCACACGCGACATCTACCGCACCGAGCTGATCGACTTCAACATCGCCCGCATCGGCTTGCCGTACAATGCCATCCTCGGGTACCCGGCGCTGGCCCAGTTTATGGCAGCCACTCATCCTGCCTACAACCTCATGAAGATGCTAGGTGAAGGAAATATGCCCTAGAGGCAATAATAAAGTTATTATTTATTTCCTCATATCATGATAAATGTTTATTATTCATGCTAGAATTGTATTAACCGGAAACTTAGTACATGTGTGAATACATAGACAAACAGAGTGTCACTAGTATGCCTCTACTTGACTAGCTCATTAATCAAAGATGGTTAAGTTTCCTAACCATAGACATGAGTTGTCATTTGATTAACAGGATCACATCATTAGGAGAATGATGTGATTGACTTGACCCATTCTGTTAGCTTAGCACTTGATCGTTTAGTTTACTGCTATTTCTTTCTTCATGACTCATACATGTTCCTATGACTATGAGGTTATGCAACTCCCGATTACCGGAGGAACACTTTGTGTGCTACCAAACGTCACAACATAACTGGGTGATCATAAAGGTGCTCTACAGGTGTCTCCGATGGTACTTGTTGAGTTGGCATAGATCAAGATTAGGATTTGTCACTCCGATTGTCGGAGAAGTATCTCTGGGACCACTCGGTAATGCACATCACTATAAGCCTTGCAAGCATTGTAACTAATGAGTTAGTTGGGAGATAATCTATTACGGAATGAGTAAAGAGACTTGCCGGTAACGAGATTGAATAAGGTATTGAGATACCGACGATCGAATCTCGGGCAAGTAACATACCAATCACAAAGGGAACAACATATGTTGTTATGCGGTTTGACTGATAAAGATCTTCATAGAATATGTGGGAGCCAATATGAGCATCCAGGTTCCGCTATTGATTATTGACCGGAGACGTGTCTCGGTCTTGTCTACATAGTTCTTGAACCCGTAGGGTCCGCACGCTTAAAGTTCGACGACAGTCGGTATTATGAGTTTTGTGTTTTCATGTACCGAAGGTAGTTCGGAGTCCCGAATATGATAACAGACATGACGAGGAGTCTCAAAATGGTCAAGACGTAAAGATCGATATATTGGACGACTATATTCGGACACTAGAAGTGTTCCGGGTGGTTTCGGAGAAAACCAGAGTGT
>NC_041380.1:321895968-321918126 GCF_002162155.2 Triticum dicoccoides | reverse complement strand
GAGGGCTGGCCTAGGCCGCAGCGCCCCCCTCCCCCTCTGGTCCGAATTGGACTGGGAGAGAGAGGGGGGCGGCGCCCCCCTTTCCTTTCCCCCTCCTAGTAGGAGTAGGAAATAGGGGAGTCCTACTCCAACTAGGAGGAGGACTCCTCCTCCTGGCGTGCCTAAAGGGGCCGGCCGGCCTCCCCCCTTGCTCCTTTATATACGGGGGCAGGGGGCACCTCTAGAAACACAAGTTTATCTATTGATCTCTCCCAGCCGTGTGCGGTGCCCCCCTCCACCATAATCCACCTCGATCATATCGTAGCGGTGCTTAGGCGAAGCCCTGCATCGGTAGCATCATCATCACCATCATCATGCCGTCGTGCTGACAAAACTCTCCCGTGGAGCTCTGCTGGATCGGAGTTCGTGGGACGTCATCGAGCTGAACGTGTGCTGAACTTGGAGGTGACGTGCGTTCGGTACTTGGATTGGTCGGATCATGAAGACGCACGACTATATCAACCACGTTGTGCTAACGCTTCCGCTTTCGGTCTACGAGGGTATGTGGACACACTCTCCCCTCTCGTTGCTATGCATCACCATGATCCTGTGTGTGCGTAGGATTTTTTTTGAAATTACTATGTTCCCCAACACCAGGAAGCAAGGACGTCCTCATGGTGGTCGGAGACACCAAGGAAGCCATGGAGGCCCGCAAGCTCGCCTTCAGGGCCACGGCGGCAGCTTGCCCGACCAACAAGGCAGGGCCCAAAACCAAGGGGGCTGCGCTGACCAAGAAGAAGAAGTTGTTCATTCTGGGTCAAGCTAAGACGAAGCAGATATTGGTCGACAAGCACGGGGCCTCTGGCACCACCTTTACCATAGGCGCCGACCTCGCCCCAGATCAAGAAAAAGAGTTAGTGGACTTGTTGCGGGGAACATGGATGTATTCACCTGGGAACCCAAGCAGCTGGCTCGGGTCCCGAGAAAGGTGATCGAGCATCATCTGAGGGTGTGCCCCAATGTGCGCCCTGTGAAGCAGAGGGCAAGGTGGCAATGCACGGAGAAGCAGTCCTTCATCATTCAGGAAACCCACAAGCCGGAGGCAACGAGCGTCATTCACGAAGTCCAGTATCCAGAGTGGCTGGCGAATCCGGTCGTCGTGCCGAAGAAAGGAGGGAAGCAGCGCATGTGTGTCGACTTCACCAAGCTCAGCAAGGCTTGCCCTCAAGACCCGTTCCTGCTGCCGCGCATCGATCAGATTGTCAACTCCACTGCCAAGTGCGGCCTGCTATGTTTCCTGGATGCGTTCTCAGGCTACCACCAGATCAAGATGGCGGTGGAAGATGAGGAGAAAACAGCTTTTTGACCCCATGCGGGGTGTACTGCTACACCTGTATGCCATTCGGATTGCGCAACGCAGGAGCAACCTTCCAGCGACTGATGCACATCGCCTTGGGGCAGCAGCTCGGGAGAAACTCTGAGGCCTACATCGACGGCATTGTGGTGAAGTCTTAGGAGGCAAGAACTTTGATTCAGGACCTGGAGGAGACCTTCGCGAGCCTACGCCAGGTGGACCTGCGTCTCAACCCGGAGAAGTGTGTGTTTGGTGTCCCTTCGGGAAAGTGATGACCCACAAGTGTAGGGGATCTATCGTAGCCTTTTCAATAAGTAAGAGTGTCGAACCCAACGAGGAGCAGAAGGAAATGATAAGCAGTTTTCAGTAAGGTATTCTCTGCAAGCACTGAAATTATCAGTAACAGATAATTTTGTGATAAGGTAATTTGTAACGAGTAGCAAGTAATAAAAGTAAATAAGGTGCAGCAAGATGGCCCAGTCCTTTTTGTAGCAAAGGACAAGCCTGGACAAACTCTTATATGAAGTAAAGCGCTCTCGAGGACACATGGGAATTATCGTCAAGCTAGTTTTCATCACGTTCATATGATTCATGTTCGGTACTTTGATAATTTGATATGTGGGTGGACCAGTGCTTGGGTGCTATCCTTACTTGGACAAACATCCCACTTATGACTAACCCCCCATTGCAAGCATCCGCAACTACAACAGAAGTATTAAGGTAAACCTAACCATAGCATGAAACATATGGATCCAAATCAGCCCCTTACGTAAACTAGGGTTTAAGCTTCTGTCACTCTAGCAACCCATCATCTACTTATTACTTCCCAATGCCTCCCTCTAGGCCCAAACAATGGTGAAGTGTCATGTAGTCGACGTTCACATGACACCACTAGAGGGATGACAACATACATCTCATCAAAATATCGAACGAATACCAAATTCGCATGACTACTAATAGCAAGACTTCTCACATGTCCTCAGGAACAAACGTAACTACTCACAAAGCATATTCATGTTCATAATCAGAGGGGTATTAATATGCATAATTGATCTGAACATATGATCTTCCACCAAGTACACCAACTAGCATCAACTACAAGGAGTAATCAACACTACTAGCAACCCACATGTACCAATCTGAGGTTTGGATACAAAGATTGGATACAAGAGATGAACTAGGGTTTGAGATGAGATGGTGCTGGTGAAGATGTTGATGGAGATTGACCCCCTCCCGATGAGAGGATCGTTGGTGATGACGATGGTGATGATTTCCCCCTCCCGGAGGGAAGTTTCACTGGCAGAACAGCTGTGCCGGAGCCCTAGATTGGTTCCGCCTCGTGGCGGCGGAGTCTCATCCCGAAAGCTTGCTTATGATTTTTTCCTCGACGAAAGACTCTATATAGCAGAAGATGGGCATCGGAGGGCCACCAGGGGGCCCACGAGGCACGGGGGCACACCCAGGGGGATAGGGCGCGCCCCACCCTCGTGGCCAGGGTGTGGCCCCCCTCTGGAACTTCTTGCGCTCAGTATTTTTTATGTATTGTGTTAATAGCTTCCGTGAAGTTTCAGGACTTTTGGAGTTGTGCAGAATAGGTCTCTAATATTTGCTCCTTTTCCAGCCCAGAATCCCAGCCGCTGGCATTCTCCCTCTTCATGTAAACCTTGTAAAATAAGAGAGAATAGGAATAAGTATTGTGACATAATGTGTAATAACAGCCCATAACACAATAAATATCGATATAAAATCATGATGCAAAATGGACGTATCAGCAAGCTGCTAGACTTCCTCGTGTCTCACAGGGGCATCGAGGTCAACCCGTAGAAGGTCAAGGTCATTGAAGACATGAGCCCGCCACAAAACCTCAAGGAGATGCAGAAGCCAGCAGGCTGCATGACTTTGTTGGGGCGCTTCATCTCCAAGTTAGGGGAGCGCGCATTGCCATTCTTTAAGCAAATAAAGAAGAAGGGTCCGTTCGAGTGGACCCCCGAGGTCTACCTGGCATTTCAGGACCTCAACAGATACTTGACCAGCCCACCGGTGATGGTGGCGCCTCGTCCTCGCGAGCCCTTGGTACTCTACCTGTCTGCCACACCCCACTCCGCCAGCGCAGCGTTGGTGGCCCTCAGGGAGGGGCCCGAGGTTGAGGACCCGCCAAGTGGAGTCATCAAGCCGGATGAGGAAGCTCAACACCAAGGCGATGCTCCTGAGACAACGGCTGCCCCGGTAGGTCACCAAGCCCCATGAGCTGGAAACCAAGAAACACCTCAGTCCCCGGGAGCCAAAAACTCCGTCAGCTCTCCCACCCTTGTCGAGCACCCATTGTACTTCGTCAGCATGGTCCTGCGAGATGCGAGGGAGCGATACCCCATGCCTCGGAAGCTCTTGATCGCGCTCCTGGTGGCCTCGCGCAAGCTGCGCCATTACTTCCAAGGTCACCCCATCAAGGTCGTTTCAGCTTACCCATTAGAGAGAGTGCACAGAAGCCCCAATGTTGCGGGAAGGGTCGCCGAATGGAACATCGAGCTGCAAGCGTTTGACCTGGAGTTCAGCACAACCAGAGTCATCAAGGGGGCTGCACTCGTCGACTTTGTGGCAGAATGGACCGACACCCAGAGCTTGAAGCAGACGAGAACCGATCCCTCTCACCAGGAAGTGAAGCGCTAGATGGTTGGGTCATGTACTACGATGGCGCATTTGCACGTGAGGGCACGGGGGCTGTAGCCGTGCTCATCTCACCCTCTCAGGACAAGCTTTACTACGCCGTGCAGCTGTGCTTCCAGCGGCGTGAGAAGGTCTCCAACAACATCACACAGTATGAGGGTCTCATCGGCTGCCTCAAGGCGGCAGTGGCCTTGGGGGTGAAACGCCTCACTGTCAAGGGAGACTCGCAGCTCCTCGTCAACTTCTCCAACAAGGTGTACGAGCCAAAGGATGAACAAATGGACGCATACCTTGCGGAGGTGCGCAAAAGGGAGAAGTAGTTCCTGGGCCTGGAGCTACAGCATGTTCCTTGTGGCACCAACAAAGAGGCCGAGGCATCGCCAGAAGAGCATCCAAGCGGCAGCCCCAAGAGCCCAGCGTCTTCGAGGAGCGGCTCTTCAAGCCTTCGGCAGCACCTCCGCCTGTAGAGCCGACGCCGCCTCAGGAGGAGCTCCCCCAGCCGCCAGCCTCGGGAGCCCCCGCCTGTGGCCCGACCTCGGGAGCGCGCCTCCTCTTAGCGCTCGAGCCTCAAGAGGGGTGCTGGACCGAGGAGTTCAAGGCATACCTGGCGCAAGGCACGATGCCAGAGAAGGAGGAAGACACGGAGTGTGTGGCCCGACAGGCTACGACATACTGCATTCAGGACGGTGAGCTACATAGGAAGCGGCCAAATGATGTTTCTCTGCGATGCATTTGTAGGGAACAGGGGAAAGAGTTGCAGGCTGACATACATGGCGGATACTGTGGGCACCACTCGTCATCGCGCACCCTGGTCGGCAAGGATTTCCGCAGCGGGTTCTACTGGCCCAAGGTACTCAACGACGCGACCGAGCTGGTGAAATCTTGCGAGGCCTACCAGTTCCACGCCAAGCAGATCCACCAGCCTGCTCAGGACCTCCAGACTATCCCGCTCTCATGGCCATTCGCGGTCTGGGGGCTGGATATCCTGGGTCCATTCCCTCGAGCGCCTGGATGCTACCGCTACATCTACGTCGCCATTGACAAATTCACCAATGGGCGGAAGTGGAAGCTGTCCGCAGCATCCCCGTCGGGTCAGCAGTCAAGTTCATCAAGGGCCTCGTAAGCCAATTTGGGGTCCCTAATCGCATCATCACCGACAACGGCTCGCAGTTCACTAGCAATCTCTTCAAAACGTATTGTGCTAACCTTGGAACGCAGAACTGCTATGCCTCCGTGGTGCACGCCAAGAGCAACAGCCGGGCCGAACGCGCCAACGCGGAGGTCCCGAGGGGCCTCGAGACAAGGACCTTCAAGAAGAAGCTTGAGGCCTGCGGCAGGGGCTGGCACGACGAGCTCCAATCTGTGATGTGGTCCATCCACACCACCACCACCAGGCCGACAAGCGAGACTCCGTTCTTCCTCGTCTACGGAGCGGAAGCGGTTCTCCCACACGAGGTCAGGCATCGCTCCGCGCGGGCCCTGGCGTTTGATGAAGCGCAACAGGACGCCATGCGGGGGATGGATCTCGTGCTGGGGGAGGAACGCTGCCGAGAAGCCTCGCTCCGAGCTGCGAGGTACCAACAGGTGCTACGACAGTACCACTGCCGCAGCATCCGCTCCAGGACGCTCGAGGTGGGTGATCTTGTCCTGAGGCAGGTGCTCTGCAGGGAATGGCTGCACAAGCTCTCACCCATGTGGGAGGGCCCGTTTCGGCTCACCCACATCTCCAGGCCTGGCACTGCACGCCTGGAGACACAGGACATGATCCCCATCTAGAACGCCTGGAACATCCAGCACCTCCTGAAGTTCTACCCATGAAGCAAGGCCCGGTGCCTGTGAAGCAAGGCCCAGTGCCTGTCAAGAATCTCTGCTTGTGACACTCTCACGTAATAATGAGTGGGGCTGTACACGCCCCGGAGTCTCAGGAGTGCCGCCCTCGGGCCTCGGGGGCTCCCTCCCACGCCTAGTGGCAGCACTTAGCTCCGCGCTGGTGAGAAGACAAGAAGACTAGACTAGGCGCCGGACGCGGCTTTTCATTTGCTTTCCGCAGTGGGTTGCCCTTTCTTTTGAAGTGAGAATTTGCTTTCTGGTGTTCCTTGCTGGCCTGGTTTCTTTGTCCTTGTTGCCTCCCTTTCTGCCTTTGGTTCCTCGTTTTAGACCCGTTCTCTCCCTCGCGTGCCTTGCAAGGGGACTGGGCAGGCGCCCTTGTGAGCGTTTTCGTTTTCTTGTCTTTCACAAGGCACCCTCACTCGAGCTCGCAAGCTATCGTGCCCTTCTCAGTCCGTGCCCCCCGGGTACCGCGACGCAAAGCACAGGGTTACGGCCAGCAGCACCAATGATCAGGGTCTGGAAGAATGAGGATTTCCTAGCAAATTTTTGCATTACTGAGGCGCCTCCCAAGCACAGGAGACCTCGTCAGGCATTGGGGAACTCGCGTCTCATTTGGCAGAATCTACTCCAGGTGCATCGAGCTAAGTCATTCTACGCGCATACATAAAACATGACACTGCAACACAACACAAGCATGATAAACATAGCACAACCACTTAGAAACCATAATTGTCGCACGCCCTAGTAGGGCCCCATACTTGTCTCTCTCTAATGCAGGAAGGGAAGGAAGAATGAAACAAAAGCGGAACACATTCCCACAATAGGCCCCGAGGACTGGCTTGTGGCGCTCTCCCGAGCTCAGCCAGACCCCTCCTTGCGCTTCACCGGAGCGCGGCGGTGAGCTGACCCGCTGCCACCCTCGAAGCGAGCGCGGTGGTGTGGCTGCTGGTCGTAGCCGCCACTGCTTGAGCTGTTGTCGGGGGAGGAGCCGCTGTAGCTGGGCGAGCCGTGGCCGGCGCCGAGGACGAAGCCGCCTTCCTCCCCGTCACGACCATCACCTAGGCCGAGCACCTCGTCGCCATCGCTGTCCTCGGGGCAGCACCCGACGCGGCGACCATCTTCCCCAAATACCCTCACGAAGAGGGTCGCGTTGCCATCCTACTTGAAGTGGAGGGCGCACCGCCTACCCAGTCCACGCGCGTGGGTGAACGTCTGCCAACCGCGAGCCAGGACCGTGTTGCCCACGACGGAGACCTCGCCCACGACCCAGGAAGCTTTGCTGCTGTAGCCGTCCGCCTACAGCCAAAGACCGCCTACACCAGTGGCTGGCAGCTCGCCGACAAAGAAGCGCGGGATCTGAAGCCAAGTGTCGGCCGGGTTCTCCGACCACACGATGAACTTAGGCATCACCTCCGCCCGAATGGAAGCACGGCCAAGGAGGCCGTGCAACCACGGCATGCCTCACCTCATCAACGGGACTACCACGACCTAGGCGGCTGCCACCACGAGAAGAGGCGCCGCCGCAGCTGCAAGGGGCTGTGGCAGGGGTCGCGGTGTGCTTGCGGGGATGGCCGCACCCCCTCTTGGGAGGTGGTGAGCCAGGCCCCTCCTAGCGAGCCTTCCCCTTCTCCACAGCCAAGAGCCTCTTCGTAGGCGCCATGGGTGTCGCTGCTGGCAGTGAAGCAAGAAAGAAGAAAGAGCGGGAGAAGCAAAGGAAGGGATGGACGATGGGGGCTCTACCCCTCTACCCATTTATAGCCAAGGGGAGGCTAACTGCTGGCCTCCACGATCTATGGTAATAATGGCCTTTTTTCTGCATGGAGCAGGGACTCGTCAAGTCGGGCGGTTGCCGAGGCGGCATGGGGAAGCGAAGACGCCCACGTCCTATCAATCGCCACATGTCGAGCGGGGCCGCGGGATGTTGGGGCCCGCGGCGCTCTGTCTTTGCCCTTTGGCTTCGCCTTGAGGCCAAGCCCGAGTGCGCCTTGGGCCCGGGGGCTATTGTCAGCATTCTGTTAACAGGGGTCCCCAGACTTGCCTGCCTGCAACCCACAGTGTGGCTCCACCAGCGGCCCTGTATGGCCCATCTTCACCAGCAAACATTCAAGACCCTCGCAGGGTCCAAGACTCGCGAGGCGGACGAGCAAGACCTCCTCAAGGGCAGCCTCACCAGGCTGGCTCGCGAGGGGTGGAGAGATCAAGGCAAGGGACACCTCGCGAGGTTCCTGTGACGCAAGCTATTGGGGATATAACTACTAAGTATAAACCACCCAGAAGGGGCCGGGTCATACCCATAAGGAGTTATCCATATTGAAGCCCATGAAGACAAGGAGCATGGCACTTTATTATAGAGATCTAAAGGCCCAGGGCCCAAAGGCGGATTAGGGCCCGTAGACATAAACAGCCATATGGTGTGTAACTTGTGTTGTAAGATAGGAATGGGTAGAAACCGAGCCGGACACGTTTATGAGCCGGCCGGGATTCTGTAAACCACCGGGCGTCAACTTGTGTATATAAAGGGACGACCCGGCGGCGGTTCAAGGACAAGAAACAACAAATCAAGAACCAGACAAAGCATATTCGCTCCTTGGTCATCGAAACCCTAGCAATCCCATCACAACTGGAGTAGGCTTTTACCTTCACCGCAAGGGGTTGAACCAGTATAAACTCCTTGCGTCCTTTGTCCGCTTTAACCCCTTTAAGCTAACTACGTTGCGATGGCTCCACGACTAAGTCCTCACACTAGGACATCTGCCGTGACAATGCCACGATAGTTGGCGCCCACCGTGGGGCTATCGCACGATGGTTTCAAGTTCTTAGAGGCAGCTTCGAAGGACTCAAGGGATACGTTGTGGGCTAGATGACCAAGAGTCATCGCGGCAAGCTCTACATCGACGATGCAGGCTGGGGTCCTGACGCCAGTTCAATTGAGTATGGATATCAGGTCCCCTTCAGCGATATTCATGTTTTCATTGGCAAGATCGGCGAACCGGGCCCTGAGCCAGACATCTGCGCCGACATCGTCGAAATGGCTCAACGTGCGAGATCCGCTCGAGTTCAGCCTACCACGAAGCGTGCCTTCGTGGGAGTCATCCACAGAGTGGAATCTGAGGATAGATTGGTATCTGGTGGTGAAACCATCGTTTACTCTGATGACGAGTCATCTACGGGAGAGACCGAGTCATTGTACCAACTGCAAGATGGCCAATTTGGGGGCTGGTCCGATGGCGACAGTATTCCGGACCCGTTTGATCTGCCGAGACGAGTTGCGATCTTGATGGCCGGTACACAATCAGCACAACATTCTTCAACTGCAGTAGCAATGATCTCTCGTTCAGCAGCAGTGACAGCAGCTGGGGCAGGAGGCCCTGCGCAACCGCCGGCTTAGGTTTTGTCCGATTTATTCGACACTTTGGCAACACTGCTTGCGGCTAAAGTTAACCCGGCAAATCGGGATCAGCATAACACGGAATTCGTGAAGGTAAAGGATCAGATAGCTCAAGCCAAGGCAGACCTGGCAGCCGAGAACACCAGGATGGCTGCGGAGCGGGCCGACTTGGCTGCACATGCTTATCGGCTTATCTTGGATCAGAACGCATCAAATGATGTAATGAGGAGAAGGTATCGGTCCCACTTGCCTCTGGTTTATGAGCCAAGGAATCTCTTTAACACGCTAGGAGCAGGAACCAGTAACCAGCTAGTGGTAAACCGGGTAGAAGCACCTGGAACGGGGGCGCCGGTTCAACCGCGCACAATGGATCCGCCTTGTCCGAATATCCCGCCGCAGCATGTGTCATTGCCTTCGGGTCATTACTCCAACCCCTTGGATAACATAGTCGCTGCCGCTTCACGATTAGCGGCCTTCCCGGTCGAAGGCGAGTCCCCTATAGCGGTAGAGACGAGACACGCCAGGGAACTTCCTCAAACAACTTTGACTCAGCAGCAGGCTTACTCATATAGTCACGAGAGGACTAATTCCACCCCCGCCCAAGCCGGAGTTACAGCAGGCATATTGATGAACCGACTATGTCAAGCAGTGCGCGGAATTGTAACCCGCCTCGAGGGCATAACCCGGCGGGCGGTGGTGCTAATGCTCAGGACGTGGTGGATCACAGTAGAGCACGTCGAGAAGCCGAGTTAGCAGCGCAATACGCGGTCCGTCAGCTTACTATGGTCCGTCCAACTACTTCGGTGGAACCAGGTGTTACGTTCAGCTCTTTGGGGGTGCCGTGTCTCACCCCGGCTTTACGTAACGTGCGACTGCCCAAGGATTTCAAAGGTCCTCGTAAGGTGCCCAATTACACTGCCGATTCCCCCTGAGTCATGGGTGGAGAGCTATGAGATGGCGATGGAGATGATGGATGTGGATGATGCGGCATGTGCTAAATAGTTCACCATGATGTTGGAAGGAACAACTCGTACTTGGCTGAAAACTTAACCAGCTAAGTCTTGGATCCTTGGCCGAATTAAAGGCCCGGTTTATCCATAATTTCAAGGATACGTGCAAGCAGCCCATGTCAATTGTGGACTTAGCCGTCTGTGTCCAAGAAGAAGGGGAATCAACAACCCACTGGGTGTGTTGGGTCTCAGCGATTCTGCATTCGTCGGACCGCATCTATGCTGATACATCAGTTTTGACATTGGAAGGCAATTGCCGGTTCATGCCTCTAAAGCTGAAGTTAGGGCGACTCAAGTGTCACTGCGGTGACATGGGGACACTTATGGCAGCTCTGGTTAAGTATGCCGACTCTGATAGTACCAAGGATCCTGAGTCTGACGATGAAAAGTAGGGGAAGGGAAAAAGAGTAGCAACACCAAAGGGCAACAACATAACCCAGCGGGCCATGGAAACAACGGTAAGCGTAAAGCGGACAACAGTTTGGATTTTGTGGCTAACACCAACACACAGAATAACGATCATCGTCGTAAGGGTAAACCGCCCCCACAGAGTGGAGGATCAGGTATCAATCTTGACTACCTGTCAAATCAGCCTTGCCCAAGACACGGGACGTGAGAAAGGACAGCTACGCACCTCTGGAAGGATTGCTTTATTATGAGGGAGTTCAAAAACTCAAATCTTTTCCAAGATGGTCATGGACCGGGCGGCGGTTCGGGACCCGGTTCTCATGGGCCGGGTTATGGTGGAGGCAGTTCTAGCTCAGGACTTCAAGGCAATCATGGCAACCAAGGGGGTTATAGCCAACAACACTCTCAGGGGAGTCAACAGCAGCAACAATCGGGTTATTAGAGCAACCCGAAGCAGTTGAATAGTGGGAAATATCATGTTTTCACCACTAGCCTGTGCAGGCATGATCAGAAGCTTTATAAGAGGGCAGTAAACTCTGTTGAACCGGCAGTGCCCCGTTACTTCCGCTGGTCTGAACAACCCATTTTGTGGAGTCGAGAGGATCATCCACCCCGGATTGATAATCCGGGTCATCTGGCATTGGTAGTGGCGCCTCAGGTTGGGGGGTATAAGTTCACCAAGGTGTTCATGGATGGATGAGCGATATCAATATCCTTTATTATGAAACCTTCCGTCGCATGGGGTTGACAGATAAAAATCTTAAACCGTCGAATACTGTTTTCCATGGTGTGGTGCCTGGTAAATCGGCATACCCGGTTGGTAAACTAGCTCTGGTGGTTGCTTTTGGAGATGATCATGATTCAAGATCAGAGACATTGACTTTTGAAGTGGTGAAAATCAAGAGCCCTTATCATGCCCTGTTTGGACGGCCGGCTTATGCTAAGTTCATGGCAAGGCCCTGTTATGTTTATCTACAGCTCAACATGCTGGGTCATTAGGGGACCATCACCGTACATGGGAGCCGTAAGATAGCTTTGGAGTGTGAAGAAGGTGATGTGGCTTATGCTGAGTCGGTTTGTGCACCAGAGGAGTTGAAGTTCTATAAAGACAATGTTGATCTGGCAGATATGACTTCTTTGAAAAAGCCAACGACAGAGCATGACCCGGCTTTGAAGTTTAAATCGGCTGATAAGACCAAGTTGGTTGATTTTGTTCCTGGCGATTCATCCAAGTAGTTTAGCATCAGCGCTAACCTGGATCCGAAATAGGAAGGCGCGCTCATCGAGTTCATCCATGAGAACCGGGACATCTTTGCATGGAAGCCTTCTGACATGCCAGGTGTACTGAGGGAACTCGCTGAGCACACGCTTAATATAGATACCAAATTTAAACCGGTCAAGCAGTTTCTCCGCCACTTCAATGAACAATGGCGCAAGGCCACTGGTGAGGAGGTAGCCCGGCTCTTAGCAGCAGGGTTTATTGTGGAGGTTTTTCACCCTGGGTGGTTAGATAACCCGGTGCTAGTACTTAAGAAGAACGACACTTGGCGTATCTGTGTGGACTACACAGATTTGAACAAGGCTTGCCAAACTGACCCCTTTGCTCTCCCTCGTATTGATCAAATCATTGATGCTACGACGGGTTGTGAGCGTTTGAGCTTTCTGGATGCTTATTCAGGTTATCATTAGATCAAAATGGCAGTTAAGGACCAGGAGAAGACAACTTTTATAACTCCTTTTGGAGCCTTCTGCTGTGTGTCTATGCCTTTTGGGCTTAAGAGTGCCTAGGAGACTTATCAGCGTTTGTGCAGAATTGTCTTCATAATCAGATTGGGCGCAATTTTCATGCTTATGTGGATGATATTGTGGTGAAGTCCAGAAAGGAGGAGACGTTGATAGATGACTTGAAGGAAACTTTTGATAATCTCCGGGTTTATAAGATGATGCTTAACCCGAACAAGTGTGTTTTTGGTGTACCAGCAGGCAAGCTCTTGGGCTTTCTGGTGTCTAACAGGGGCATTGAAGCTAATCTGGAAAAGATCAAAGCTATTACGTCTCTGTCTAAACCGGCGTGTATTAATGATGTTCAACGTCTGGCGGATCGTATTGCGGCGTTGAGCCGGTTTATCAGCCGGTTGGGAGAGAAAGCTATCCCCCTGTATCAGATGATGAAAAAGACAGATACTTTTGTCTGGAGTGATACTGCTAATGCGACGTTTGAGGACTTGAAGAAACAGTTAGCTGAGCAACCTGTCCTTGCTGTTTCGGTTGATAAAGAGCCGTTGTTATTATATGTGGCAGCCAATGCCCGGGCTGTCAATGTGGCCATTGTGGTAGAACGTAAAGAGGCTGGCAAGGAGTATCCGGTTCAACAGTCAGTTTATTATATCAGTGAGGTACTTATTGAGTCTAAGGAGAGGTACCCACATTGGCAGAAGCTAGTGTATGGAGTTTTTATGGCAAGCCGGAAGCTCAAGCAGTATTTTCAAGGTCATCCCATCACTGTGGTTAGTTCTGCCCCTTTGGGAGATATAATCCAGAACAAGGAAGCAACTGGCCGGGTTGCCAAATGGGCCATCGAGCTTGGACCTCACGGGTTAAAGTATATGCCTCGCACGGCGATCAAGTCCTAAGCGCTTGTGCCTTTCATCAATGACTGGAAGGAATTACACGCGCCGGAAGAAAAGCCAAATAACACTTATTGGACTATTCATTTTGATGGGTCCAGGCAATTAGAGGGCTCGTGGGCTAGAGTCGTGTTAACTTCCCCACGTGGTGATAAGTTTTGTTATGTTCTCCGTTTAATGTTCCCTTGCACTAACAATGCCGCTGAATATGAGGCCTTACTTCATGGTCTTTGTATGGCTAAGGAGATGAATTTAAGCCGGGTTAAGTGCTTTGGTGACTCAGACCTGGTAGCTCAGCAAGTGTCTGGTACTTGGGATTCCAAGGATCCTCTCATGGTGGCATATCGACGAGAAGTGGACATAGTGGCTGGTCATTTCAAGGGTTATCAGGTTGACCATGTGGACCGGCGAAAGAACGAAGCGGCCAATGCTTTAAGCCATTTGGGCTCTCAGCGTAAACCGGTGGCACCCAATGTTTTTCTGGATGTTTTACATAACCCGTCGGTCAAGCTACCTACAGATGAGGATTTGGTTGTTCCTGGTCCAGAGGCTCAGTTGGTGGCGGCTCTTCACGTTATCCCAGATTGGACAGTCCCATATTTGGCGTATATGAATCGGGGCGAGTTATCGGAAGATGAAACTTTGGCCAGACAGATAATCCGGCGATCCAAGTCAATGACCATTGTCAACGGAGAATTGCATCATTGCAGTGTAACAGGGGCGTTTCAGCGTTGCGTATCTCCTGAAGAAGGCTGTGACATTTTGCATGAGATCCACGAAGGATATTGTGGTCACCGTGCCGGTTCAAAGTCCCTGGTAGCTAAGGCCTTTCTTCATGGTTTCTATTGGCTGACGGCTGATGCTGATGCTGAGAATTTGGTAAAAAGGTGTGATGGTTGTCAGAAGTTTTCACACCGAGCTCATGTTCCGGCTTAGGAATTGAGGATGATTCCAATCACTTGGCCGTTTGCAACTTGGGGGCTGGATATGGTTGGGCCCTTTAAGAGGTCCAAGGATAAGAAGACCCACCTTCTGGTGGCGGTTGATAAGTTCACTAAGTGGGTGGAGGCAGAGCCAGTCAGTAAGTATGATGCATCCATGGCGGTTCAATTCATCAAGAAGGTGATTTTCCGGTTTGGTTTTCCACACAGCATCATAACTGATGGTGGTACTAATCTGTCCAAGGGTGCTATGGAAGAATTTTGTCAACGTGAGCACATCCAGCTTTATGTTTCATCAGGGGATCACCCCCAATCTAATGGTCAAGTGGAGAGGGTCAATCAAGAGATCTTGCGAGGCATCAGGCCCCGGCTTATGGTTCCTTTACAGCAGACGCCGGGTTGTTGGGTGGAGGAGTTACCTTCTGTGTTATGGAGCATCAATACCATGCCCAATGGATCTACGGGTTATACACCTTTTTCATGGTTTACGGAGCAGAGGAAGTTCTCCCTAGTGACATCCATCATGACTCACCCTGTGTGGCGGCTTATGTTGAAGCTGACAATGAGAAGGCACGTCAGGAAGCACTTGACCTGTTAGATGAGGAGCGTGATATTGCCGCGGTGCGTTCGGCAATTTACCAGCAAGATCTGCGCCGTTATCACAGTCGTCGGGTTAAAACCAGAACGTTTCAAGAAGGGGATCTGGTGCTCCGGCTCATCCAGGATCAGACTGATATGCACAAGTTATCCCCGCCTTGGGAAGGACCTTTTGTGGTCAGCAAGAATCTGCACAACGGTCATATTACCTTATCGATGTTCGAGAGCACAAAGACTCACGTAAATCGGAGGAGGAGACCCACCGGCTATGGAATATAGCTCATCTTTGGCCTTACTACACCTGAGCCATAGGTTCCTCTTATGTACATATTATTGACAATGTATATATTATGATGATTAATATAATAAAGCGGCATCCCTGCTAAAGCGGGCCCTCTGCCGTTATTCCTTAAAAGGTTTTTGGTTACATGGGGGCTTCTGTTTATAAAGCGGAGTTCTAATTACCCATTGATCCAGCTCATAAGCCACACATAAAAAAACTTGGGGGCTTGCTACCCAAAATTCAAAAGGAGCCAAAGAGAGTCTATTGCAAAGCACAACTCAAACATAGGCACCCATTGAGCAAAACTCAAAATATTACTTGGAGGCTCTTTGCTTCTACAAGAACAAAGAGTATATAACCTTATAATAGGCTATAAACGCCAGGCTTGGAAGCCAGGTGTATTCACCTAAAACCCTTATCTTGCCTTTTTAAGTAAGCCACTCCGTCCAGGTAATCCTGGTAAGACCCGTCAAATGTTTGACAAGTCAATATTATAAAGACCCTGAACTTGTCATAGTTAAAATGACGACTGGTTAATGTGAAGTCCATCTTACAAGGCTTTGTAAAATGGTTTAACTCAGTGGCCTGGAAGCCTATGAAAAGCCTCGCCTTTTTGCATGTTTTCTTCTGAAATCTTTCTTTTAACAGTTTATTTTTGATGAGGTTTATGCTAATCCGATGTTTATTAACCCGGCCTGGCTGTTGACTATAAGTTGACCGAGCAAACTGAAAATATTGCTAGTGTTTATTGACCCGGCTTCGCCGTCGATTATAAATCGTCAGCATACACTCAGCTTTCGACTACAAGTCGCCCGTGTGATATATGGATAATCCGGTGTTTATTACAACCCGGTACAGCTTTACTATAAATTGGCACAACATGAAGAAATTGCCAATACTCAAGGTTTGGGTTATCCCCCTTACTACAAAAAGTTGGTAAACCAACGATGTGATTCAATATCACAGGTATGATATATTTCATATCTAATTATTCTTAAAAGCACAGCCTTGGTTATAAAACCGGGTTATATGTTGGGCAGTATGATCCGTCCGGCGGTAAACCTCCAGGATACTTTACACTTGTTTTATGCAGAAATAGGTTGAATAAAAACTGCTAAAGATCATAAGAAGACATAGCATAAACATGGCAGATTAACAATATCATGCAAAGTGACTATGCACGATGGCATAGCAGACCAAGTATTTTAACTAGCCTATAACAAGCCGCTTCGGTGCCCAAAAGGATAATTGTTTTCAACAAGTATTGCAGTATGCAGAAGGCTAAGCCGGCCTCTGGATCATCACTCTTCGCCGGGCTGGCTTGACGGTTGTGGATCGTCCTGTGCCGGTTCATCCTCCTTCTCTCCACCAAGCGGCTGGAAGTCAATGGTTGCCTAGTGGATTCCAGTTAGGGCCTTGAATACAGCTTCGTCACTTATAAGTGTGGAGGGATCAACATCAGGGGCGTAGGTATGCTTATGGATTGGCAGGATAAGATTTTCCACATCATGAGTTGGGGCATTAACCCGTTTGTTGTCAGCATCATAAATCGACTGGTAATGAGAAAGATTTGTTTCTTCAACCAATTTGCTCGCAAATGGGCGCATTTCCTTCGTCAAGGCTCAGAGATCATCATTGTCAAAATTTGACCCGTCCTCCTTTATGCTCGGATAGTCGCGTCCTATATCAGCTGGGTCAAGATCTGGTATCCATGCTTTAGCCCGGATTAGCGCAGTTAGAGCACCTGCAATTGCAGCTGATATTTTTAACTCCTCAAACCGGGCAAGCAGCATTGACAGCTTCTCAATTGTTTCCTTGATCAAAGTTGGGGGCGGTTTGTTATGATCCGTTGCACGCCGGTATATAATTGCTCTATGAGAGTATAGGCAGCCTTCAATTTCTTTTGCATATCAGAGCCTAGATGGGTAATGCGAGATCTTGCGTTATTACACATATCGATAAACCAATAGGTTATGGGATAATACATGTTAACAACTTATAGTAAGGGCACTTACCAAACATAGCAGTGGTCTTGGCATTGATTTTCCGCTTCAAGCCAGTCAGTTCTTCTGTTACCGGATTAAGGGTTGTTTCAGCGTCCTTCGCCCGCTTTAGCAGAGTTGCTTTTTTAGTGTCCCATCCTGCCCGTTCACTTTTAAAGCTTTCATTCAGTTGTTCCATGGCTGTTAAAGTGCTAGTCAGCTCTTCTTTAGCCTTGGAAGTTTCTGCTTGCTGGGACTTGATATTTTCCTGAAGGTCGGCGATATGAGATTCCTTTTTGCTCAGATCAGCCTGCAAGAGACATTTAATGAGTTGGTAGGGCATATTTGAAGTCCCAAACACATAATATGTTATATACTTGGCACTTGGGGGCTAATGCATATTACTTTTTATCAGCTGACATTTTAAAGTCCCAAGCACATCACAAGTTATACACTTGGGACTTGGGGGCTAATGCATATTTGCTCAATTCAAGGTTATGGATTTGTTCCTCCTCAATCGGATTACAACGATGATTATCAAGAATTTTGGGAGCTTCATGATAGAAAGGTACCGATTCATCCTAAAGGTATAAACCGGTCCCTGGGGGCTACACAAGCAAAAATTGCAAGATTCATACTCTAAAGTCCTGGTTCATCCTGGAAAGATAAACCGACCCTTGGGGGCTACGCAGGCAAAGTTGAAGTATTACGAAGTCCCGGTTTACGTTGATATCATAAACCGACCCTTGGGGGCTACTAGAATTGATATTGGAAATTAAACACAAGTGAAACTATTATGCAGAGTTAACAGTATTTACCTCATATCGCTCTTTCATCAGGTTCACTAAACCGGCTTCATAGTCGCGGCTTGTGTACAGGCGGTTTAAAAACCCAGAGTGGATATGTTGGGCGCTGAGGTGGGCATAGCTTTCCAAATCTGTTTTCCACTTGCCTTTTTCCATAGCAGCAAATTCCTCCTTGGCATTATGTTTGGATAAAGCAGTGGGGTTGCCAGGAGTTGTGTAGCCTAAACTAGTAACGATGACATCGCTCGATTGGTCATCAGCCGCTTTGACTGGGCTTGGCGATTTATCTACAGCCTTGGCCGGACTTGGCAGGTCAGTAGCATGGCCGGTCGGATCTTCTTCCATCTGTTCAACAAAGGTTTCATGATGTTCTGGTGGTGGATCATCAAGAATAGCATCAGTATTCGGCTCAAACTCTTCTGGGGTCTGTTCCGGTTCAGTGGCCAGGTTATCATCAGCCGGTGTATTCAATTTGACCTTTTTACTAGGCCTAGCTTTGGCTCTGAAATAAATGGAAATAAAGGTTAGTATATTCAACAGGTGCAAGGGATAAAAAGTTAAGTGTAGTATGCTTACCCAGGAACAGTATTAAGAGGTGGAAGCTGTATCCCTTTTGATTGGCCAGAGGATGAATGGGAAGCTCCCTGGTAGTTTGAGTCAGACGGATTAAGAGGTTGTCGAAAATAACTAGCCTTGGGATAAGTTATGTCAGGAATGGATGAAACCTCTAGTCGGCGTTTTCGAACCGCTGTGTTCGGTAAACCGGATGAAGTAACCACCTGGCTACTATGTCGGGTTCTGCGGCGAGCTTCGTGCTGCTGTTTCTTTAAAAGAAAGTTGGGATCCAGATAAGCTAGAGGGTGTGAAAATTTTACTTTCCGGTTTGCTTGACGGGTTTTCTGTGTTGGCTGAGGATCTGAACCGGAGGAAAGAATAATTACCTCTACATCATCAGCCCGACGAGCTTTAGCGTCATCCTGATAAGTGTCATTGTCAATGAGGTGTATGAAAAATGAACCAAGAGAATCAAGTTCTACCTCTGAGTCAGGATTATCAAGATCCTCGTCGAGGTTTAGCCCGGTGGATTCAGCTGCTTTCTTCTTGCCAGGTTTTTTGACGACCTTTGTCTTGGGTCGAGGGGTCTTGGCCGGTTTATCCTGAGGTTTCTTCTTCCAAAGGTCGTCACCCTATTAAAAGATTGACAAAGGTTATAAGAAAGAGTTAAGAATATTAGGTACAAACAAGCGTTAGGCAGTTCATACAGCTGGCAGTTTATTCGAAACGCAGAAGGGACTTAGCCCTGTTTTGCTGCAGACAGCCACCGATTCATCCAGTATCTTTTTAACAGCTTCAGTGATTTCAGCATCAGTTAATTGAATGTCAGTATGCCGTTGAGGATCTTTAAAATCCCATGTGTATTCGCACATTAAACCAGGGCGACGGCTTAAAGGAAAAATACTCAAAGATATCCAGCAACGAACAAAGTCAATTCATGTTAGACCATTAGCCACAAAGGCTCTAAGCTTGGCAAGTTGTGGTGCATACTTGGCCCATTCTTTTGTAGTCAGCCTTTGGGGAGATGGGTGTGTATTGGTAAGCCGGTGAGGACGATAACCCGGCAGAGGATTCTCATCATCAGGGGAAGTATCTTTGCAATAGAACCAAGTCTGGTTCCAATCCTTAGGGTGACTATGATGCTTGGCGTGAGGGAAACTGACATCTTTCCTTTTCTGAATTGAAACGCCGCCAAGTCCAGTATTGGGCTCGTCTACAAATTCGGTACGGCGGTTCAAATAGAAAAAGTCCCTGAACAGCTCAACGGTCGGTTCTTCTTGCAGCTAAGCGTCGCAAAACACTTGAAAATTACAAATATTGGACACAGAGTTAGGTCCAATATCTTGAGGGTGGATCTGGAAGCTAGCAAGCACATCACGAAAAAACTTTGATCCGGGAGGTTTAAAGCCACGGTTCAAATGATCAACAAACAGAACTATCTCGCCATCCTTGGGCTCAGGAGGATTTTCTGGACCGGGGCTCGCTAGTGGATTTCACTCTGTTTTGGTAAAGCGCCAGTTATAACACATCCTTTCAGATCTTCTTCCATAATCCGGAATGGAACCCAGTTACAAGCATAAAAAGTCTTGGCCATTTCTTAGACAACCTGAAGGAAGGTTTGTGCCGGTTTAAGATTCATGGTTGACAAGCATAAATCATTGTAGGTTAAGATTCAAAAGGTATTCAGGCATGCAAAATTGTTAAACCGGAGGTTGATGCTATTATAAATGATAGTGATTGGCGGTTTACAAGGGGACTGATGATATATGGCAGGTTATTTTCTAAAAGGTAAACCGCCTGCACGGACAATGAAAGTATAGATCTGAAGCCAAAAAATGACTAAGTGAGGAAGAACAAGTTTCACAGTTTCACATTAGAATTTCAGATCTACTGCATATCAGGAAAAGGAAAATATTTAGACCTAAAGGTTGGTGCTTAAGCAGTCCATGAAGTTCCAGATCAGGTTTTTCTACACAAAAGAGATAATCTGATGGCCAAATAAGAACTATCATTGCTACCGCATAAGGATATATCAGGTTTGGAATCTATCATGTAGGCTATGATGAAGAACATGGGAAGAACACCATGAAACTTTCATGAGCCCATTCGAACCCTAAACGGATCTATAGAGGAGAAGAAGAAGAACTTACTGAAACTATTGAATAGCGGAGGTGCAGGAGCAGAATCTGGTCCGAACAAGCCGATGCAGCGGCCAAAGTCGAAGCAGAGGTGAAGTCCGATGGCGGCGGCGGAGCTCGAGCGCTGGGGCGACGCGAGGAAGATGATAAGACAAAGATGCACGAAGGGAAATGTGAAAATGACCCTTGGCCTATTTATAAGGTGAATGCATAAGTGGCAGGCGCGAGAATCGAGGAGGTCAAAAAATGGATATTCAGACATGCGGACGCCTCAATTTTCGGAGATCCATTAAAGGAGATGCATTTAAAGATTTGGGTTCCGTGTAAAGTTAATAGCGGATGATGTCATGGCGGGTTATCATGGACTTGGAAGATGACGTCACAGCGGTTTACAAGATTTTTGTGAAGATATTGAAGAAGGAGTTTTCCTAAGTATTGAAGATTGACATGAACAGGTTCAAATCAATCTGGGGCCTAATGTTGGGGATATAACTACTGAGTATAAACCGCCCAGGAGGGCCGAGTCATACCCATAAGGAGTTATCCATATTGAAGCCCATGAAGACAAGGAGCATGGCGCTTTATTATAGAGATCTAAAGGCCCAGGGCCCAAAGGCGGATTAGGGCCCGTAGACATAAACCACCATATGGTGTGTAACTTGTGTTGTAAGATAGGAAAGGGTAGAAATCGAGCCGTATACGTTTATGAGCCGGCCGAGATTCTGTAAACCACTGGGCGTCAACCTGTGTATATAAAGGGACGACCCGACGATGGTTCAAGGACAAGAAACAACAACTCGAGAACCAGGCAAAGCATATTCACTCCCTGGTCATCGAAACCCTAGCAATCCCATCACAACTGGAGTAGGCTTTTACATTCACCGCAAGGGGCCGAACCAGTATGAACTCCTTGCGTCCTTTGTCCGCTTTAACCCCTTTAAGCTAACTATGTTGCGATGGCTCCACGACTAAGTCCTCACACTAGTACATCTGCCGTGACAATGCCACGACACAAGCCATGATGACTGGAACCAGGCGGGCGCCTGGCGGGCGCCAGCGCGCAGTGTCCTCGTTTCCTCTTTGGTGCTAAAGGGGCAAGCGCAGGCAAGGAGTCCCGAGGCATCAGGCAAAGGTTTCCATATCGGTGCAACAATACCAAGACCAGCAGGACGGCAAGATGGAGTTCATCATGGAGCCGAAGACGGCGTCTCCACCAGAGCCTTTGGCAAGCGAAGACTACTTTTGTCAGGATAGCTTGTACTAGTTGTCTCCCTTCAAATTTGGCCGTTGTGGGATCCCTTCCTGCTCAATATTTGGGAAGAGGACCAGGGCCTCTATAAATATGACTAGCCACCACCATAGGGAAAAGGAGAGATCCCGATCCTCAACCACACAAGCACACCAAGCTCAATAACACCTCACCGCGCGAGGCTGTTTTTTCCTTGTACTGTTCATCCTTAGCCCAAGAGGCAATCCACCGCACCACACTGGAGTAGGGTATTACACCACAACGGTGGCCCGAACCAGTATAAATCTTGTGTCTCATGTTCTTTGGGTTCATCGAGCTAGGCCATGAGATCGTAGAGTGTGCGAGCT
>NC_041380.1:321848590-321895779 GCF_002162155.2 Triticum dicoccoides | reverse complement strand
AAGGGTTTTGCCGGAACCCGAAATCCGAAACTATGCATCTAGTTCATCGTGATCAGAAGTACATATATAATTTTTGGCCTCGTGAAGGATAAAGTATCGCTCTAGCTTGGGGGAGACTTAAGTCAATGTTATATTCACACCCCAATCATGATCTATCAAGAGAAATTATCATTCGGAATTTTTATGCTCGGCTTTCTCATGATGATCGATCCATGCTCGACATTTCTTGTACTGGTTCCTTTATGAAGAAGACTATTGACTTTTGGTGGGATCTTATAGAAAGAATTAAATGCAACTCTGAAGATTGGGAACTCGATGAGGGTAAAGAGTCTGGTATTAAGCTTAAGTATGATTGTGTTAAATCTTTTATGAATATTGATGCTTTTCAAAAGTTTAGCACTAAATATGGACTTGACTCTGAGAGAGTAGCCTCCTTTTTTGAATCTTTTGCTACTCATGTTGATCTCCCTAAGGAGAAGTGGTTTAATTATCATCCACCTTTTAAAGATGAAATTAAAGAATCGGCAATAGCTAAAGATGAAACTATTATCTATAATGTTGATCCAGTTGTTCCTACCGCCTATATTGAAAAACCACCTTTCCCTGTTAGGATAAATGAACATGCTAAAGTTTCAACTGTGGTCAATAAAAGCTAAATTAGAACACCTAAACCAGCTGTAGAAATGAAAGTAGAACCTAGTGTTGCTATGGTTAAATATCTCTTGGTTGAAAATGTAGATGGACATGTTATTTACTTCTGTGATCAAGCTGCTAGAATTGCCATACCCGATGAAAAGGATAAACATAGACCTGTTGTAGGCATGCCTATTCTCTCAGTTAAAATAGGAGATCACTGTTATCATGGTTTATGGGACATGGGTGCTAGTGTGAGTGCTATCCCTTTTACCTTATATCAAGAAGTTATGAATGATATAGCACCCGTTGAGATAGAAGACATAGATGTTACTATTAAACTTGCTAATAGAGACACCATCACACCACTTGGGATTGTTAGAGATGTTGAAGTCTTGTGTGGGAAAATAAAATACCCTACTGATTTTCTTGTTCTTGGTTCCCCGCAAGGTGACTTTTGTCCAATTATCTTTGGTATACCTTTCTTGAACACCGTTAATGCTAAAATAGACTGTGAGAAACAGATTGTTGGTGTTAGTTTTGGTAATGAGTCTCATGAATTTAATTTTTCTAAGTTTAGCAGGAAGCATCATAAGAAAGAATTGCATAGTAAGGATGAAATAATTGGTCTTGCTTCTATTGTTGTACCTCCTACTTCCATTAGAACAATATTTGCTAGACCATGAGAATGATTTACATATGCATGAAAGAAATGAAATAGATAAGATTTTCTTTGAAAAACGTCCTCTGCTTAAACACAATTTGCGTATTGAAACAATAGGAGGTCCTCCTCCACCTAAAGGTGATCCTGTGTTTGAATTAAAACAATTGTCGGACACTTTGAAATATGCTTATCTTGATGAGAAGAAGATATATCCAGTTATTATCAGTGCTAACCTTTCAAAACATGAAGGAGAAAGATTATTAAAGGTTCTGAAGAAGCACCGAGCTGCTATTGGAAAAGAAAGATGTTAAACCTAGACTCATTAGGTGGGTTCTCTTGCCGCAAGAATTTGACTTACATATCATTGATAGAAAGGGAGCTGAGAATCCCGTGGCTGATAACTTGTCTAGGCTAGAAAATATTCTTATGACCCACAACCTATTAATGATAATTTTCCTGATGAACAATTAGCTACAATAAATGTTTCTCATAATACTCCTTGGTATGCCGACTATGCTAATTACATTGCTGCTAAATATTTACCACTTAGCTTCACATACCAACAAAAGAAAAAAATTCTTCTATGATTTAAGACATTACTTTTGGGATGACCCACATCTTTATAAAGGAGTAGATGGTATTATTAAACGTTGTGTACCTAAGCATGAACAGGGAAAAATCCTACGGAAATGTCATTCCGAATCTTATGGAGGGCATCATGCGGGAGATAGAAGTGCTCAAAAGGTATTGCAATATGGTTTTTATTGGCCTACTCTCTTCAAGGATGCCCGTAAGTTTGTTTCATCTTGTGATTAATGTCAAAGAATTGGAAATATTGGTAAGCGTCAGGAAATGCCTATGAACTATTCTCTTTCTATTGAACCATTTGATGTTTAGGGATTGATTACATGGGACATTTTACTTCCTCTAATGGGTATACACATATTTTGGTTGTTGTTGATTATGTTACTAATTGGGTAGAAGCTATTCCAACTAGTAGTGCTGATAACAACACCTCTATTAAAATGCTTAAGGAAGTTATTTTCCCAAGGTTTGGATTCCCTAGATATTTAATGACTGATGGTGGTTCACATTTTATTCATGGTGCTTTTCGTAAAATGCTTGCTAAGTATGATGTTAACCATAGAATTGCATCACCTTATCATCCTCAGTCTAGTGATCAAGTTGAACTTAGCAATAGAGAAATAAAATTAATTTTACAAAAGACTGGCAATAGGTCCCGGAAGAATTGGTCTAAGAAATTAGATGATGCACTTTGGGCTTATAGAACAGCATATAAAAATCCTATGGGTATGTCTCCTTATAAAATGGTTTATGGAAAAGCTTGTCATTTGCCTCTTGAGTTAGAACATAAATCTTATTGGGAAATTAAAGAACTCAACTATGATTTCAAAGTTGCCGGTGAAAAGAGGTTATTTTATATTATCTCACTAGATGAATGGAGAACCCAAGCTTATGAAAATGCCAGGTTATTTAAAGAAAAAGTCAAAATATGGCATGATAAAATAATCCAAAAGTGTGAGTTCAAAGTTGGAGAATATGTTCTTTTGTACATCTCTCATTTCAGATTCTTCACAGGAAAACTCCTATCCAAATGGGAAGGACCCTATGTTGTCGAGGAGGTTTATCGATCGGGAGCCATCAAAATAAATAATGATGAATGTACTAACCCGAAGGTCGTCAATGGGAAAATAATAAATATTATATCTCAAGTACGCCCATTAATGTTGAAAGCAATATTATCCAAACTATGATTTCGGAAGAACACATAAAGGAAACCTTCCAGAACACTCCTGAATCGTGAAAAAGAGGAGGTATGTGATACGGTAAGTAAACGGACTCCAAAAAATCCGGAAAAATATTTTTTGTCAGTTTTGGAATATATAAAAAATTAGGAAAATAAGAAACTACCAGGAAGGTGACTCTGGTGGGCACAGGACACCAGGGCGCGCCTGGCCAGGCGTGCCCAGGTGGGTTGTGCCCACCTCGGGTACATTCTGGACTCTGTTTTCTTCTGTTTGCTTGTGTCCCAAGATAAAAAATCTTTATATACCCCCTAAATATATTGACCACTGTATCACACAGAAATCTCATGTTTTCTTTTCCTTACTATTTTTGGTCAGATCTGTTAAGCCAGGCATCATGTCTTCTCCTTCCTCCAACAAAGTAGAAGACGGTGCTTGGTTGATGAAGCTCGAGCTGAACAGAGAGGAGCCCGAAGAACCTCTTGAATGGGGCAAGAGCAAGGAGGCCATCGGAGATCAAGCGTCAGTGGTCAAGCAAGCGGTGCCTGCTGCGGAGGAAGAAGAAGATATCCTTAAACCTTACTATGCTCATCTTACCCCTACTGGGATTGAAGCCTTTCGGATCATTGAAATGGTTCGTGTGCAAAATAAATGTCTCACTCGTGAAAATATTTTGTTGCAAGAGCATATCATCGCCCTCCGGAGCATTATCTGTAGATTGGAGAATCTTTTGATCATGAAGGATAAGATCGCTACTTCATCACCACCACCTCCTTCTTCATCACCAAAGGAAACTTGAGTATCGGGTATGGGCACTCCCCTTGGCTTGTGCCAAGCTTCGGGGAGATGCCCAGGTATCGTATCACCTCCACTATCTTATGCCTTTACTTATCATAGTTTGATCCATAGTTATCTTTTGCTTTAGATGAACAAAAGTTTAGTCCGATCCTTTCTTTTTGAGAGTTTGCTTAGTGATCTATCCTTGTAATCATGTGCGAGATATATAATAAAGTTTAGTTTGAGTTTTGCTTTCTTTACTTTCATGTTCAATAAAAAGAAAGGAAATAAATGAAAAAGATAATATGGTAATTTTATGGTAAGTAATGACATCACATAAGGAAGAGTATGAGTAGAAAATTTTATTGGATATTTACAAACATAGAATTGGTCAATGATGCCATTCATAAAAGAATTAATAAGGGAAGGGAAGATTCACATGCAAATACCCCATCTTGGGCATCTTTTGTGATTGTGAACCCCCATCAAATTATTATATGCCAAAATTGTTGACGTTGGACAAGGAAGACAACGTAATGATTTATGTTTGTTCATATTCACATAGAAGTTATATTGTTATAGATCCTTTAACATGTGGTGTTTGCCCCTATCTTTGCTAGCCAAAAATCCCGCACTAAGTAGAGATACTACTTGTGCATCCAAAAACCCTTAAACCCAAATCTTGTTTGCCGAGTCATCGGTGCAATAAGGCAATAAAAATTGCTTCTAAAAGTGTTAGATCATTTAGTGTAAGAGAAAATTGAGCGTTGAATGAACTTGTGATGGGAAAGAATAAAAGCGACAAACTGCATAATAAAGGTTGCTATCATAAGGGGCAATATAAAGTGAAATTCTTTTGCACTAAGAGATTGAGCATACAAACAAAAAGCGCATGGCAACCTCTGCTTCCCTCTGCGAAGGGCCTATCTTTTACTTTTATGTATTTACTTTTATGCAAGAGTCAAAGTTCTCCTCTCTATTCCTTTTTATTTTCACTTTTGGCAAGCATCATGTGGTGAGGAAAGATCTAGGCACATATATCCAGCTGGATATGGGTAACATGAGTTATTATTGTTGACATCACCCTTGAGGTGAGTATGTTGGGAGGCGAAACTATATGCCCCTATCTTTCTATGTGTTCGGTTGAAACATTTTGCCCATGTGTATGCGATGAGTGTTAGCAATCATAGAATACTATATGATGGTTGAGTATGCGGACTTGCCAAAAAGGCTCCGATACGTGACCCTTCCCGAAAATATGGTGAATTATAGTTGCAAAGTTGACTGAGAACATAGTTTGTTGGTTTCCAATAGAGTTTATGCTTTATACTTCGATATTGTGATGAATTGCTACTTACTCATGAGAATTTTATGATGAAAGTTTATGATAAAAGGTTTGTATAAAGTTTTATGTTAAAGTTTATTGTTGTTATAATAATATACATGATGCTTCTATGTCTGTATTTTGTTTTTATCGAAACCTCTCTCTCTAAGCATGTGGACTTGTTTTTTATTTCGGTTTTTGCTTGAGGACAAGCGAGGTCTAAGCTTGGGGGAGTTGATACATCCATTTTGCATCATGTTTACCTACTATTGTTTATATTGTTTTTATGTATAATAATGCTTTTTGGAGTATTTTTAATGCCTTTTCTCTCATAATATGCAAGGTACACACAAAGAGGGAGAATATCGGCAGCTGCAAATATGGACCTGAAAAAGCTATGGTAGGCTGCCTATTATGCACAACTCCAAATGAATTGAAAGTTCACGGAGAAATTTTAAGGAATATATAAGAAATATTGGAGCCACTAAGTACCAGAGGGGACCACCTGGTGGGAACAACCCACCTGGGCGCTCTAGGGAGCCCAGGCGTGCCCTGGTGGTTTGTGCCCTCCTCGGCTCACCTCTGGTGCCCCTATTCTAGTATATAAGTCATTTTGACCTAGAAAAAAGGGAGGATTTTCGGGACGAAGCACCGCTGTCTCGAGGCGGAACTTGGGCAGGAGCACTTTTGCCCTCCGGCGGAGTGATTCCGCCAAGGGAACTTCCCTCCTGGAGGGGGAAATCATCATCATCACCAACAACTCTCCCATCTTCGGGAGGGCAATCTCCATCAACATATTCAACAGCACCATCTCCTCTCAAACCCTAGTTCATCTCTCGTGTTCAATCTTTGTATCGGAACTATATATTTGTACTTGTACGTGCCTAGTAGTGTTGATTACATCTTGTAGTTGATTACTAATTTATTTGGTGGAAGATTATCTATTCATATCCAATATGCTATTTAATACCCCTCTGATCTTGAGCATGATTATCATTTATGAGTAGTTACTTTTGTTCTTGAGGTCACGGGAGAAATCTTGTTGCAAGTAATCATGTGAATTTTATATGTGTTCGATATTTTGATGGTAAGTATGTTGTGATTCCCTTAGTGGTGTCATGTGAACGTCGATTACATGAAACTTCCCCATATTTGGGCCTAAGGGAATGCATTGTGGAGTAGTTATTAGATGATGGGTTGCGAGAGTGACAGAAGCTTAAACCCTAGTTTATGCGCTATTCCGTAAGGGACTGATTTGGATCCAAAAATTTAACAATATGGTTAGAATTTATTCCTAATACTTTTCTTGTAGTTGCGGATGCTTGCGAGGGGGTTAATCATAAGTAGGAGGTTTTTTCAAGTAAGAACATCACCTAAGCACCGGTCCACCCACATATCAAATTATAAAAGTAGCGAACACAAATCGAACCAACATGGTGAAAGTGTGATGACCCACAAGTATAGGGGATCTATCGTAGTCCTTTCGATAAGTAAGAGTGTCGAACCCAACGAGGAGCAGAAGGAAATGACAAGCAGTTTTCAGTAAGGTATTCTCTGTAAGCACTGAAATTATCGGTAACAAATAGTATTGTGATAAGGTAATTTGTAACGGGTAACAAGTAACAAAAGTAAACAAGGTGCAACAAGGTGGCCCAATCCTTTTTGTAGCAAAGGACAAGCCTGGACAAACTCTTATATAAAGGAAAGCGCTCCCGAGGACACATGGGAATTATCATCAATCTAGTTTTCATCATGCTCATATGATTCGCGTTCGTTACTTTGATAATTTGATATGTGGGTGGACCGGTGCTTGGGTACTGCCCTTCCTTGGACAAGCATTCCACTTATGATTAACCCCCCTCACAAGCATCCGCAACTACGAAAGAAGAATTAAGGTAAACCTAACCATAGCATGAAACATATGGATCCAAATCAGCCCCTTACGAAGCAACGCATAATCTAGGGCTTAAGCTGTTGTTACTCTAGCAACCCATCATCTACTTATTACTTCCCAATGCTTTCCCCTAGGCCCAAACAATGGTGAAGTGTCATGTAGTCGACGTTCACATAACACCACTAGAGGAAAGACAATATACATCTCATCAAAATATCGAACGAATACCAAATTCACATGACTACTTATAATAAGACTTCTCCCATGTCCTCAGGAACAAATGTAACTACTCACAAATCATATTCATGTTCATAATCAGAGGGGTAATAATGATCATAAAGGATCTGAACATATAATCTTCCACCGAATAAACCAACTAGCATCAACTACAAGGAGTAATCAACACTACTAGCAACCCATAGTTACCAATATGAGGTTTTGAGACAAAGATCGGATACAAGAGATGAACTAGGGTTTGAGAGGAGATGGTGCTGGTGAAGATGTTGATGAAGATTGACCCCCTCCCAATGAGAGGATCGATGGTCATGACGATGGTGATGATTTCCCCCTCCCGGAGGGATGTTCCTCGGCAGAACAGCTCCGCCGGAGCCCTAGATTGGTTCTGCCAAGGTTCCACCTTGAGACGGTGACGCTTTGTCCCGAAAGCTTCCTGCTGATTTTTTATTGGGCAAAAGACACCTTATACCAGAAGATGGTAATCGGGGGGCTTCCAGGTGGCCCACGAGGTAGGGGGCGTGCCCTCCACCCTCGTGGACAGTGGTTGGCCCCCCTCTGGTGCTTCATTCGCCTAATATTTTTTATATATTCCAAAATTGACTTTCGTGTAGTTTCAGGACTTTTGGAGTTGTGCAGAATAGGTCTCTAATATTTGCTCCTTTTCCAGCCCAGAATTCCAGTTGCCTGCATTCTCCCTCTTCATGTAAACCTTGTAAAATAAGAGATAAAAGGCATACATATTGTGACATAATGTGTAATAACAGCCCATAATGCAATAAATATCGATATAAAAGCATGATGCAAAATGGACGTATCAACTCCCCCAAGCTTAGACCTCACTTGTCTTCAAGCGGAAGTCGATATCGAAAAATATTTCCACATGTTTAGAGATAGAGGTGTCGATAAAATAAAATACGGACATGAGGGCATCATGATCATTCTTAGAATAACAACATATATATATATATATATATATATATATATATATATATATATATATATATATATTGTCATATGATTTCTTATGCTAAAGTAACAATCTATTCATAATGTCAAGTATGAATCAGAAACTTCATTGAAAAACTAGCAAATTATAATCTCAGTCATTGAAGCATTTGCAATTTATCATAACATTGGAAAGAGTCAATACAAGAGCTTTTCAACAAGTCCACATACTCAACTATCATTTAGTCTTTCACAATTGCTAACACTCACGCAATACTTATGGGTATGAAGTTTTAATCGGACATAGAGAAAGATAGGGGCTTATAGTTTTGCCTCCCAACCTTTTACCTCAAGGGTAACGTCAACTATAATGCTTTATGAAAACCCACATCCAATTAGATAAATATATCAGGATCTTTCCAACACATAGTGCTTGCCAAACGATAAAGTGTAAACAAGGAAAGGTGAAGATCACCATGACTTTTGTATAAGGTATAAGACAAAAATAAAAGATAGGCCCTTCGCAGAGGGAAGCAAAGGTTGTCATGTGCTTTACAGTTGGATGCACAAAATCTTAATGCAAAAGAACGTCACTTTATATTGCCACTTGTGATAGGGACCTTTATTATGCAGTCTGTCTCTTTTATTTCTTCCATATCACAAGTGAAGGAAATATGCCCTAGAGGCAATAATAAAGTTATTATTTATTTCCTTATATCATGATAAATGTTTATTATTCATGCTAGAATTGTATTAACCGGAAACTTAGTACATGTGTGAATACATAGACAAACAGAGTGTCACTAGTATGCCTCTACTTGACTAGATCGTTGAATCAAAGATGGTTATGTTTCCTAGCCATAGACATGAGTTGTCATTTTATTAACGGGATCACATCATTAGAGAATGATGTGATTGACTTGACCCATTCCGTTAGCTTAGCACGATGGTCGTTTAGTTTGTTGCTACTGCTTTCTTCATGACTTATACATGTTCCTCTGACTATGAGATTATGCAACTCCCGAATACCGGAGGAACACTTTGTGTGCTACCAAACGTCATAACGTAACTGGGTGATTATAAAGGTGCTCTACAGGTGTCTCTGATGGTACTTGTTGAGTTGGCATAGATCGAGATTAGGATTTGTCACTCCGATTGTCGGAGAGGTATCTCTAGGCCCTCTCGGTAATGCACATCACTATAAGCCTTGCAAGCAATGTGACTAATGAGTTAGTTGCGGGATGATGCATTACGAAACGAGTAAAGAGACTTGCCGGTAAGGAGATTGAACCAGGTATTGAGATACCGACGATCAAATCTCGGGCAAGTAACATACCGATGACAAAGGGAACAACGTATGTTGTTGTGCGGTTTGACCGATAAAGATCTTCGAAGAATATGTAGGATCCAATATGAGCATCCATGTTCCACTATTGGTTATTGACCGGAAATGAGTCTCGGTCATGTCTACATAGTTCTCGAACCCGTAGGGTCCGAACGCTTAACGATCGGTGACGATCGGTATTATGAGTTTATCTGTTTTGATGTACCGAAGGTTGTTCAGATTCCCAAATGAGATCAGGGACATGACGAAGAGTCTCGGAATGTTGGAGATGTAAAGATCGATATATTGGAAGGCTATATTCGGACATCGGAAAGGTTCTGAGTAGTTCGGGTATTTATCGGAGTACCGGAGAGTTACGGGAATTCACCGGGGAGTATATGTGCCTCATTGGGCTTTAGGGGAGAGAGAGAGGAGCTGCCCAGGGCAGGCCGCGCCCCCCAAGGCCTAGTCCGAATTGGACTAGGGGGAGGGGCGGCGCCCCCTCCTTCTCTTCTCTCTTCCCCCGCCCCCTCCTTCCTTCTCTTCTGAATGGGCATGCCCCCAGAAGATGACCTAAAAGATGATCTTTTTACTTATTTATTTACACACCCCCAGATGCTTTTTCCTGCGTCTTTTTCACAGAATGGGCATGCACTTTAGGGCATGCCTCCCAGGGAAAGGAACCCCTAACGGAACTATTCTCCCTGGAAGATGTTTCTTACTAACCATGTAATATAACATAACTAGTCGGGCACTTGTCTGTTCATGCACTAATGACCCCTACGTCTGGTCTCCATGCATTCCCCGGTTCTTATATAACCGCATGGGAATTCTGACACACTCCGGACCGTCAGGTCCCGAGGCTGAAGCGAAAAGGTCGGCCATGACAAACGATCTACAATCCGGCTAGAAGGCATTATAAATGTCAATTAAATTACATAGTCATTCTGACTAATTGTATTCCTCTTCAATACCATCTAACAGGCTGTCTAATTTACAGTCCTGCTGGGAATACTTTGCGGCCAATTCTACTTTTCCGTATACTAAGCTTACAGGGATCTCCTTCCCATCGGGCCCCACAGGACCGACCTCGGCCATGTGGTTGGGGTCAACCTTTGTGTACTGCATCTTCACCATGGCCCAGGCCTCCCTAGCGCCTTGACGGCAGGCCGATATCTTCCACAATCGGAAGGGCCGCCGTGCTCCCTTTAGCTTCTCCGCAATCTCTCCAAGACCTTCGGGCACGGAGATGGATGGCCACAGGGCCTGGGCGACGCCTCACATCGCCTTTCAAACTCGCTCGAGCAGTTGCGAGAGCTCGGGAAGAAGGTCACCCGTAGAACCAGGCATCTCCTCTGCAGGACGACCTGTTAGCACACCTACAGACATTACTGTGTTAGTCGACTTCCCCGCTGAGCTTTTTTTTCTCTCCAAAGGTTCGTTCAAGCACTTACTAAATATGCCGCGCCGAAGCCGCTGATTCTCCTTAACGGAGTCTGACAGCTGGGCACGAACATCTTTCAGCTCGACGCCCAGCTTGGTGTTGGCATCTTGGAGATCGTTCTTCTCCCGCCTCACCTTTGTCAGCACCTTCTCACCAGCCTTCAGCTGGCGTAGGAGGTGTTGCCTTTCCGGATTCAATCCGGCGCCATCTGCAATTTCATTTGTCAGATTCGCACCCATGTCGTGCTTCGCAAAATACTTATCTTTCGAAGTGTATATTACTAGAGGGGGTCTCCTTGGGCTCCCCTGCCGCGGCTAGTGCGGCCTCAAGTTGGGCTTTGCACTCTTCCAGCTCCTGGGACAGTAGGGAATTCTTTTCTGTAACAACCTGCATAACATATGATCCTTAAATCAGTTATTCTAACTGTTTCAAGTCTCGAGGGCTACTGGTATATATATATATATATAATTACCAAAATTTTCTTACCCGTATGTCTTTTACATATTGCTCCGTGGCTCTGGCTAGACCATTTTGAGCAGCACGGAGGTACGCATCTCCCGAAAAAGGCATCTAATGCCTCTCGGGAGAAACAAGTATCGCGAAGAATTGACCGGCGACGCTTGTGGTTCACGACACTCTCCACCTCAGAGTTGGTGGCAGACAACCTGTCCACGTCCTCCGTCGGAGGAGCGTCCGGTGCGCACCTTGTGTTCGCCTCTGCCTCCGGAACAGGCTTTGGAGCCTGGCTGGTGGAGGCGCGATTGGCAGCCTCTCCGGATATAGTCCGGCGAGGTCTCTTTGTCCTGAAGAGAGCACGAATGTTAACATGCCTTGAAGGTATAACACCTGGGATAAGGGGGCGCGCCATACCTTTGCACTGACGTCTCGATCCGGATTGCACCTCTTTTCTGCCCACGGGGCCCTGCGGCCCCTCGTTGGCTTGTTGCCGCAGGTTCGGCCTCCCGTCTCAAAAACCTCCCCTGCAAAGCTCGGTTGTAATCAGGAAACTGAAAACACGAGAGGGCGGACCCCTATTCGGGGTACTGGGACTTCGATCTCAGTTACCTGGGAGGCCAGGATTATCCCTGGGTAATCGGCCGTAATGGCCACCAAGGCGTTGTCCTTGCTCAATTGATGAAACACTCCATCAATCAGCTCCACAGATAAGTCGGGATCCTCTTGAGAGGCCGGGTCGAGGGACCATCCTGGGACCTCGGGTTGTGGAGGAGGGATGTTTATTTCTTTAACATCCTGGTGCAGTTCCTGCGTTAAAGTCGTTAGACTGAATATTTAACAATGGGAATATAAAACGGATGGGCAAGTAAACCACTTACCCAGCTTGGGGGATTGTACATAGAAAATCCACCCTGCGGGTTGACGCGGAGAAATTCCTCCTCTTCTCCCTTGTACAAAGCGGACAAGGTCTTTGTTAGGGCCGCAGCCGAATCCGGTCCCTTACGGCCATAGCGGGTGGCGTCGTCCTCCCCGTTGAAATCCCACATGGGGTGGCCTCTGTACTGTAGCGGCTGCACCCCTCGCATGATGCATGCGGCCATGACCCCGGTCATGGTCAGTCCAGAATGAGCTAACAATCTTATCCGGCTCATCACGTAACGGACGTCCTTGTCACTTTCCCTCTGAGGGCTCCGTGGACGCCAACTTAGGCACTTCTTTAGTGGAGCACTATCGAACTCAGGGAGGCCGATCCGGACAGGATCCGACAGCGGGACGTCCTCTATGTAAAACCATTCCGAAGGCCAGTCCTCGGACGCCTTCTTTGGGGTTCCGGATAGATATCCGGTCCCGGCGATGCGCCACACTTCAGCTCCGCCCACTTGATATATTGACCCCTTCTGAGAGCGGGGCACAAGGAAGAATAGCTCTTTCCACAGCCCGAAATGAGCCTCAACACCCAAGAACAGCTCACATAGGGCTACGAAGCCCGCGATATGCAATACGGAGGCAGGCGTAAGATCATGTAGCTGGAGGCCATAGAACTCCAGGAGCCCCCGGAGAAATGGATGGATTGGAAATCTGAGCCCTCTTATTAAATAAGGGACGAGGCATACCCGCTCTCCTTTGGAGGGATTAGGGGCACTCTCCTCTTGCTCTCCGCCATTATAGATGGCAAGACCGGCTCAAACCGGGACCATATAGGCCGGGGGGAGAAATCCCTTGGTCTGGAGCGTCACTAGCTCGCTATGCGGGATGGAACATCTCTCCCAATATCCAGGCTGAGGGCTGGAGGGGCGAAAGGAGGAGTTGCGACGGCTGGCCATGGTGGTATGGACCTTTGTCGGATGCGCTCTGATGAACACTCGCGAAGGGGAGAAGGTGTGGTTTGGATCTAAATCCTCGTCCCCTTAAATGGGAGGCTCATTTACACGGCTAGGGGTGTGGATGTAAAAACACTCAGACTTTTCATATTCGTTTGACAACGTGGGAGATGGCCATTATTGGGCGTAGAAGCCGAGGAGCGCAACATTTACAAGAAACCGGACTTTATTCGATAGGTACACGGAATTTGAAGGAGAACCCGCCTTGCAATGCCGAAGACGATCTGCGTGCCGGACTCATCATCATTGAAGCCTGGTTCGGGGGCTACTGAGGGAGTCCTGGATTAGGGGGTGTCCGGATGGCCGGACTATACCTTCAGCCGGACTCCTGGATTGTGAAGATACAAGATTGAAGACTTCGTTCTTTGTCCGGAAGGGACTTTCCTTGGCGTGGAAGGCAAGCTTGGCGATACGGATATATAGATCTCCTACCATTGTAACCGACTTGGTGTAACCCTAACCCTCTTCGGTGTCTATATAAACCGGAGGGTTTTAGTCCGTAGGACAACATACAGAACAACAATCATACCATAGGCTAGCTTCTAGGGTTTAGCCTCTCCGATCTCGTGGTAGATCTACTCTTGTACTACCCATATCATCAATATTAATCAAGCAGGACGTAGGGTTTTACCTCCATCAAGAGGGCCCGAACCTGGGTAAAACTTCATGTCCCTTGCCTCCTATTACCATCTGGCCTAGACGCATAGTTCGGGACCCCCTACCCGAGATCCTCCGGTTTTGACACCGACAGTCAGCATCCCTAGTAACTCAGGGCCTCTGTCATTTCATTTCTAAGTATTTGAGCCTTTATTATTTGGTCATAAGGCCACTTGGGGGCTTCCTTCTCATTGAGCGTCGCCTACCCTCTTGGTCCGGCTTACATGCCGCTTCATAAGGCCACTTGGGGGCTTCCTGCTCATTGAGCGTTGCCTACCCTCTTGATCCGGCTTACATGTCGTCTCCTATGGTCACTTGGGGGCTTCTGGCTTATTGATCGTAGCCTACCCTCTTGATCCGGCTTACATGTCGTCTTATTAATCATTTGGGAGCTTCCTTCTCAATGAGCATAGCCATGGTTACCCTCTCGATTGGCTTACATGCCAGGTGTAAACACCAAAAGCTGTGTCTTGGCCTTTGAAAGAGTTGTGTTTCTAGATTTCTATTTTTTTCTGTAAATTTTGGATTCATATTTTTTCTTCCATATTCAACATATGGTTTTACAATTCAGGCCATGTAGCCTTAACTATATGACTCATAATTGATCATATTTGGTTAATAACCCGCCCTGACAGCGGATTATAAGCCACCAGGAAAAATTGCCTTGCGCAACCACCATCATGATATATCATATCTACGACTTTTATCAAAAGAAGGTATTATGATCTACATGTATGTTTATACATACTATCATAAATATTAAGGTTTTTTTGGTAAGCCACCTAAGTTTCTACTCTAAGTTGCTGGCATGTTTCCGGCTTAACTAGTTTTTTATACTAAAGGTTCATTTTCAGGGTTGTTCGAAGATATTTGTGACCCGTCCTGGTTTAAAGCCGCCAGGGCACATGTTATTTACTTGTGTGCAGGGAATATGATAATATGACCCACATGATTGATAATATTATAAATGCAAACAGTGGATCTTCAACATCAAATCAGCGGTTTAAAATATTCAGCAAGTAAACATGCACGATGGCATGACAGATCATTGTTTTCACTAGCCTATTACATGGCTTTCCAAGCCCAAATTATTAAAAGTTTTTCAAAAGGAGACATCTCGCTACAGTTTGAGAGCTTCCCCGTGGATCAGTTGTCCTCGTCTTGGCGATTTGAAGCTTCCGGGTCATCCTGCGCCGGTTCTTCTTCTCCTCTCTCCATTGTCGGGAAGTTAGATGATGTCCAGTCGATGCCGGTTAAAGCTTTGAATTCAGCTTCATCGTCTATAAGATCGACGGATCAACATCAGGAGCAAAGGTGTGCTTACGTATTAGAGGAATGAGCTCTACAACCTCATAAGCCGATCCTTTTACTCTTGCTTATCCTTGGTATAAGCTGACTGGTATTTAGACAAATCATTCTCTTCGGCTAGCTTCGTTGCCAAATGGTGCATCTCCTTTACACATTTGGTAAAGTCGCTAGCATCGAAGGGAGACCCGTCCTCTTTCAAGCTTGGATAGCCAGTTGCCAGCTCCTCCGGGTCTAGATCTGCCTGCCATGCTTTGGCCCGACTCAAAGCAATGATGGCGCCGGCTTGAGCTACGGATCATTTGATTTCTTCAACCCTCTTGGGCATGACAGATAACTTGTCCAAAACATCCTTGATGAGTGAAGGCGGCAGTTTGTCATGTGAGATAAATCCTAAGGATCGTTGCGTGCCTATGTACAACTATTCCACCAGAGTGTAAACCACCTTCAACTTCACCAACATGTCTTGGCCAAGGTTAGAGCTTCTGGGGCCTGCATGCACAACATATGATAAGTCGCCGGGTGGCTTAAAGTAATTTACTAAGGAAAAATTGCAATGCAAGGATAATTAGCAAAGATGGCGGCTGTCATTTTATTTACATGTCGTCTTAAACCGGGTAACTCTTCGGTCACCGGTTTAAGGGCAGCTTCAACATCTTCAGCTCTTTCCAAAAGAGCTGCTTTTTTGGTCTCCGAGCCGGCTCTCTGCGTGTCGAAATCTGTCTTCAGTTTTTTAGATACTTCTAAGGCGGCTTTTAGTTCTGATCGTTTAGTTTTTCTGCTATTGCTTTATTCATGACTTATACATGCTCCTATGACTATGAGATTATGCAACTCCTAAATACCAGAGGAACACCTTGTGTGCTATCAAACGTGACAACATAACTAGGTGATTATAAAGATTCTCTACAAGTGTCTCTAATGGTGTTTGTTGAGTTGGCATAGATCAAGATTAGGATTTGTCACTCCGTGTATCAGAGAGGTATCTTTGGGCCCTCTCAGTAATGCACATCACTACAAGCCTTGCAAGCAATGTGACTAATGAGTCAGTCATGGGGTGATGCATTACGAAACGAGTAAAGAGACTTGTCGGTGGTGAGATTGAACTAGGTATGATGATATCGACAATCGAATCTCGGGTAAGTAACATACCGATGACAAAGGGAACAATGTATGTTGTTGTGCGGTTTGACCGTTAAAGATCTTCGTAGAATATGTAGGAGCCAATATGAGCATCCAGGTTCCAGTATTGGTTATTGACCGGAGATGTGTCTCGGTCATGTCTACATAGTTCTTGAACCCATAGGGTCCGCACACTTAACATTTGATGACGATTTGTATTATGAGTTTATGTGATTTGATGACCGAAGGTTATTCGGAGTCCTGGATGAGATCGCAGACATGACGAGGAGTCTCGAAATGGTCGAGACATAAAGATTCATATATTGGAAGGTTACATTCGGACACCGGAATGGTTCGGGTCGTTTCGGAGTATCGGTGGTTATCGGAACCCCCCGAGAAAGCTATTGGGCCTCATGGGCCTTAGTGGAGAAGAGAGAGGGCTGGCTAGGAGGTGGCGCGCGCCCCCTTTCCCCAATCCGAATTGGACAAGGGGAGGGGGTGGCGCCCCCTGTCGGTGTCAAAACCGGCGGGTCTCGGGTAGGGGGTCCCGAACTGTGCGTCTAAGGCGGATGGTAACATGAGGCGGGGGACACAATGTTTACCAAGGTTCGGGCCCTCTCGATGGAGGTAATACCCTACTTCCTGCTTGATTGATCTTGATGATATGAGTATTACAAGAGTTGATCTACCACGAGATCGTAGAGGCTAAACCCTAGAAGCTAGCCTATGATTATGATTGTTGTTGTCCTACGGACTAAACCCTCCGGTTTATATAGACACCGGAGGGGGCTAGGGTTACACAGAGTTGGTTACAAGGGAGGAGATCTACATATCCGAATTGCCAAGCTTGCCTTCCACACAAAGGAGAGTCCCACCCGGACATGGGACGAAGTCTTCAATCTTGTATCTTCATAGTCCAACAGTCCGACCAAAGGATATAGTCCGGCTGTCGGAGGACCCCATAATCTAGGACCCCCTCACCCCCCTCCTTCCTTCACTCCTCCTCCTCCTTCCCCCCTTCTCCCACTTGGAATAGGAAAGGGGGGGCGAATCCTACTAGGTTGGAGTCCTAGTAGGACTCTCCCCATGGCGCGCCTCCTCCTTGGCCGGCCTCCTCCTCCCCTCCTTTATATATGTGGGGAGGGGGGCACCCAAAGGCACACCAGACAATCTCTTAGCCGTGTGCGGTGCCCCCCTCCACAGTTTTCCACCTCGGTCATATTGTCATAGTGGTTAGGCGAAGCCCTGCGTCGGTAACTTCATCATCACCGTCACCACGCCGTCGTGCTGACGGAACTCGTAGAAGGTCACCCGTAGAACCAGGCATCTCCTCTGCAGGATGACCTGTTAGCACACCTACAGACATTACTCTGTTAGTCGACTTCCCCAACGAACTTTTTTTCTCTCCAAAGGTTCGTTCAAGCACTTACTAAATATGCCGCGCCGAAGCCGCTGATTCTCCTTAACGGAGTCTGACAGCTGGGCACGAACATCTTTCAGCTCGACGCCCAGCTTGGTGTTGGCATCTTGGAGATCGTTCTTCTCCCGCCTCACCTTTGTCAGCACCTTCTCACCAGCCTTCAGCTGGCGTAAGAGGTGTTGCCTTTCCGGATTCAATCCGGCGCCATCTGCAATTTTATTTGTCAGATTCGCACCCATGTCGTGCTTCGCAAAATACTTATCTTTCGAAGTGTATATTACCAGAGGGGGTCTCCTTGGGCTCCCCTGCAGCGGCTAGTGCGGCCTCAAGTTGGGCTTTGCACTCTTCCAGCTCCTGGGACAGTAGGGAATTCTTTTCTGTAAGAACCTGCATAACATATGATCCTTAAATCAGTTATTCTAACTGTTTCAAGTCTTGGGGGCTACTGGTATATATATATATATATATATATATATATATATATATATATATATATATATATATATATATATAATTACCAAAATTTTCTTACCCGTATGTCTTTTACATATTGCTCCGTGGCTCTGGCTAGACCATTTTGAGCGGCACGGAGGTACGCATCTCCCTAATTGAAGGCATATAATGCCTCTTGGGATAAACAAGCGTCGCGAAGAATTGTCCGGCGACGCCTGTGGTTCATGGCACTCTCCACCTCAGAGTTGGTGGCAGACAACCTGTCCACGTCCTCCATCGGAAGAGCGTCCGGTGCGCGCCTTGTGTTCGCCTCCACCTCTGGACCAGGCTTTGGAGCCTGGCTGGTGGAGGTGCAATTGGCAGCCTCTCCGGATATAGTACGGCAAGGTCTCTTTGTCCTGAAGAGAGCACGAATGTTAAAATGCCTTGAAGGTATAACACCTGGGATAAGGGGGCGCGGCATACCTTTGCGCTGACGTGTCAATCCGGACTGCACCTCTTTTCTGCCCACGGGGCCCTGCGACCCCTCATTGGCTTGTCGCCGCAGGTTCAGCCTCCCGTCTCAAAAACCTCCCCTGCAAAGCTCGGTTGTAATCAGGAAACTGAAAACACGAGAGGGCGGACCCCTATTCTCGGTTACCTGGGAGGCCGGGATTATCCCTGGGTAATCGGCCGTAATGGCCACCAAGGCGTTGTCCTTGCTCAATTGATGAAATACTCCATCAATCAGCTCCACAGATAAGTCCAGATCCTCTTGAGAGGCCGGGTCGAGGGACCATCCTGGGTCCTCGGGTTGTGGAGGAGGGCTGTTTATTTCTTTAACAACCTGGCACAGTTCATGGGTTAAAGTCGTTAGACTGAATATTTAACAATGGGAATATAAAACAGATGGGCAAGTAAACCACTTACCCAGCTTGGGGGATTGTACATAGAAAATCCACCCTGCGGGTTGACATGGAGAAATTCCTCCTCTTCTCCCTTGTACAAAGCGGACCAGGTCTTTGTTAGGGCCGTAGCCGAATCCGGTCCCTTATGGCCGTAGCAGGTGGCGTCGTCCTCCCCGTTGAAATCCCACATGGGGTGGCCTCTGTACTGTAGCGGCTGCACCCCTCGCATGATGCATGCGGCCATGACCCCGATCATGGTCAGTCCGGAATGAGCTAACAATCTTATCCGGCTCATCAGGTAACAGACATCCTTGTCACTTTCCCTCTAAGGGCTTCGTGGATGCCAACTTAGGCGCTTCTTTAGTGGAGCACTATCGAACTCAGGGAGGCCGATCCGGACAGGATCCGGCAGCGGGATGCCCTCTATGTAAAACCATTCCGAAGGCCAGTCCTCGGATGCCTTCTTTGGGGTTCCGGATAGATATCCAGTCCCGGCGATGCGCCACACTTCGGCTCCGCCCACTTGATATATCGACCCCTTCTGAGAGCGGGGCATAAGGCAGAATAGCTCTTTCCACAGCCCGAAATGAGCCTCAACACCCAAGAACAGCTCGCAGAGTGCTACGAAGCCCGCGATATGCAATACGGAGGCAGGCGTAAGATTGTGTAGCTGGAGGCCATAAAACTCCAGGAGCCCCCGGAGAAACGGATGGATTGGAAATCCGAGCCCTCTTATTAAATAAGGGACAAGGCATACCCGCTCTCCTTTGGAGGGATTAGGGGCACTCTCCGCTTGCTCTCCGCCATTATAGATGGCAAGACCGGCTCGAACCGGGACCATATAGGCCGGGGGGAGAAATCCCTTGGTCTGGAGCGTCACTAGCTCGCCATGCGGGATGGAGCATCTCTCCCAATATCCAGGCCGAGGGCTAGAAGGGCGAAAGGAGGAGTTGCGATGGCTGGCCATGGTGGAATGGACCTTTGTCGGATGCGCTCTGATGAACACTCGCGAAGGGGAGAAGGTGTGGTTTGGATCTAAATCCTCATCCCCTTAAATGGGCGGCTCATTTACGCGGCTAGGGGTGTGGATGTAAAAGCACTCAGACTTTTCATATTCGTTTGACACGTGGGAGACGGCCATTATTGGGCGTAGAAGCCAAGGAGCGCAACATTTACAAGAAACCGGATTTTATTCAAAAGGTACATGAAATTTGGAGGAGAACCCGCCTTGCAATGCCGAAGACAATCTGCATGCCGGACTCATCGTCATTGAAGCCTGGTTCGGGGGCTACTAAGGGAGTCCTGGATTAGGGGGTGTCCGGATGGCCGGACTATACCTTCAGCCGGACTCCTGGATTATGAAGATACAAGATTGAAGACTTCGTCCCGTGTCCGGAAGGGACTTTCCTTGGCGTGGAAGGCAAGCTTGGCGATACGGATATATAGATCTCCTACCATTGTAACCGACTTGGTGTAACCCTAACCCTCTTCGGTGTCTATATAAACCAGAAGGTTTTAGTCCGTAGGACAACATACAGAACAACAATCATACCATAGGCTAGCTTCTAGGGTTTAGCCTCTCCGATCTCGTGGTAGATCTACTCTTGTACTACGCATATCATCAATATTAATCAAGCAGGACGTAGGGTTTTACCTCCATCAAGAGGGCCTGAACCTGGGTAAAACTTCGTGTCCCTTGCCTCATGTTACCATCCGGCCTAGACGCACAGTTCGGGACCCCCTACCCGAGATCCACCGGTTTTGACACCGACAACGACCATGTCACGACACGTTGATAAAGATCATGATTGTACTTTGGAGATGGAGATCAAAGGCACAAGATGATGATGGCCATATCATGCCACATATTTTGATTGCATGTGATGTTTATCTTTTATGCATCTTATTTTTCTTAGTACGGCGGTAGCATTATAAGATGATCTCTCACTAAATTTCAAGGTATAAGTGTTCTCCCTGAGTATGCACCATTGCGACAGTTCGTCGTGATGAGACACCACATGATGATCGGGTGTGATAAGCTCTACGTTCACATACAACGGGTGCAAGCTAGTTTTGCACACGCGGAATACTCGGGTTAAACTTGACGAGCCTAACATATGCAGATATGGCCTCGGAACACAGGAGACCAAAAGGTCGAGCGTGAATCATATAGTAGATATGATCAACATAGTGATGTTCACCATTGAAAACTACTCCATCTCACATGATGATTGGACATGGTTTAGTTGATTTGGATCACGTGATCATTTAGATGACTAGAGGGATGTCTATCTAAGTGGGAGTTCTTAAGTAATATGATTAATTGAACTTTAATTTATCATGAACTTAGTCCTAATAGTATTTGCATAACTATGTTGTAGATCAATAGCTCGCGATGTAGCTCCCCGTTTATTTTTTATATGTTCCTAGAGAAAAACTATGTTGAAAGACGATAGTAGCAATGATGCGGACTAGGTCCGTGATCTGAGGATTATCCTCATTGCTGCACAGAAGAATTATGTCCTTGATGCACCGCTAGGTTGCAGACCTATTGCAGGAGCAGATGCACACATTATGAATGTTTGACAAGCTCGGTATGATGACAACTTGATAGTTTAGTGCACCATGCTTTACGGCTTAGAACCGGGACTTCAAAAATGTTTTCAACACCATGGAGCATATAGGATGTTCCAAGAGTTGAAATTGGTATCTCATACTCATGCCCGTGTCAAGAGGTATGAGACCTCTGATAGTACTTTGCCTACAAGATGGAGGAGAATAGCTCAACGAGTGAGCATGTGCTCAGAATGTCCGAGTACTACAATCACTTGAATCAAGTGGGAGTTAATCTTCCCGATAAGATAGTGATTGACTGAGTTCTCTAGTCACTATCACCAAGTTACTAGAACTTCATGATGAACTATAATATGAAAGGGATAACGGAAACAATTCCCAAAGCTCTTCGCGATCCTGAAATCGGCGAAGTTAGAAATCAAGAAAAAGCATCAAGTGTTGATGGTTGACAAGACCACTAGTATCAAGTAAAATGGCAAGGGAAAGAAAGGGAACTTCAAGAAGAATGGCAAGCAAGTTGTCACTCCCATGAAGAATCCCAAAGCTAGACCCAAGCCTAAAACTGAGTGCTTCTACTACAAAGGAAATGGTCACTGGAAGTGGAACAGCCCTAGATACTTGGCGGATAAGAAGGATGGCAAAGTGAACAAAGGTATATTTGATATACATGTTATTGATGTGTACTTTACTAGTGTTTATAGAAAACCCCTCGGTATTTGATACTAGTTCAGTTGCTAAGAGTAGTAACTCAAAATGGGAGTTGCAAAAATAAACAAAGACTAGTTGAGGACGAGGTGATGATGTGTGTTGGAAGTGATTCCAAGATTGATAAGATCACCATCGCACACTCCCTTTACCTTCGGGGTTAGTGTTGAACCTAAAATAAATGTTATTTGGTGTTTGCGTTGAGCATGAATATGATTGGATCATGTTTATTGCAATACGGTTATTCATTTAAGTGAAAGAATAATTGTTGTTCTATTTACATGAATAAAACCTTCTATGGTCATACACTCAATATAAATGGTTTGTTGAATCTCGATTGTAGTGATACACATATTCATAATATTGAAGCCAAAAGTTGCAAAGTTAATAATGATAGTGCAACTTATTTGTGGCACTGACGTTTAGGTCATATTGGTGTAAAGCGCATGAAGAAACTCGATGCTGATGGGCTTTTGGAATCACTTGATTATGAATCACTTGATGCTTGCGAACCATGCCTCACTAAGACTCCGTTCTCCGGAACAATGGAGCGAGCAACTACCTTATTGGAAATAATACATACTGATGTATGCGGTCCGATGAGTGTTGAGGCTCGCGGTGGGTATCATTATTTTCTGACCTTCACAGATGATTTGAGCAGATATGGGTATATCTACTTAATGAAACATAAGTCTGAAACATTTGAAAAGTTCGAAGAATTTCAGAGTGAAGTGGTAACAAGAAAATAAAGTTTCTACGATCTAATCACGGAGGCGAATATTTGAGTTACGAGTTTGGTCTTCATTTGAAACAATGTGGAATAGTTTTGCAACTCACGCCACCTAGAACACCATAGCATAATGGTGTATCTGAATGTTGTAATCATACTTTATTAGATATGGTGCGATCTATGATGTCTCTTACCGATTTACCACTATCGTTTTGGGGTTATGCATTAGAGACAGCTGCATTCACGTTAAATAGGACACCATATAAATCCATTGAGATGACACCGTATGAACTATGGTTTGGCAAGAACCCAAAGCTGTCGTTTCTTAAAGTTTGAGGTTACGGTGCTTATGTGAAAAAGTTTCAAACTGATAAGCTTGAACCAAAATCGAAGTAGTGCGTCTTCATAGGATACCCAAAAGAAACTGTTGGGTACACCTTCTATCACAGATCCGAAAGGCAATATCTTTGTTGCTAAGAGTGGATCCTTTCTAGAGAAGAAGTTTCTCTCGAAAGAAGTGAGTGGGAGGAATGTAGAACTTGATGAGGCAATTGTACCTTCTCCTGAATTGGAAAGTAGTTCATCACAGAAATCAGTTCTAGTAAGCTAATGATGATGATCATGAAACTTCAGATCAGGTTACTACCAAACCTCGTAGGACAACCAGAGTATGATCCGCACCAGAGTGGTACGGTAATCCTTTCTAGAAGTCATGTTACTAGACCATGACGAACCTACGAACTATAAGGAAGCGATGATGAGCCTAGATTCCGTGAAATGGCTTGAGGCCATGAAATCTGAGATGGGATCCATGTATGAGAACAAAGTATGGACTTTGATTGACTTGCCCGATGATCGGTGAGTCATTAAGAATAAATGGATCTTCAAGAGAAATACGGATGCTGATAGTAGTGTTACTATCTACAAAGCTCGAATTGTCGCAATTTTTTCGACAAGTTCAAGGTGTTGACTACGATGAGATTTTTTCACTCGTATCGATGCTTAAAAGTCTATCCGAATCATGCTAGCAGTTGCCGCATTTTATGAAATCTGGCAAATGAATGTCAAAACTGCATTCCTTAATGGATTTCTTAAAGAAGAGTTGTATATGATGCAACCAAAAGGTTTTGTCGATCCTACAGGTGCTAACAAAGTGAGCAAGCTCCAGCGATCCATCTATGGACTGGTGCAAGTATCTCGGAGTTGGAATATGTGCTTTGATAAAGTGATCAAAGCATATGGTTTTATACAGACTTGCGGTGAAGCCTGTATTTACATGAAAGTGAGTGGGAGCACTATAACATTTCTGATAAATATATGTGAATGACATATTGTTGATCAGAAATAATGTAGAATTTTCTGGAAAGCATAAAGGAGTTTTTTGAAAAGAGTTTTTCAAAGAAAGACCTTGATGAAGCTTCTTACACATTGAGCATCAAGATCTATAGAGATAGATTAAGACACTTGATAAGTTTTTTCAATGAGTACATACCTTGACAAGATTTTGAAGTAGTTCAAAATGGAACAATGAAAGAAGGAGTTCTTGCCTGTGTTTCAAGGTGTGAAGTTGAGTAAAGACTCAAAACCCGACCACATCAGAAAATAGAAAGAGAATGAAAAGTCATTCCCTATACCTCAGTCCTAGGTTCTATAAAGTATGCTATGTTGTTTACCAATCCTATTGTATACCTTATCATGATCCTGGCAAGGGAGTACAATAGTTATCTAGGATTAGATCACTGGACAACGGTCAAAATTATACTTAGAGGACTAAGGAAATATTTCTCGGTTATGGAGGTGATAAAAGAGTTACGTCGATGCAAGTTTTTTACATCGATCTAGATGACTCTAAGTCTCGATATGGATACGTATTGAAAGTGGGAGCGATTATCTAGAGTAGCTCCATGTAGAGCATTGTAGACATAGAAATTTGCGAAATACATACGGATCTGAATGTTGCAGACCCGTAGACTAAACTTCTCTCACAAACAAAACATGATCACTCTTTGGGTGTTAATCACATAGCGATGTGAACTAGATTATTGACTCTAGTAAACCCTTTGGGTATTAGTCACATGGAGATGTGAACTAATCACATGAAGATGTGAACTAGATTATTGACTCTAGTGCAAGTGGGAAACTGGAGGAAATATGCCCTAGAGGCAATAATGAAGTTATTATTTATTTCCTTATATCATGATAACTATTTACTATTCATTCTAGAATTGTATTAACCGGAACTTAGTACATGTGTGAATACATAGACAAACAGAGTGTCACTAGTATGCCTCTACTTGACTAGCTCGTTGAATCAAAGATGGTTAAGTTTCCTAGCCATAGACATGAGTTGTCATTTGATTAACGGGATCACATCTTTAGAGAATGATGTGATTGACTTGACCCATTCCGTTAGCTTAGCACGATGATTGTTTAGTTTGTTGCTACTGCTTTCTTCATGACTTACACATGTTCCTCTGACTATGAGATTATGCAACTCCCGAATACCGGAGGAACACTTTGTGTGCTACCAAATGTCACAACATAACTGGGTGATTATAAAGGTGCTCTACAGGTGACTCCGATGGTACTTGTTGAGTTGGCATAGATCGAGATTAGGATTTGTCACTCCGATTGTCGGGGAGGTATCTCTGGGCCCTCTCGGTAATGCACATCACTATAAGCCTTGCAAGCAATGTGACTAATGAGTTAGCTGCGGGATGATGCATTACGGAACAAGCAAAGAGACTTGCCGGTAAGGAGATTGAACCAGGTATTGAGATACCGAAGATCGAATCTCGGGCAAGTAACATACCGATGACAAAGGGAACAACGTATGTTGTTGTGTGGTTTGACCGATAAAGATCTTCGGAGAATATGTAGGAGCCAATATGAGCATCCAGGTTCTGCTATTGGTTATTGACCGGAAATGAGTCTCGGTCATGTCTACATAGTTCTCGAACCCGTAGGGTCCGCACGCTTAACGTTCGGTGATGATCGGTATTATGAGTTTATCTGTTTTGATGTACCGAAGGTTGTTAGGATTCCCGGATGAGATCAGGGACATGACGAGGAGTCTCGAAATGTTCGAGACGTAAAGATTGATATATTGGAAGGCTATATTCGGACATAACAAAGGTTCTGAGTGGTTCGGGTATTTATCGGAGTACCGGAGAGTTACGGGAATTCATCGGGGAGTATATGGGCCTCATTGGGATTTAGGGGAGAGAGAGAGGGGCTGCCTAGGGCAGGCCGCGCGCCCCCAAGGCCTAGTCCAAATTGGACTAGGGGGAGGGGCGGTGCCCCCTCCTTCCTTCTCTTCTCTCTTCCCCTTCCTTTTCTCCTACTCCTACTACTTGGAAGGGGGGAATCCTACTCCCGGTAGGAGTAGGACTCCCCAGGGCGCGCCATAGTAGAGGGTCGGCCATCCCCCTCCTCCACTCCTTTATATATGGGGGAGGGGGGCACCCCATAGACACACAAGTTGATCGTTGATCTTTTAGCCGTGTGCGGTGCCCCCCTCCACCATAATCCACCTCGGTAATATCATAGTGGTGCTTAGGCGAAGCCCGGTTCCGGTAGCAACATCATCACTGTCGGTGTCAAAACCGGCGGATCTTGGGTAGGGGGTCCCGAACTGTGCGTCTAGGCCGGATGGTAACAGGAGGCAAGGGACACTAAGTTTTACCCAGGTTCGGGCCCTCTTGATGGAGGTAAAACCCTACGTCCTGCTTGATTAATATTGATGATATGGGTAGTACAAGAGTAGATCTACCACGAGATCGGAGAGGCTAAACCCTAGAAGCTAGCCTATGGTATGATTGTTGTTCTGTATGTTGTCCTACGGACTAAAACCCTCCGGTTTATATAGACACCGGAGAGGGTTAGGGTTACACAAAGTCGGTTACAATGGTAGGAGATCTACATATCCGTATCGCCAAGCTTGCCTTCCACGCCAAGGAAAGTCCCTTCCGGACACGGGACGAAGTCTTCAATCTTGTATCTTCATAGTCCAGGAGTCCGGCTGAAGGTATAGTCCGGCCATCCGGACACCCCCTAATCTAGGACTCCCTCAGTAGCCCCTGAACCAGGCTTCAATGACGACGAGTCCGGCGTGCAGTTTGTCTTCGGCATTGCAAGGCGGGTTCCTCCTCCAAGTACTTCATAGAAGATTTTGAACACAAAGATAGTGTCTGGCTCTGCAAAATAAGTTTCCACATATTGCCATAGAGAGAATAATATTTACATAAATCTAATCTGCTGACGTATTCCGTGGTGTGACGCACCACGGCCAAGCCTTTATTCGAATCGTTTTACTATCCCACCTCAGCGCGTCATGCGAGGCGGTTTCCTTGGCACGTCTTGTTAAAGCAGAGATCGTGTCCCCTTATTCCGGGATTCTCATCAATACGGGCGTGGGTAACCCAACCACGCCATTGATTACGACGCTTGGAGATAAGCGAGTTTTACCAGGCTGGTGGGGACACGTAGTTGTGTCCACCCATATAAGGGGATAAGGATCCACCTTTTCACCTACGCCTTCTTCCTCCTTCACCTATCCATTTTTGCGCACCCGAGCTCCAGTGCCCAAATCCGCACTCCCCACCTCAACCTTCTCTAGCCATGTCCGGAGCGGGAGGCAAGTGGATGGTCTCCTCCGTCACGGAGGGACACATCAAAAAATTGAGGAAGGCCGAATACTTGTCTAACGACATCGCGCACCGGCTTCCCGAAGAGGGGCAGCTCCTCCCCACCCCAAGGCCCCATGAGAGGGTAGTGTTCCTTCCCCACTTCCTCCGCGGACTGGGCTTTCCTATCCACCCATTCGTCCGGGGACTCATGTTCTACTACGGCCTGGATTTCCATGATCTGGCCCCAAATTTCATTCTCAACATCTCGGCATTTATCGTCGTGTGCGAGGCTTTCCTCTGCATCCACCCCCATTTCGGCCTATGGCTCAAGACTTTCAATGTCAAGCCAAAGGTGGTGCGCGGCAACCAGGCGGAGTGCGGAGGCGCCATGGTGGGCAAGATGCCCAACATCTTATGGCTCGAGGGCTACTTTGTGGAGACCCTGAAGGTGTGGCAATCGGGGTGGTTTTACATTACCGAGCCGCGCGACCCTGAGTGGGTCGCAGCCCCCGCGTTCCGGTCCGGACCCCCAACGCGGCTCACATCCTGGAAAGAGACGGGCCTGCCGTGGGGCGGCAAAGGAGAGGTGACTGGACTGCAAACATGCATCCAAACCCTGGTGGACAAGCAGCTCAGGCTTGTCAACGTAGTCCAGGTCATGCTCATCCGCCGGATCCTCCCGTGTCAACAACGGGCCTTCAATCTGTGGGAGTTCAACCCGGCGCATCACCGAACTCTGAACAGGCTCTTCGAGACGACGTACGAAGACATCTAGAAGGTGCTTTTCAAGGGCGCCGAGGCTCCCGCATCTGCTACCGAGGATCGCGGATTCAGCGCGCAGCGTCACGCCAGCGCGGTAAGTTGTTTGTGCCTTTTACGGGGTATTAGTTTTTCATAGTTTAACTCTACGTGGGATCTAAGCTCCCTTACCTTTGACAGGTTTGGCAGGCGAAGTCCGGACAGATCGACTGTCCGGCTCCTTTGCCCGAAGACCCAGCCGATGCCCGCTTGGCGAAGCTGCTGGTTCCGGCACCCTATGTGGTGTCGGAGAAGAAGGTCATGAAGAGGGCCATGGGGACTCGAAAAAGTGCTCGGCGCTAGGAGGTGTCGGGTTCATCATCTGACGGCTCCAAGGCGCAGTCCTCCCGTGAAGACGAGGAGGAGGAAGAAGAGACCTCTCCCCCTCCAGCGGGGGGAGAGAAGAAAAGGAAGGCCGCCCTCACTAAGGAGGCCGAAGGGTCCAAGAAGGGGAAAACCCTTCCTCCGGACTACTCCACTGACGCCGACGACGGCGGAGAGGAGTGGCCGCTCAGGGCCAAGCCCCTGGCGAAATCGTAGGTATCCGAATACCAGAGTAATTCATAGTATTCCTTTATTGCACAGCTTTCCCTTATGTCGAATATGTTTATGCAGCCCACCCAAAGACCGGCTCAACGCGTCGTCGAGCGGTTCACTGGACTCGTCGAATGTGAATTCCCTTCCGACGGCTTCCTCCCCCCGCCCTACGGACGACGCCGAAGTGTTGTACCAACAGGCTCCAAGCCAGGAGGAGGTGTTCCTGGAGGCGCCACAAGGCGTCCTCCCAGACTCCAGGAGTAAAGGGGATAAAACCCCCCAGGGCTCCAAGTCCGGCTCTAGGCCGGACACCGCTCCGGAACCTTCAAAGGTTCCAAAGTCCGGCGGGCGACCTCCTTCCAAGAGGAGCAAACCCACCGTGCCGGTGACCCCTGTCCAACCGGAGGCACCGTACAATCTGTTGGAGGTGCTCAAAGGCGCCTCCATCGACGAGGAGCACCGCACCATTATGAGTGTGGTGGTCTAGAAGGTTGTACTAGCCTTTTAACAGGCTTTGAGGTAAGTTAAGAATGTGTAAACAATATTACCGCATAGACACTAGCCCCCTGATGCTCTGTTTGGCGTTCGGGAAGAAAGGCCGAATAGAGGATCAAATTAAATCGCAGGAGTCTAACAAAAAAGAGTCAATATGCGTATGCAGGCTTCGTTGCTGGTGTCTGCCATACTGACTGCGGAAGTGGACACGCTAAAGCAGAACCTCGAGCAGTCCAAGCAAGAGCTCGGGCGTGCCAAGAAGCAGCTCGAGGACAAGGAAGGTAAGAAATACCTTGTTTAAATATATATATTATATATATAAAGGGTGCAATTACAAAAAATGACAGGATTATCGTGGCTATTTTAGGGGCCACGTCTGAGGTGGCGACCCTTAAGCAAGCGTTGCTCGAGGCCGAGAAGAGGGCAGCCACGGAGCGCACCGAGCGGGAGAAGTATGAGGCCCAGGTTGGCAAGGTGCAGCAAGAGCTCTAGGTTCTCATGAAAAAAACACGAGAGTTTGGAGCTTGACTCAAAGACGCGAGCGTCCGAGCTCGCGGCGGCTATTGAAAATGCCAAGTCTACCAAGGCCGAATCCCCAAAGACTATCAAGGAGATGGATGCGGTGAAAAAGATAGCGGCGGGTAAGGCATTCTTTATGCAAAGCAAACACATAAACGTGAGTTACTTATTACTTACCCGAATCCGGAGCTCTCCAGGAGTGTTCGCAGATCTTCCCCGTAGCGTGTCCGATGCCGCCGCATTCTATTGAGCCGAGGAGGGCAGCTCGACAGAGAAGGTGTTTTGGTCTCAGTATGCTGAGGCCGGACACCTCGTGCCCCTGAGCGACCAGCTGAAGCAATTTGTCGAGCTCCACAAGGCGGCCGAACAGGCCATGAAGGGCCTCATAGTTCGGCTGTGGCCTGGAGAGGCTCTGCCTTGGAGCTACGGGCTGGTGCGGCGGCTGGTGGGGGCATGTCCAAGGCTCGAAGTCATCAAGCGCCCTGTCTGCATTGAAGGTGCCCGTAGGGCACTTGCCCGTGCTAAGGTGCACTGGGGCAAGCTGGATGCTGAGAAGCTTGTGAAGGACGGGCCACCGCCGGGGAAGGAGCATCGCAAGCCCGAGAATTATTATACGGATGTTCTGAAGGGTGCCCGCCTTGTGGCGGATGAATGTTCCAGGGATGTAATTTTTGAGTAAAACTCGCTCGTTTTGTCCTGTGCGCTGAAAACTTGTTCATATGCAATGCTGTTGGAATTTAAAATATTACCTTCTGTGCGGCTGTTTATCGATTCTGAGAGATGGTGAGTCATCGGCTTCTGCCCCCGTGCCACTAGTGCTGGGGTGTTCGGGGATAAACCTGAGCGCTCTTTTTCCCATGTTTGGGTCCTTCGAGGGAGGCGCTCAGCGCAATGAACAAGGCAATCGGACTATAAAGCGTGAACACTCTCACTTTGCCATAGAATTCTATAATTTTAAATTTTGGCGAAGCCCCTGGTATTCGGAAGACCGAGTTCGGGGCGCTATCCATGCCTTGGCCGGACGGAGCCGACTCCTCGCTCTAAGCGGCATAAGTCTTTAGGGACTCGAAAAACCTCTCGAACAGCGACGAGCTCTCGCTTCATCATGACAGTCAGTTTTAGCTTTCTCTACTGAGGTGCTCGACCCAGCTCAACTGGGGCACAATTGCAGTAGTTATCCTAGTGCTACCTTAGCCGATATAGCGGAACGTAAGGCACCAAAACATAGGAGCCGGGCAAACCCAACTATTGACCCAAGACATGATTCGGAGCTGATGCATATAATGCTATAAGTTCAGGGTGCCGCACTTGTTAAAGTGTTCGGACTTCTCACACCATATTGAGGGGTACTAAAGCCCCTGGCGTATTTTGGCCGTACCAAAGTGTACGGGTGCAGCATGTCGTTAAGGAACATATATTTGTAAAAAAAGAGTAATGCAAAAATAGACAAAAGCTATGCATTGTTTATTAAAAGGGTGTGTCTAGGGCACATCTAGATGTGCTCTAGTTATTGCACATCTAAGTGAGTGAATCAAGCATAAAGAGAAAAAAGAAAAAAGAAAAAGAAAATATTCACACGAATCTCAATGTAAGATCAACGACATACGACTTAGATGTGCAATACTTATGGCACATCTAGATGTGCTTTAGCAAAACTGTTATTAAAAAGGGCTGCGATCAAAGCTGGACAATACAAAATAATGTGATAAGCAAAAGGTTGGACTATTTAACATGTCCGTTACAGGGGTAGGCTATGGAATGGTATGCGAAACAGGTATACTACTCGTGATAGAGACCACCTGGGAGTTCCGTAATGCGGCATGGCTTGTCTGCTTCCCTGGTTCTTGCATCGTTTGTGCGGCCATTGAACTGCCGAACAGGCCTTCCGAAGAATGGAGTCCTAAAAGTAAGAGAAAATTAAAAAATCGGCAGCCCCTGGTGCGTTTTAAGCCGTGTTTCGGGCGTGCCGTGATGGTGCCCCTCCCCCTGTACCCATGGTATTTCTAGAGCGTAGTTATGTATGCGAAGCACTGGTGTCGCATTTTTGCGAGGGCTGGGGTTGGGGCCGCATTGCTACGCCTGCTCGGAACATGCCAGGCGGTCTTGTTGTAGGTTACTCCGGGCGCACTTAACGGTGTCCGGACGTTTAATGGCCGGACTGGAGAACTGCCTGGAGAGGCTTCTTTGTACTTCCACTGCAAGGGCCGCCGTGTGCTCCTCCATTCGGAGGGAGCGTTCGGTGTTTCCATTGACCGTAATTACTCCTCGAGGGCCTGGCATCTTGAGCTTAAGGTATGCGTAGTGCGGTACCGCATTGAACTTGGCGAATGCGGTTTGCCCGAGCAGTGCGTGATAGCCACTGCGGAATGGGACTATGTCGAAGATTAACTCCTCGCTTCAGAAATTATCTGGAGATCCGAAGACCACTTCAAGTGTGATTGAGCCTGTATAGTTGGCCTCTACACCTGGTATTACGCCTTTAAAGGTCGTTTTGGTGGGCTTAATCCTCGAGGGATCTATGCCCATTTTCCGCACTGTATCCTGGTAAAGCAGGTTCAGGCTGCTGCCGCCGTCCATAAGGACTCTAGTGAGATGAAATCCGTCAATAATTGGGTCTAGAACCAATGTGGCGAATCTGCCATGACGGGTGCTAGTGGGATGGTCCCTTCAATCAAAGGTGATCGGGCAGGAGGACCATGGGTTGAACTTTGGGGCGACTGGCTCTACCGCGTATACATCCCTTAACGCGCGCTTCCGTTCCCTCTTAGGGATGTGGGTTGCGTATATCATGTTCACCGTCCGCACTTGTGGGGGAAAACCTTTCTGTCCATTGTTGTTCGGCGGCCGGGGCTCTTCGTCGTCATCGCTATGCAGCCCCTTGTCAGTATTTTCAGCATTTAACTTGCCTGCCTGCTTGAACACCCAACAATCCCTATTGGTGTGATTGGCCGGCTTTTCGGGGGTGTCGTGTATCTGGCACAAGCGGTCGAGTATTTGGTCCAAACTAGACGGGCCCCTAGGATTTCTTTTGAATGGCTTTTTCCGCTGACCGGATTTATAGCCTCTGAATCCGGCATTAACTACCGTATCCTCAGCACTATCACCGTTAACGTGGCACTTCTGCTTGTTGCGACGCGACCTGCCACTACTGTCCCTGGTATCTGAATTACCAGGGTTCTTGGTCATATTGTTGCTACGAGCAAGCCAGTTGTCTTCTCCCGCGCAAAAGCGAGTCATGAGTGTCGTGAGTGCTGTCATAGATTTCGGCTTTTCCTGTCCAAGGTGCCGGGAAGCCACTCGTCGCGGATATTGTGCTTGAAGGCTGCTAGGGCCTCTGCGTCCGGACAGTCGACTATTCGATTTTTCTTTGTTAGGAACCGTGTCCAGAATTGCCTGGCCGATTCCTCTGGCTGCTGAATTATGTGGCTTAGGTCATCTGCGTCTGGGGGTCGCACATAAGTGCCCTGGAAATTGTCGAGGAATGCGGCTTCCAGGTCCTCCCAACAATTGATTGATCCTGATGGCAAGCTGTTAAGCCAATGCCGAGCTGGCCCTTTAAGCTTGAGTGGGAGGTATTTGATGGCATGGAGATCATCGCCGCGGGCCATATGGATATGAAGGAGATAATCTTCGACCCATACTGCAGGATCTGTTGTGCCATCATATGATTCGATGTTTACGGGTTTGAAACCCTCGGGGATTTGATGATCCATTACTTCGTCTGTGAAGCATAGTGGGTGTGCGGCACCTCTGTACTGGGCTATAGCACAACGTAGCTCGAATGAGCTTTGTCTACTATGTTCGGCCCTGCCGGATTTGTGTCCGGCGTGACGGTTACCGTCTTGAGTCGTGGGGCACCCACGCGATACGTAGATCGATCTTGTTTGCCTTGCCTTGTCCTCCAACATATCTTGCAGGTTAGGCGCATTTTCCCATGCCTTGATACGGGGTGCGGCTTGAGTGGAGGGCCGAGAGGCCTCTCTGTCGCGGCCACGAGGTGGCCGGTCGGCCGTATCAAGTGCTGGTGATGTAGATTTAAGTTCTTCCTCCTCTAATCGGGGTAGCAACCTGCGCTTTGGGTAGCTCTTGGAGGGGCGTTCGAGTTTATGATCTTCGGCTGCAAGGACTTCTGTCCATCTGTCGACTAGCAAATCTTGATCAGCTCTAAGCTGTTGCTATTTTTTCTTGGGGCTTCTTTCCGTGGCCATAAGCCTGCGGTGAAAACGCTCTTGCTCGACGGGATCCTCTGGCACGACGAATTCGTCGTCGTCGAGGCTTGCCTCGTCTTCGGAGGGAGGCATATAATTATCGTCCTTGACCTCTCTGTCTGCCGCTCTCTCATGAGGGCTGGCTTCTCCATCCTCCTATGCTGAATCTTGCTGGAGGGGGTTTTCTTCGGCACTATCCGGAGTATTATTATCTCCCGTGCCGGAATCGCCGCGTTTGCTTTGGCGAGATTTTGAGCGGCGCCGCTGACGCTGGGGCTTAGGCTGTTTCTTGGAGGGGTCATCCTCCGCTGTTCCATCGCCATCTCCTTCTTTTGGGGTGTCCACCATGTATATGCCATACGACAAGGTGGCTTTCCAGGGCCCAATAGGCGCTGGTTCTTCATCGTCTCCTGCATCGGTGTCCATACCGTCGATGTCTTCAGAGTCGAAGTCGAGCATGTCGGTTAAATCGTCGACAGTGGCTACAAAGTGGGTGGTGGGTGGGATTTGAATTTCTTCATCGTTCGTATCCCATCCTTGCTGACCGTAGTCCGGCCAGGGCTCTCCTGATAAAGAGAGAGACTTTAGTGTTTTCAGAATATTGCCGAAAGGCGAGTGCTGAAAGATGTCGGCGGCAGTAAACTCCATGATCGGCGCCCAATTGGATTCGATTGGCAGGGGCACGGAGGGTTCGGAGTCTAGAGAGGAGGCCGGCTCCTTGGAATCACCAGTCTCGCGGAGTGCAGGGCTGGTGTTCGGCTCGATCACCATTGGGATCGCAGCCCCTGAGGCGGCGTCCAACCACCCATCCTCGATCGGCGCAGTTGGCTCCGAATTAAGGGTCGAAGCCGATGCGGGTGCGGCTTCCAGGGCACTGTTCGGCGGCAGAGCTAGATCATGCTCGTCGTGACAGTGCGGCGCGCTCGGCAGTGGCTCGAATCCGTCGAGGATCAAGTCCCCGCGGATGTCAGCCGTGTAGTTTAAACTTCCAAATCTGACCTGACGGTCAGGGGCATAGCTTTCGATCTGCTCCGGATGGCCAAGTGAATTGGCCCGCAGTGCGAAGCCACCGAAGACGAAGATCTGTTCGGGGAGGAAGGTCTCACCCTGGACTGCATCGGTATTGATGATCGTAGGAGCCATCAAGCCTAACGGCGACAACACATAGGAACTCTCAATGAAAGCACCAATGTCGGTGTCAAAACCGGCGGATCTCGGGTAGGGGGTCCCGAACTATGCGTCTAGGCCGGATGGTAACAGGAGGCAAGGGACATGAAGTTTACCCAGGTTCGGGCCCTCTTGATGGAGGTAAAACCCTACGTCCTGCTTGATTAATATTGATGATATGGGTAGTACAAGAGTAGATCTACCACGAGATCGGAGAGGCTAAACCCTAGAAGCTAGCCTATGGTATGATTGTTGTTCTATAGGTTGTCCTATGGACTAAAACCCTCCGGTTTATATAGACACCGAAGAGGGTTAGGGTTACACCAAGTCGGTTACAATGGTAGGAGATCTATATATCCGTATCGCCAAGCTTGCCTTCCACGCCAAGGAAAGTCCCTTTCGGACACGGGGCGAAGTCTTCAATCTTGTATCTTCATAGTCCAGGAGTTCGGCTGAAGGTATAGTCCAGCCATCCGGACACCCCCTAATCCAGGACTCCCTCAATCACCGTCATCACGTCGTCGTGCTGACGAAACTCTCCCACGAAGCTCTACTAGATCGTGAGTTCGCGGGACGTCACCGAGCCGAACGTGTGCAGATCGTGGAGGTGCCGTATCTTCGGTACTAGATCGGTCGATCGTGAAGACGTATGACTACATCAACCGCGTTGTCATAACGCTTCCGCTTACGGTTTACGAGGGTACGTAGATGATACTCTCCCCTCTCATTGCTATGCATCACCATGATCTTGCGTGTGCGTAGGAATTTTTTTGAAATTACTGCGTTCCCCAACAACAAGCTCGTATAAATCTTATTTTCTCCACACTAATAGATCATACATATTTAGAGAGCAATTTTTATTGCTTGCAATAATGACAACTTACTTGAAGGATCTTACTCAATCTATAGGGAGATATTGTGGTGAAAGAACATGCGGTGCCCCCATGTTTGGTTTTGGTAATTGATGACAATCTCTATGGACTAATGGTTGCCTTGAGTTATATTTGAAGGTTTTGTCCATAGGCTTTTCTTGGAGTACATGTGTTGGTTTCAAAGAGAGTTTGTGTCGACCAAGGTTCTATTCAAGGAATTATCCAAAGATTGGTCATGTGAGAGTTAAGCTTATTGCAAGCATGTCTTGAAGAAGTAGATTGTGTGATCATTCATGTTTACCTTCAAGACATCATCCAAATGAAGAGAGTTGGAAAGATTCAAGGTTGATCAAGACTAAGTCAAGAGTGAATCAAGTTGATCAACTCACAAAGCGTAGAAGAAGTACCGAGAGGGATCAAGTGATCCCATGGTATGGTAAGCATTGTCCATTACGCTTTGTGTACTAACCCATGGTCTATGTGAGAGTTCTTTGTGGGGTTAGGTATGCTTCCATGGTCTTGCGTCAAGTGGAAGATGTCATACAACCCATGGAGGATGACATCAAGTGGTGATCATCATCAAGTTTGCAGTGTGCAAGTTCAAGTGGTGCAACACGAAGAGTGGCTCACCCATAATGGAGTATGGGGGAGCAATCAAGCTTGAAGCTTGCCGTCCATTGTGGTGTCAATGGAATTGTGAAGATGTGCCGAAGAGTGGCTCACCCATAGTGGAGTATGGGGGAGCAATCAACTAGTCTTCATCGAGCCAACACAATCAAGAAAGGTGGTACAACTTGAGGAAGTCAAGATCGTCATCATCTAGCTCAAGTGGACTATGTGCAATACAAAGGTTTGCCCGTGATAGGTTTTCTATTTTATCGGTCTCATAGTGGTAGTTGGGAGACCGGGTTGTAGGATCGATTGTCGTACTATCAAGGGGGGCTCTCTAGTGAGTAGCTTGATCGTTTCATTCGTTGAGAGCTCAAACCATTGCATCCTTGCATCATCTTTCCTGGTTCTTGTTTGGTTCCATTTGTGAGTCTTAGAGCTTATGGTCATCTTGATGACAAGCTTGAGTTCATCGAAAACGGAGTTCACATGCATCTTCTATGATGTTTTCGGTGTTGGAGGTTTTACTGGTCTTGTCCGAGGAAGGGTTCTCACCATTTTATCATGGTCCTTTTCTAATTTGCTTCTTATTGATATTTCTATCAAGATTGTGTTATCCCTTGTCGGTAGCTTTCCAACAAACCTTATTTCGTCGAATTCGGAGCTCGTATGCGAAAGTTGTGGCTATTTTGATATTGCCAGTTTTACATAGAGAGGTTATACCGCCCCATAGAGAGGTTGTACCGGTTGACCGGTACAACCGGTGTTTAGAGCGGTTGTACCGCTCCAGAATTGGTCTGGAGGTTGTACCGGTCATGTACCGCTCTACCACCGGACGAGTCTCTGTTGTGGTGCGGTTGTTGGGCGGTTGTGGGCCGGTTGTACCGCTTATTGCCTGTTACCGGTTGTACCGGTGCTCATAGAGGTTGTACCGCTCCTATGTTATTCTGTACATAATGGGCATATTCGTGGGGACCTATTTAAGGGGGTCTTCTTTCCCAATGTTTCCCTATCTCTTGAGCTCGTTTTTGCCCCCATTGTTGACCTTCTTTGAGCTTGCTAACTCTCACTCCCTCCATGGATTCTTACTAGTTTTGGAGGGAAAAGAGGGAGGAGATCTAGATTTACACTTCCACCAATCACTTTCTCCTCTATGTTTGGGGAACCCCTTGGATTTAGATCTTGGAGTTCTTGGTGTTCTCCTTCTTGTTCTTCCTCTCACTTTCCTCCCTAGCATTAGTTGCTTTGGTGGGATTTGAGAGAGAAGGACTTGGGCACTCTATGTGCCCTTACCATTGCATTTGTGCATCGGTTTGAGTTCTCCACGGTGATACGTGGAAGTTACAAGTTGGGAAGCTTATTACTCTTCGGTGCTTGGTACCCTTGAGATTGTTCCTCTTGGGTGCTTGGGTGCCCTAGACGGTTGGTGGTGTTCGGAGCTCAATCATTGTGATGTAAAGCTCTGGGCAAGCGTCGGGGTCTCCAATTAGGTTGTGGAGATCGCCCCAAGCAATTTGACGGGTACCGGTGACCGCCCCCAAGGGTTGCCAAAGTGTATGGGTTCGGTGACCGCCCCCAAGGGTTGCCATTTGTACGGGTTCGGTGACCGCCCTCAAGGGTCCCTTAGTGGAATCACGGCATCTTGCATTGTGCGAGAGCGTGAGGATATTACGGTGGCCCTAGTGGCTTCTTGGGGAGCATTGTGCCTCCACACCGCTCCAAACGGAGATTAGCATCCGCAAGGGTGTGAACTTCGGGATACATCATCGTCTCCGCGTGCCTCGGTTATCTCTTACCCGAGCCCTTTACTTATGCACTTTACTTTGTGATAGCCATATTGTTCTTTGTCATATATCTTGCTATCACATAGTTGTTTATCTTGCTTAGCATAAGTTGTTGGTGCACATAGGTGAGCCTAGTTGTTTTAGGTTTTTTGCTTGGGAAATTAACCACTAGGTTTATTCCGCATTTGTTCAAGCTTAAACCGTAATTATTTTAAAGCGCCTATTCACCCCCCCCTCTATGCAACATCCATGATCTTTCAATTGGTATCAGAGCCTCGTCTCTCTTTATTAGGCTTTACTGCCTAGAGAGTAAAGATGTCAACTAGGGGATTAGGATTCTCTGACACTCTTTGTTTCGATGGCACAAATTTTGATGTTTGGGTAATTCACATGCTTAATCTGTTTAGGGTCATGGACCAAAATTTAGAGTGAATTGTAGATATGTGTTTTTCTCCTCCAAAGGATCCCCAAAGATTATCTTTAGAGGATGAGAAAAACTCTTATCTCAATGCTCAAGCTTCTAATGTGCTTTTTGATGCTTTGAGAAATGTAGTTATATTTCAACTCATGTCGTTCCGGGATGCTCATGAGATGTGGACAAAGCTTCAAGATAAGTATGGCGTGTCCAAGTTTTGTGGGGATGATTGTTCTCCCTCCACATCTGGTCATATAGTCTTCTCAACTTCTTCTACTTCACCTACATGTGGTTTGCCACAAGGTAATGATATGGTGAGTAGTGTTGGTCATTGCAATGATGATAGTATGTTTATTGTGGATGATCCTTCATCACTATCTTATTGCAATGCTCCTTCTTTGGGCTTTAACACTTCGAGCACTCAAAATGTTTCACATGCTTGTGTTGATAGTCCTTGCATATCATGTAGAAATTGCTTGACTAAATCTCATGATGATATGTTTACTATGTCTTGTTGCCATGATAAAAATGCATATATGTCCTCGAATTGTTGTGCTAACAATGTAGAGGAAACCAAACACCCCATGGAACAAGATGTGGTCTTGAATGGTGCTTCAACGGATCCTACATCATCATCTATTGCATTTTGCCTTATGGACAAGGCTTCAAAGGTATCTCCCACTTTGAATCCCAATATATCTTGTGATGATGTCAAGAGTGATGATGATGTTGATTATGATGAAGAGAATGATAATGTTGCCTCCTTAAAAACTAAGGGGAAATGATTTTTAAAGCTCTTCACAAAAATAAACTTGCTCGTTCCAACTTCATGGAAATCATGTCTATTGCCATTGAAGGCCAGAAATACATTGAGGAGTTGGAATCTCATCTAGAGGAGCATGAGGTCACCATTGAGAAAATGGAAGCTCATGAGCGTGATTACACAAATGAGATCGTGGAGCTATCTCAAGCTCTTGAACATGAACAAACTTCATCCAAATCTCTTGAGGAGACCTTTGCTATAGAATTATCTAGAATAAAGGAATCTCATGATAGAGCACTTGAGGTGGCCAATGATTTCAAAACTAAAAATGCTAAGCTTGAAGTTGCTCATGCTAGACTCCTTGAGGATTTTGAGCACCTCGAAAATGGCTCAAGGGTCATCAAGGGTGAGCTCATCAAACTCACCGAGTCTCATGCTCAACTTGAAGCTTCTTACTTAAAAGAGCTTGCCAAGGTGTCCTCTCCTAGTGTTATTAATGATGATGCTTGGGATACTAACTCTATTACTTGTGAAGCATCCATTTTGAAGGAGAATGTTGAGCGTCGGGCTCAACTTGAGTTGCTATCTAGCAATTATGGGAAATTGGAAGAAAACCATGAAAAGCTCTCAAGCTCTCATGATGATCTTCTAGTATCCCATAATGAGCTAAAGATATCTCATGAGGCCATGATTTCTAAGGTAACATCTAGTGAGCCTCATGTGGATACTAGCACTAATTCTAGTCAAAATGCTATATTGCCATGTGCTAGTCCTTGTAATTCATCTACTCACAATGTTGGTACATCTTGTGATGAATTGCTTTCCTTTCCTTGTTGCTCTAACGATGAAGCTTATACTTCCTCTAGTACTTGTGTTGAGACTAACCATGTAGAGGAAATCAAAGAGCTCAAGGCCCAAGTCACTTCTTTGAAGAAAGACTAGGAAAAGAGTCATGAAGGGAAATCCACACTCAACAATATATTGAGTGTGCAAAAATCCCCCAATGACAAAGGTGGACTTGGATTCAACTCTAATAAGAAGAAGAGGTCCAAGATGATCAAGAAGAAGGGCCAAGAACAAGTCAAGAATTCGACCAAGATTATTTGCTTCAAGTGCAAAATTGAAGGGCATCATGTTAGATCTTGCCAATTGAAGAAGAAACCCATTAGTGACAAGCAACAAGGGAAGCGGCCACAAGTACATTCTCATGCTCAACCTCAAGTTGAAGAAAAGCCTCTTCCCAAGAGACTCAAGCTTATGCTTCTCAAGTTGAGAAATCAAGTGAGAAGAAAGTGAAGAGTAGACGTTGCTACCTATGTCGCGAGAAAGGTCACCTCGCCTCTTCATGAACTAGTGATAACTTATCCAACCCAATTATTATTGATGATATCTATTCTCTTGGGAAGGATAATGTTGGCAATGTGTTTGCCAAATTTGTTGGTGCTCAAAGTGGTGTCAAGAAAAGAACCATTTGGGTAGCCAAGCCTATTGTGACTAACCTCTTAGGACCCAACTTGGTTGGGGACCAACAAGCTCAAACTTGATCAATAGGTGATATTGGAGGTCATTGGAGACTTGGCTACATTATGAAGAATTAAGGGGACTTCATCATTCTCATTGTCTCAAGCCAAGTCATTCGGATTATCAAGTTTCTATCTTATATCTAATGTTACTCCTTGCGGTAACTCGTGCTTAAAGTGTCTACATTGATAGTTACTTGCCCCTTTGCATGTTTGGTTTCGTACCTTGCATGTGTTTGTATATGTTGTGCTTCCAACTTGATTATCTTGAGCAATCAAGTATGTGTGTGTTGGTTTGCACATCATGTACATGTGTGCCATTCGTTGAGCCTTTGTGCATCTTGGTCATATCTTGGTTGGCTCTTATGAGAGATTAATGTAATATCCCATTGTGGGGGAGTGATGTGCTTTGTGCACCTCACAATCCTATAAATGTGTGTTCATGAGGAATACCATCTAGTATTGATATTACAAGATTATATAGTCGCTATGTGGTATGTCTTCTCATGAGAAATTCAAATTCTAAATAGTCCATTAATTATCTCTTGTTGGATCCTTTAATTGCCTCTTGTCTATCTTTAATTGGTATCACATTATGGGGGAGTAATATGCTATGTGTATATTACTAGCCTAGAATATGTGTACATTTGAGATATTGTCATCTAGAGTTGATATTGTAAATTATCTTGTTCCTAGGTGGCATGCTAGCTCTACAAGTTGCAATTTGCTTGTTGTTTGGTGTGAAGATGATGTCGGATATCCTTGCTATCTACCACCGGGAACTATTTCCATTTACTTCTTGTCTTTTGACAATTGGTACTCACTTTTGTGGTAGAATTTATTGATCATCTTTACATTGGCTTTTGCATTTTATTTGCCTTTTCTCTTGCCAAGGATTTTATCAACTCACTTCTTCTTCCATACCACTTGTGGATCTTGTTTATTCCTTGAGCTTGTCTAGTGTTTGTATAGATATAGTGAAAGTGGTGATCCCATCTTGTGCTTTTTGTATTCAAATGCAACTTCTCCATAATGCACAATGCTTGGGGGAGCTATCCTATTTTTCTTAGAACACTCACATTATGATCCTTTTCAAGTGTGTGTTGGTGGAATGCAAATCATTTCTTTTGGTACTTTGTGCCATCATGAAACTTTGTAGAGCACTTGGTTTGTTTGGAACCATTCTCTCTTTTGGGAGTTTGACATCTTTCTTTTTGTGTATCAATGGATAACTCATTCTTTGATGTATCGTTTAATGATATCCTCCAAGTGATGATTTATTCATTTGGTATCATTTCTTCACATGGTTTTTCTTTGTCTTTTGGTATCGGTTCTTGAAAGTCTTGAGCATGCATATTAATTTTATGTAGTATCTTTGGCATGCTTTCTTTCTTTGACCCAATATATAGGGGAAACTCCACCAAGTCTCAAATTGGATGAGATGTGCATGAAATTCATTTTCGTATCTATATGCACATTTGTTTTTGGAGTTTGTCCTATGTATTGTTGGTTCTCTAACTCTTTGGTCCCAATGAGTTTTGGTACCATTTTGTTTGTGTTGTTGTTCTAGGAACAATTGGACATGCATTGGACGCTCGGCTCACTCACAAGGAAGGTGGTGTCACCATGTACTTATTGGAGACAAGCTAGGATGATCAATGAACTACTATATACCTTTAATTGGTATCTACTACATCCTTCCAATGATATCTCGGTAACAAGTATCTCTTCATGCATTCTTCCTTGCTTTCAACCTTGTGTAGGTTGCATCTTAGCATGATATTTATTCCATGTTGTGATACTTGTTTCCTTTCTCAAAGCATTTCAACGATGATCTCATATTACTAGTTGTGATGTCTTTGATGGTTGTGTAGTAGGAATTCATTTATATACAATAAGACCATATCTAGCCATGTGCTATGCTTTCAAGCAAATATCTTATTGGTATATTTATGATTTCCTTGTGGATATCTTGTTCTTTCCTTTTGTAACTATTTCGTGTGTATATCTTTCTTTGTAGATATATATCATCATGATTTCATCTACCTAGAATCTTATATACTTGAGAGAAGTTGCATATCTAGTTGATATCCTTTCTTTCACATCCACCTTATCTTTCTTATGTTATTTCTTTGGTGGCTCCGTGAAAGCTTTTGCCTTGAGTGCATGTCTTATCTCATTGCATCTTGATGCACTCTTGTGTGGTGCAGATTATTTTCGTCATGCTTATCTTTACGAGGCTTTTGCCATCTTAATTGGTATCCCTTGTCTTGATGAGGCTTTCATCTTGTATCTTCACCACGGGTTGTCACAAGCATAGTGTAACACCCTCGATGCGACTATAGCTCCCACGTGTCGAGGCACGACTTAGAGATATAATCGCATTGAAGGCATATGTCGCAAGTTAGGCAATCTTCACAACATCCCATGTAATATGATAAAAAGGGAGATAACATAGTTGGCTTACATTCGCCACGTCAATCAAGTACATAAATAACATTACATCATCCAAACACTCATGGCCCGACTACGGCGCCAAAATAAAAGAGAACCCAACATGCGACAACGGTCCCGTTCACCCCCAACTGGGCACCACTACTGATCATCGGGAAAGGAGACATAGTAACGTTGAGAGTCTTCGTCGAACTCCCACTTGAGCTCATACGCGTCTCCTGGAGCGGAATCATCAGGCCCTGCATCTGGTGTAATAGTAATCTGTGAGCCACAGGGACTCAGCAATCTCGCACCCTCGCGATCAAGACTATTCAAGCTTATAGGTAAGGCAAGGTAAAAATATGAGTGGAGCTGCAGCAAGCGACTAGCAAGTATGGTGGCTAACTTATTCGCAAAAGAGAGCGAGAAGAGGAGGCAAAGCACGAGCGAGAAGCTAGAGAACAACCTGCGCAAACATTACACCAACACCGCATCCACTTCCCGGACTCCGCCGAGAAGAGGCCATCACGGTAACACACTCAGTTGATTCATTTTAATTAATTAAGGTTCAAGTTATCTACAACCGAACATTAACAAATTCCCATCTGCCCATAACCACGGGCACGGCTTTCGAAAGTTCAATCCCTACAGGGGAGTCCGAACTTAGCCCATGACAAGCTCTCACGGTCAACGAAGGAATAGACCTCCTCCCAAGATGTTCCGATCAGACTTGGTATCTTGGTTACTCAAGACACTTCGACAGGTTAAAACAAGACCAGCAACACCGCCTGAATGTGCCGACAAATCCCGATAGGAGCTGCACATATCTCGTTCTCAGGGCACACTCAGATGAGACTAGCTACGAGTAAAACCAACCCTCAAGTTTCCCCGAGGTGGCCTCGCGGGCAGCTCAGTTCGGACCAACACTCAGAGGGAGCACTGGCCCGGGGGGGTTTAAAATAAGATGACCCTCGGGCTCCGGCAACCCAAGGGAAAAAGGGGCTAGGTGGCGAATGGTAAAACCAAGGTTGGGCATTGTTGGAAAAGCTTTAATCAAGGTGAATTATCAAGGGGTTCCCATTATAACCCAACCACGTAAGGAACGCAAAATCCGGGAACATAACATCGATATGACGGAAACTAGGGCGGCAAGAGTGGAACAAAACACTAGGCGAGAGGTCGAGCCTTCCACCCTTCACCAAGTATATAGATGCATTAAGATAACATGGCAATATAATGATATCCCAACAAGTAAATAAGAGATGTTCCAATAAGGAACGGCCTCCAATCTTCACCTGCAACTAGCAACGCTATAAGAGGGGCTGAGCAAAGTGGTAACATAGCCAATCGACGGTTTGCTAGGACAATGGTGGGTTAGAGGTTTGACATGGCAATTTGGGAGGCTTGCAAGCAAGTGGTAGGCATCATAGCAATGACATAGCAAAAGAGCGAGCAAACTAGCATAGCAAAGATAGTAGTGATTTCAAGGGTATGATCATCTTGCCTGCACAGTTGTCAGAGTTGACTGGATCCTCAAAAGCAAACTCAACGGGCTCCTCGTTAGAGAACTCGTCTCCCGGCTCTACCCAAACAAGACAAACAAGCAACAAGGATACAATCAACCACGTGCAAACTCAAACAACACGATGCAAAGATGATATGCTATGCGGGATGCGATGCGGGATGCAAAATGCAAGATATGATAGGAAATGCATGAAGCTGGCCTCAACTTGGAAATCCAAGTGTGCCACTGGAAAGATGAGATGAAATCGCTTGAAAACGATATAAAGAACGCCGGAATCGGAGTTACGGTTTGGAAATGGCAAGCGATTCAAATATGACACTGGTCTGCGATTTACAACAAGTAGGCATCTAAATGCAACGAAATGAACATGCTACAACCACCAAACATGACAACAAAATACATGGCAGGGAAGAATTCGAGATGCTTAACAAAAGTCTAGCACTGAGCTACGGCCAAATCATCCATTAACAGGTTCAAACAAGCATGGCAAAAATGCAAATGACAAACAGATCTCAGACTTAGTGAAATTAACACTTGTCTGGAATTTCAGATCATATAGCCCTCTTCGGAGCAACAAAACAACATGCTACAGGACCTGAACATGACAAAAAAAGACATTTCATGGAGCTACTCAACAAGCTTAACAAAAGTCCCTTAGTGACCTTGAGCCAAAAGGGATCACAAAATATCCTAACAACCACACGAACATAGCAAAAACATAATCAGGTTTCAGACTTAGTGAAAAACTGGGACATGCTGAAACATAACTCACGAAGGCATGTTTACGAGCTCGATGCACTCACTACGTTGCAAGTCATGGCAAGACAAGCATACATCCCTTAAGAAGGCACAAAATGCAAGCTAGACATGGCAAGAACAATGGCATAGCATGCACGGATCAACTACAATAACATCGGCAAAATCGCAAACAAGTTGACGATCTGCCCAAATTCGCAACGAAGCAAAAGTAGAGCTCGATTGACTCAAGCTAGGGTGCTCCATAATTGCAAACAAAGACATGGATGGATAGAGCACTACAATATTAACAAAACTCCCTTACTGACCATCCTCAAAAGAGGCACGGATCACTAGGAAACAACATGAACATATGGCATCATGAGATAAACAATCCCAGGACTTAGTGAAATCACTAAGTCCCTGAAAACAGAATTAGCAAGTGCACCACTTTGCAAGCTTGCACAAGTCACCACACACATCCTAAAAATACATGGGTTGCACCTCTGGAAAGATGACAAAACCCTTAACAAAACATATGTAGAACTCACGGGCATATCATGCACACAATAATCATGGCAAAAATGACAAAAGTGCTAAACGGAGTAGCAGATCTGACAATTAACTCAAGTAGCCCTCTTCTAACAGCATTTCGGGTATCAAGATGAGCTCAAATGAAAATGATGCAATGGAATGAAGTGATGTACTCTCTGAGATGAACATTTTGATATGCTATGTGCCCAAATCGGAGCTACGGATGCAAAGTTACGGGGCTGTGAAGAAGGGCACATGGATTAGGGTTAGGAGGGAAAGTCAATCGAAAATATCTTCAGATCCAGATCTGCACGGATTACGAGGATCGCCGGGGTTCTTGCCGGAGCTCGTCGCCGGACTTGGCAACGGGTGGCACACCGGCCGGTGAGGGAGGAGGCGGCGAGGGGCGGCGACCGGGGCGGTGGCGGCTCGGGTCGGCCGCGGTGGCCG
>NC_041380.1:321836893-321848427 GCF_002162155.2 Triticum dicoccoides | reverse complement strand
GTTGCGGGCTCGCTGGGCCGCGGCGGCGGCTGGCGGCGGAGACACCACGTGGCGCGTGCTGAGAGGGCGCGGGCGGCGGCGAACGTTGTCCGGCCCGCTCCGGACACGTTCGGCGGCGGTGGATCTAGGATTTTTAGGGTTAGGGGGGAGAGGATCCGCGAATTTAGAATGGGGGTGTATATATAGGCATAGAGGGAGCTAGGAGAGTCCAAATGAGGTGTGGTTTTCGGCCACCCGATCGTGATCGAACGCTCTAGGACATGGAGCAGAGTTTGGTGGGTTTTGGGCCAAATTGGAGGGGTGTTGGGCTGCAACACACACAAGGCCTTTTCGGTCCCTCGGTTAACCGTTGGAGTACCAAACGAAGTCCAAATGGTACGAAACTTGACAGGCGGTCTACCGGTAGTAAACCAAGGCCGCTTGGCAAGTCTCGGTCCAATCCAGAAATGTTTAATCCCCACACACGAAAGAGAGGTAGAAATGACCACCGGAGGAGAACGAAGCGCCGGAATGCAAAACGGACAACGGGGAAAAAGCTCGGATGCATGAGACGAACACGTATGCAAATGCCATGCACATGATGACATGATATGAGATGCATGACAACGATAACCACACCGGAGACAAAAACCCTAACCCGAGAAAATAAATATAACTTAACGCCGGAAACGGCAAGAGTTGGAGTACAAATTGGGAAAGTTACATCCGGGGTGTTACACATAGGTTCTTTATATGCTTATTAGTAAGCTTGTGAACCCATTTACTTGTTGTGTGTGGGAATGATAGGCCTTGCACCGTGTTGCCTCATTCTTTCAAGACTTTATTGATGTTTAATGCTCATCCGTACATTAGTCTTCTCAAGTGCATTGCCTTGAGTCACAAACATCATTTTGGTTGATCCCTTTCTTAAGTTCCCTCTTTTACTTGTTACTCAACCATGTGTTTGTTGCAAGTACTAGGCTTAGTTTCCTATATGCTCACTTGCACTTGTTGTTAGTTTCTATTGATTTTGTGGGAGCTATGATCCTATTGTGTGCACTTTGTATCCAAATACAAATATTCTTATGTGTGCACAAATCATGGGGAGCTTCTCTAGTTTCTTTAGAACACTCCTTTGCTCATATCGTATTTTTTTATTCTTGTGGCACGTAGGATCATTGGTCTAGTTGGTTCAATTGGTATCTTTTGACAGCTTGCTTCAATTGGTATCTTTTGGTTGCTTGATTGCTTGTGTCTCTCTCGGTTATGTCTTTGTGTCATATCTTCCTTTAGCAATCTTGGTGCCTCAATATAGTTGATCTTCCGCCAAGTATTACCTTCGGATATGTGTATGGCATTCCACTCTCTTGTTGAGAAATACACAACTTTTGGAGGAACACCTTTTATATTGGTCTTCTTAGCTTTTCTCCCATTTTGGCAATCGATGCCAATGGGGGAGAAGTTTCAGAGTTGTGGAGAAGTCTTCAGAGCTTTCTCCTTGCTTTAGTTTTGTTCCTAAGCATTTGCATCTCCTACACATGCATTATTGGTTGTTGCATTACATGGTGATGCATAATTCCTTATATAAACTCTCTTGAAAGTGATTGCCATCAATTACCAAAATGGGGGAGATTGAAAGAACATGCGGTGCCCCCATGTTTGGTTTTGGTAATTGATGACAATCTCTATGGACTAATGGTTGCCTTGAGTTATATTTGAAGGTTTTGTCCATAGGATTTTCTTGGAGTACATGTGTTGGTTTCATAGAGAGTTTGTGTCGACCAAGGTGCTATTCAAGGAATTAACCAAAGATTGGTCATGTGAGAGTTAAGCTTATTGCAAGCATGTCTTGAAGAAGAAGATTGTGTGATCATTCATGTTTACCTTCAAGACATCATCCAAATGAAGATAGTTGGAAAGATTCAAGGTTGATCAAGACTAAGTCAAGAGTGAATCAAGTTGATCAACTCACAAAGCGTAGAAGAAGTACCAAGAGGGATCAAGTGATCCCATGGTATGGTAAGCATTGTCCATTACGCTTTGTGTACTAACCCATGGTCTACGTGAGAGTTCTTTGTGGGGTTAGGTATGCTTCCATGGTCTTGCGTCAAGTGCAAGATCTCATACAACCCATGGAGGATGACATCAAGTGGTGATCGTCATCAAGTTTGCAGTGTGCAAATTCAAGTGGTGCAACACGAAGAGTGGCTCACCCATAATGGAGTATGGGGGAGCAATCAAGCTTGAAGCTTGCCGTCCATTGTGGTGTCAATGGAATTGTGAAGATGTGCTGAAGAGTGGCTCACCCATAGTGGAGTATGGGGGAGCAATCAACTAGTCTTCATCGAGCCAACACAATCAAGAAAGGTGGTCCAACTTGAGGAAGTCAAGATCGTCATCATCTAGCTCAAGTGGACTATGTGCAAGACAAAGATTTGCCCGTGATAGGTTTTCTATTTTACCGGTCTCATAGTGGTAGTTGGGAGACCGGGTTGTAGGATCGATTGTCGTACTATCAAGGGGGACTCTCTAGTGAGTAGCTTGATCGTTTCGTTCGTTGAGAGATCAAACCATTGCATCCTTGCATCATTTTTCTTGGTTCTTGTTTGGTTCCATTTGTGAGTCTTAGAGCTTATGGTCATCTTGATGACAAGCTTGAGTTCATCGAAAACGGAGTTCGCATGCATCTTCTATGATGTTTTCGGTGTAGGAGCTTTTACTGGTCTTGTCCGAGGAAGGGTTCTCACCATTTTATCATGGTTCTTTTCTCATTTTATTCTTATTGATATTTCTATCAATATTGTGTTAGCCCTTGTCGCTAGCTTTCCAACAAACTTGATTTCGTCGAATTCGGAGCTCGTATGTGAAAGTTGTGGCTGTTTTGATATTGCATGTTTTACATGGAGGTTGTACCGCCCCATAGAGAGATTGTACTGGTTGACCGGTACAACCAGTGTTTGGAGCTGTTGTACCGCTCCAGAATTGGTCCAGAGGTTGTACCGGTCATGTACCACTCTACCACCAGACTGGTCTCTGTTGTGGTGCGGTTGTTGGGCGGTTGTGGGCCGGTTGTACCGCTTATTGCCGGTTACCGGTTGTACCGGTGCTCATAGAGGTTGTACCACTCCTATGTTATTCTGTACATAATGGGCAGATTCGTGGGGACCTATTTAAGGGGGTCTTCTTCCCCAATGTTTCCCTATCTCTTGAGCTCATTTTTGCCCCCATTGTTGACCTTCTTTGAGCTTGCTAACTCTCACTCCCTCCATGGATTCTTACTAGTTTTTGAGGGAAAAGAGGGAGGAGATCTAGATTTACACTTCCACCAATCACTTTCTCCTCTATGTGAGGGAAACCCCTTGGATTTAGATCTTGGAGTTCTTGGTGTTCTCCTTCTTGTTCTTCCTCTCACTTTCCTCCCTAGCATTAGTTGCTTTGGTGGGATTTGAGAGAGAAGGACTTGGGCACTCTATGTGCCCTTGCCATTGCATTTGTGCATCGGTTTGAGTTCTCCACGGTGATAAGTGGAAGTTACAAGTGTTGGGGAACGTTGCAGAAAACAAAAATTTTCCTACTCGTTTCACCAAGATCATCTAGGAGTTCATCTAGCAACGAGTGATTAGATGCATCTACATACCTTTGTAGATCGCGAGCGGAAGCGTTCAAAGAACGGGGATGATGTAGTCGAACACGACGTGATTCGAATCACCGGAGATCCTAGCACCGAACGGACGGCACCTCCGCGTTCAACACACGTACGGAACAGCCACGTCTCCTCCTTCTTGATCCAGCAAGGGAGGGAGGAGAGGTTGAGGGAGATGGCACCAGCAGCAGCACGACGGCGTGGTGTTGATGGAGCTGCAGTACTCCGACAGAGCTTCGCTAAGCGCTATGGAGTTGGAGGAGGTGTTGGGGAGGGAGAAGGAGGCAACCAAAGGCCAAGGACTCAAGGTATGAAGTCCCTCCTCTCCCCCACTATATATAGGGGTGCCAAGGGGGGTGGCCGGCCCTAGGAGATCCAATCTCCTAGGGGGTGCGGCGGCCTAGGGGGGTTTCCCTCCCCCCCAAGGCACCTAGGAGGTGCCTTCCACTAGTAGGACTCCTCCCCTTTGGAAACCCTAGGCGCATGGGCCTTGTGGGGCTGGTGCCCTTGGCCCATTAGGCCAAGGCGCACCCCCTTACAGCCCATGTGGCCCCCCGGGACAGGTGGCCCCACCCGGTGGACCCCCGGGACCCCTCCGGTGGTCCCGGTACAATACCGATAACCCCGAAACTTGTCCCGATGCCCGAAACAGGACTTCCCATATATAAATCTTTACCTCCGGACCATTCCGGAACTCCTCGTGACGTCCGGGATCTCATCCGGGACTCCGAACAACATTCGGGTTACTGCATATACATATCCCTACAACCCTAGCGTAACCGAACCTTAAGTGTGTAGACCCTACGGGTTCGGGAGACAAGCAGACATGACCGAGACGACTCTCCGGTCAATAACCAACAGCGGGATCTGGATACCCATGTTGGCTCCCACATGCTCCACGATGATCTCATCGGATGAACCACGATGTCGAGGATTCAATCAACCCCGTACGCTATTCCCTTTGTCTATCGATATGTTATTTGCCCGAGATTCGATCGTCGGTATCCCAATACCTCGTTCAATCTCGTTACCGGCAAGTCACTTTACTCGTACCGTAATGCATGATCCCGTGACCAGACACTTGGTCACTCTGAGCTCATTATGATGATGCATTACCGAGTGGGCCCAGTGATACCTCTCCGTCATACGGAGTGACAAATCCCAGTCTTGATCCATGTCACCCAACAGACACTTTCGGAGATACCCGTAGTCTACCTTTATAGTCACCCAGTTACGTTGTGACGTTTGGCATACCCAAAGCACTCCTACGGTATCCGGGAGTTACACGATCTCATGGTCTAAGGAAAAGATACTTTGACATTGCAAAACTCTAGCAAACGAACTATACGATCTTGTGCTATGTTTAGGATTGGGTCTCGTCCATCACATCATTCTCCCAATGATGTGATCTCGTTATCAATGACATCCAGTGTCCATAGTCAGGAAACCATGACTATCAGTTGATCAACGAGCTAGTCAACTAGAGGCTCACTAGGGACATGTTGGTGTCTGTTATTCACACATGCATTACGATTTCCAGATAACACAATTATAGCATGAATAAAGACAATTATCATGAACAAGGAAATATAATAATAATGCTTTTATTATTGCCTCTAGGGCATATTTCCAACAGTCTCCCACTTGCACTAGAGTCAATAATCTAGTTACATTGTGATGAATCGAACACCCATGGAATTCTGGTGTTGATCATGTTTTGCTCTAGGGAGAGGTTTAGTCAACGGATCTGCTACATTCAGGTCCGTATGTACTTTACAAATCTCTATGTCTCCATCTTGAACATTTTCACGAATGGAGTTGAAGCGACGCTTGATGTGCCTTGTCTTCTTGTGAAACCTGGGCTCCTTGGCAAGTGCAATAGCTCTAGTGTTGTCACAGAAGAGCTTGATCGGCCCCGACGCATTGGGTATGACTCCTAGGTCGGTGATGAACTCCTTCACCCATATTGCTTCATGTGCTGCCTCCGAGGCTGCCATGTACTCCGCTTCACATGTAGATCCCGCCACGACGCTATGCTTGCAACTGCACCAGCTTACTGCCCCACCATTCAAAATATACACGTATCCGGTTTGTGACTTAGAGTCATCCAGATCTGTGTCGAAGCTAGCGTCGACGTAACCCTTTACGACGAGCTCTTCGTCACCTCCATAAACGAGAAACATTTCCTTAGTCCTTTTCAGGTACTTCAGGATATTCTTGACCGCTGTCCAGTGTTCCTTGCCGGGATTACTTTGGTACCTTCCTACCAAACTGACGGCAAGGTTAACATCAGGTCTGGTACACAGCATGGCATACATAATAGAACCTATGGCTGAGGCATAGGGGATGACGCTCATCTCTTCTATATCTTCTGCCGTGGTCGGACATTGAGCTGAGCTCAATTTCACACCTTGTAACACAGGCAAGAACCCCTTCTTGGATTGATCCATATTGAACTTCTTCAATATCTTATCAAGGTATGTGCTTTGCGAAAGACCTATGAGGCGTCTCGATCTATCTCTATAGATTTTGATGCCTAATATATAAGCAGCTTCTCCAAGGTCCTTCATTGAAAAACTTTTATTCAAGTAGGCCTTGATGCTGTCCAAGAGTTCTATATCATTTCCCATCAAAAGTATGTCATCTACATATAATATGAGAAATGCTACAGAACTCCCACTCACTTTCTTGTAAACGCAGGCTTCTCCATAAGTCTGTGTAAACCCAAACGCTTTGATCATATCATCAAAGCGAATGTTCCAACTCCGAGATGCTTGCACTAGCCCATAAATCGAGCGTTGGAGCTTGCACACTTTGTCAGCATTCTTAGGATCGACAAAACCTTCCGGCTGTATCATATACAATTCTTCCTTAAGGAAACCATTAAGGAATGCCGTTTTGACGTCCATTTGCCATATTTCGTAATCATAGAATGCGGCAATTGCTAACATGATTCGGACGGACTTCAGCTTCGCTACCGGTGAGAAAGTCTCATCGTAGTCAACCCCTTGAACTTGTCGATAACCCTTAGCGACAAGCCGAGCTTTATAGATGGTCACATTACCATCCGCGTCTGTCTTCCTCTTAAAGATCCATTTATTTTCTATGGCTCGCCGCTCAACGGGCAAGTCAGTCAAAGTCCATACTTTGTTTTCATACATGGATCCTATCTCGGATTTCATGGCTTCCAGCCATTTGTCGGAATCCGGTCCCGCCATCGCTTCTTCATAGTTCGAAGGTTCACCGTTGTCTAACAACATGATTTCCAAGACAGGGTTGCCGTACCACTCTGGTGCGGAACGTGTCCTTGTGGACCTTCGAATTTCAGTAGGAGCTTGATCAGAAGTATCTTGATCATCATCATTAACTTCCTCTCTAGTCGGTGCTGGCACCTCAGGAACATTTTCTTGAGTTGCGCCATTTTCCGGTTCAAGAGGTGATACTTCATCAAGCTCTACTTTCCTCCCACTTACTTCTTTCGAGAGAAACTCTTTCTCCAGAAAGGACCCATTCTTGGCAACAAAGATCTTGCCTTCGGATCTAAGGTAGAAGGTGTACCCAATAGTTTCTTTTGGGTATCCTATGAAGACGCATTTTTCCGACTTGGGTTCGAGCTTTTCAGGTTGAAGTTTCTTGACATAAGCATCGCATCCCCAAACTTTTAGAAACGACAGCTTAGGTTTCTTCCCAAACCATAATTCATACGGTGTCGTCTCAACGGATTTCGACGGAGCCCTATTTAAAGTGAATGCGGCAGTCTCTAAAGCATAGCCCCAAAAAGAAAGCGGTAAATCGGTAAGAGACATCATAGACCGCACCATATCTAACAGAGTGCGATTACGATGTTCGGACACACCATTACGCTGAGGTGTTCCAGGCGGCGTGAGTTGTGAAACTATTCCACATTTTCTTAAGTGTGCCCCAAACTCGTGACTCAAGTATTCTCCTCCACGATCTGATCGCAGAAACTTGATTTTCCTGTCACGTTGATTTTCAACCTCACTCTGAAATTCCTTGAACTTTTCAAAGGTTTCAGACTTGTGTTTCATTAAGTAGATATACCCATACCTACTTAAATCATCAGTGAGGGTGAGAACATAACGATAGCCACCGCGAGCCTCAACACTCATTGGACCGCACACATCGGTATGTATGATTTCCAATAAGTCGGTTGCTCGCTCCATTGTTCCTGAGAACGGAGTCTTGGTCATTTTACCCATAAGGCATGGTTCACACGTGTCAAATGATTCATAATCAAGAGACTCTAAAAGTCCATCAGCATGGAGCTTCTTCATGCGTTTGACACCTATGTGACCAAGGCGGAAGTGCCACAAGTATGTGGGACTATCATTATTAACCTTACTTCTTTTGGTACTCACATTATGAATATGTGTAGCATCACGTTCGAGATTCATAAAGAATAAACCATTCACCATAGGAGCATGACCATAAAACATATCTCTCAAAAAAATGGAACAACCATTATTCTCAGATTTAAAAGAGTAGCCATCTCGAATTAAACGAGATCCCGATACAATGTTCATGCTCAAAGCTGGCACTAAATAACAATTATTAAGGTTTAAAACTAATCCCGAAGGGAGATGCAGAGGTAGCGTGCCGACGGCGATCACATTGACCTTGGAACCATTCCCGACGCGCATCGTCACCTTGTCCTTTGCCAGTTTCCGCTTATTCCGCAGCCCCTGCTTTGAGTTACAAATGTGAGCAACTGCACCGGTATCAAATACCCAGGAGCCACTACGGGCACTAGTAAGGTACACATCAATTACATGTATATCACATATACCTTTTGTTTTGCCGGCCTTCTTATCCGCTAAGTACTTAGGGCAGTTCCGCTTCCAGTGACCGCTTCCCTTGCAATAAAAGCACTCAGTCTCGGGCTTGGGTCCATTCTTTGGCTTCTTCCCAGCAGCTTGCTTGCCGGGCGCGGCAACCTCCTTGCCGTCCTTCTTGAAGTTCTTTTTACCCTTGCCTTTCTTGAACTTAGTGGTTTTATTGACCATCAACACTTGATGTTCCTTCCTGACTTCTACCTCTGCTGATTTCAGCATAGCAAATACTTCAGGAATGGTCTTTTCCATCCCCTGCATATTGAAGTTCATCACAAAGCTCTTGTAGCTTGGTGGAAGAGACTGGAGGATTCTGTCAATGACCGCATCATCCGGGAGATTAACTCCCAGCTGAGTCAAGCGGTTATGCAACCCAGACATAGTGAGTATGTGCTCACTGACAGAACTGTTTTCCTCCATCTTACAGCTGAAGAATTTGTCGGAGACTTCATATCTCTCGACCCGGGCATGAGCTTGGAAAACCATTTTCAGCTCTTCGAACATCTCATATGCTCCATGTCTCTCAAAACGCTTTTGGAGCCCCGGCTCTAGGCTGTAAAGCATGCCGCACTGAACGAGGGAGTAGTCATCGAAACGTGCCTGCCAAGCGTTCATAACATCTTGTTCTGCAGGGAGAACGGGTGCGTCACCAAGCGGTGCTTGTAGGACATAATCTTTCTTGGCAGCTATGAGGATGATCCTCAGGTTCCGGACCCAGTCCGTATAGTTGCTGCCATCGTCTTTCAGCTTAGTCTTCTCTAGGAACGCGTTGAAGTTGAGGACTACGTTGTCCATTTGATCTACAAGACATATTGCAAAGATTTTAGACTAAGTTCATGATAATTAAGTTCAACTAATCAAATTATTAGTGAACTCCCACTTAGATTAGACATCCCTCTAGTCATCTAAGTATTACATGATCCGAGTTAAACTAGACCGTGTCCGATCATCACGTGAGACGGACTAGTCAACATCGGTGAACATCTTCATGTTGATCGTATCTTCTATACGACTCATGCTCGACCTTTCGGTCTTCTGTGTTCCGAGGCCATGTCTGTACATGCTAGGCTCGTCAAGTCAACCTAAGTGTTTGCATGTGTAAATCTGTCTTACACCCGTTGTATGTGAACGTCTGAATAAAACACCCGATCATCACGTGGTGTTTTGAAACAGCGAACTGTCGCAATGGTGCACAGTTAGGGGGAACACTTCTTGAATTTTATTGTGAGGGATCATCTTATTTACTACCGTCGTTCTAAGTAAACAAGATGCAAAACATGATAAACATCACATGCAATCAAATAATAAACGTGACATGATATGGCCATTTTCACATAGCTCCTTTGATCTCCATCTTGGGGCTCCGTGATCATCTTGTCACCGGCTTGACACCATGATCTCCATCATCATGATCTCCATCATCGTGTCTCCATGAAGTTGCTCGCCAACTATTACTTCTACTACTATGGCTAACGTGTTTAGCAATAAAGTAAAGTAATTTACATGGCGTTTCTCGATGACACGCAGGTCATTAAAAGAATAAAGACAACTCCTATGGCTCCTGCCGGTTGTCATACTCATCGACATGCAAGTCGTGAATCCTATTACAATAGCAAGAACATCTCATACATCACATATAGATCATTCATCATTCATCACAACTTTGGCCATATCATATCACAAACCACTTGCTGCAAAAACAAGTTAGACGTCCTCTAATTGTTGTTGCAAGTTTTTACGTGGCTGAATTAGGGTTCTAGCAAGAACGTTTTCTTACCTACGTTAAAGCCACAACGTGATTTGTCAACTTCTATTTACCCTTCATAAGGACCCTGTTCATCGATTCCGCTCCAACTAAAGTAGGAGAGACAGACACCCGCCAGCCACCTTATGCAACTAGTGCATGTTAGTCGGTGGAACCGGTCTCACGTAAGCGTACGTGTAAGGTTGGTCCGGGCCGCTTCATCCCACAATACCGCTGAAGCAAGAAAGGACTAGTAACGGCAAGAAAGTTGACAAATCTACGCCCACAACAAATTGTGTTCTACTCGCACAAGAACAACTACGCATAGACCTAGCTCATGATGCCACTGTTGGGGAACATTGCAGAAAACAAAAATTTTCCTACTCGTTTCACCAAGATCATCTAGGAGTTCATCTAGCAACGAGTGATTAGATGCATCTACATACCTTTGTAGATCGCGAGCGGAAGCGTTCAAAGAACGGGGATGATGTAGTCGAACACGACGTGATTCGAATCACCGGAGATCCTAGCACCGAACGGACGGCACCTCCGCGTTCAACACACGTACGGAACAGCCACGTCTCCTCCTTCTTGATCCAGCAAGGGAGGGAGGAGAGGTTGAGGGAGATGGCACCAGCAGCAGCACGACGGCGTGGTGTTGATGGAGCTGCAGTACTCCGACAGAGCTTCGCTAAGCGCTATGGAGTTGGAGGAGGTGTTGGGGAGGGAGGAGGCAACCAAAGGCCAAGGACTCAAGGTATGAAGTCCCTCCTCTCCCCCACTATATATAGGGGTGCCAAGGGGGGTGGCCGGCCCTAGGAGATCCAATCTCCTAGGGGGTGCGGCGGCCTAGGGGGGTTTCCCTCCCCCCCAAGGCACCTAGGAGGTGCCTTCCACTAGTAGGACTCCTCCCCTTTGGAAACCCTAGGCGCATGGGCCTTGTGGGGCTGGTGCCCTTGGCCCATTAGGCCAAGGCGCACCCCCTTACAGCCCATGTGGCCCCCCGGGACAGGTGGCCCCACCCGGTGGACCCCCGGGACCCCTCCGGTGGTCCCGGTACAATACCGATAACCCCGAAACTTGTCCCGATGCCCGAAACAGGACTTCCCATATATAAATCTTTACCTCCGGACCATTCCGGAACTCCTCGTGACGTCCGGGATCTCATCCGGGACTCCGAACAACATTCGGGTTACTGCATATACATATCCCTACAACCCTAGCGTAACCGAACCTTAAGTGTGTAGACCCTACGGGTTCGGGAGACAAGCAGACATGACCGAGACGACTCTCCGGTCAATAACCAACAGCGGGATCT
>NC_041380.1:321793697-321829391 GCF_002162155.2 Triticum dicoccoides | reverse complement strand
GTCTTGATCCATGTCACCCAACAGACACTTTCGGAGATACCCGTAGTCTACCTTTATAGTCACCCAGTTACGTTGTGACGTTTGGCATACCCAAAGCACTCCTACGGTATCCGGGAGTTACACGATCTCATGGTCTAAGGAAAAGATACTTTGACATTGCAAAACTCTAGCAAACGAACTATACGATCTTGTGCTATGTTTAGGATTGGGTCTCGTCCATCACATCATTCTCCCAATGATGTGATCTCGTTATCAATGACATCCAGTGTCCATAGTCAGGAAACCATGACTATCTGTTGATCAACGAGCTAGTCAACTAGAGGCTCACTAGGGACATGTTGGTGTCTGTTATTCACACATGCATTACGATTTCCGGATAACACAATTATAGCATGAATAAAGACAATTATCATGAACAAGGAAATATAATAATAATGCTTTTATTATTGCCTCTAGGGCATATTTCCAACAACAAGTTGGGAAGCTTATTACTCTTGGGTGCTTGGTACCCTTGAGCGTGTTCCTCTTGTGTGCTTGGGCGCCCTAGACGGTTGGTGGTGTTCGGAGCTCAATCATTGTGGTGTAAAGCTCCGGGCAAGCGTCGGGGTCTCTAATTAGGTTGTGGAGATCGCCCCGAGCAATTTGACGGGTACCGGTGACCGCCCCCAAGGGTTGCCAAAGTGTACGGGTTCGGTGACCGCCCCCAAGGGTTGCCATTTGTACGGGTTCGGTGACCGCCCTCATGGGTCCCTTAGTGGAATCACGGCATCTTGCATTGTGCGAGAGCGTGAGGAGATTACGGTGGCCCTAGTGGCTTCTTGGGGAGCATTGTGCCTCCACACCGCTCCAAACGGAGATTAGCATCCGCAAGGGTGTGAACTTCGGGATACATCATCGTCTCCGCATGCCTCGGTTATCTCTTACCCGAGCCCTTTACTTATGCACTTTACTTTGTGATAGCCATATTGTTCTTTGTCATATATCTTGCTATCACATAGTTGCTTATCTTGCTTAGCATAAGTTGTTGGTGCACATAGGTGAGCCTAGTTGTTTTAGGTTTTGTGCTTGGGAAATTAACCACTAGGTTTATTCCGCATTTGTTCAAGCTTAAACCGTAATTATTTTAAAGCGCCTATTCACCCCCCCCTCTAGGCAACATCCATGATCTTTCAGGTGGACTCTCATGGCAAAAATGGGTTTAAGGATTTTTGGAAGCACAAGTGGTATCTCTACTTGGTGCAAATAATTTGGCTAGCATAAGTGGGAAAGGCAATCTCAATATGTTGGATGATCCATGACAATATAATTTATTTCGGATATAAGAAAACATAACCCATTACGTTGTCTTCCTTGTCCAACATTAACTTTTTAGCATGTCATATTTTAATGAGTGCTCACAATCATAAAAGATGTCCAAGATAGTATATTTATATGTGAAAACCTATCTTTCTTTATTACTTCCTATTAATTGCAACGATGACCAAAACTATGTTTGTCAGCTCTCAACAACTTTTATTCATCATACTCTTTATGTGTGAAGTCATTACTCTCCATAAGATCAATATGCTCTCTTTATTTATTTTTATTATTTCTTTTTTCTTTTATTCCCTCAAGATCATATCAAGATAGCCAAGCCCTCGACTCAAGACTAGTCTTTATTATATATTGCTCACAGACTCAATTACATAGATAAGGATCAACACAAAAACTCAAAGCTAGATCATACTAAACTTTATTCTACTACATCAAGATATAACCAAAAGGATCGAACTAAGAAAAACAGTAAAGATAGAAGTGTGATGGTGATACAATACCAGGGCACCTCCCCCAAGCTTGGAAGTTGCCAAGGGGAGTGCCCATACCCATGTGTTTATGTCTCTTTCTTCGGAGGTGGTGATGATGGTGTTTTTGATGACGTAGGCTTCTTCCTTAATTTGTGCTTGAGGATAGAATTTTGCTCCCTTAGGTCATCGATCTCCTGCTCAAGGCTTAATATCTTTTTGCATAGTTCCTGTTTGTTCTCCTACAAGAGGCGAAAAGGGATAAACTCGATCTTAGGTTTCTTTGCTCTATCAGGGAGGCTTGACTTTTTGAACTCCACATGCATGTCCCCAGGTTGAGGTAATGGGACTTCATCTTCATTTGAGCTTGTCTCCTCCTTTCCCCTAGGATCATAGTCTTCTTCTTCCTCCGTGGTCCAACCAGAATGGTCCAAGTCCCCATAAACCTTAGGGTCTGCAAGGTAATCAGCCACATAGCTTTCACCCTCCGAATCCTGGGACGACATATTGCTCTAATCTGCGGCAGAAATGACTCAAAACAAAAACAGAGGATTTTGTCGTGGTACGGTGGTAAAAGCCTTCGGGAGATTATATAATGATTTTTTACCGACCAGAAGAAGTATCATGCAAGAAAACAAAGTCCGGAGGGCACACGAGGTGCCCACGAGGCAGGGGCGCACCCAGGGGGTAGGGCGTGCCTTCAACCCTCGTGGATGCCTCGTGTCCCTTTCGGACTACTTCTTATTTTTTCTATTTTTTAAAATATTCCAAAACGGAGAAAAACTGCTATTAGAACTGTTTTGGAGTCCGTTTACTTACTGAACCACATACCTATTCCTTTTCAGAGTCTGAAATGTTCTGGAAAGTGTCCCTTATGTACTCCTCTGGGGTTACGGTGTCAGTAACATTGGTTTCAGAATTTATGGGATTACCTGAGATATAATGTTTGATTCTTTAACCGCTCACCACCTTCGGATTTGTGCCTTCGACGTTGTTGATTTTTATGGCACCGGAACGATAGACCTCCTCGATAACGTAAGGAGCTTCCCATTTAGAGAGGAAGTTCCCTGCAAAAAAATCTTAAATGAGAGTTGTATAACAAAACATAATCACCTGCATTAAACTCACACGTTTGTATCGTTTTGTCATGCCATCTTTTAACTTTTTTTTAAATAGTTTGACATTCTCATAGACCTGGGTTCTCCACTCATCAAGTGAGCTAATGTCAAATAGTCTCTTCTCACCGGCAAGTTTGAAATCATAATTAAGCTATTTAATGGCCCAATATGCCTTATGTTCTAGTTCGAGAGGTAAGTGACATGCTTTTCCATAAACCATTTTATACGAAGACATACCCATAGGATTTTTATATGCAGTTCTATAGGCCCATAATGCATCATCAAGTTTCTTGGACCAATTCTTTCTAGATCTATTAATAGTCTTTTGCAAAATTAATTTAATCTCTCTATTACCCAGTTCTACTTGACCACTAGACTGTGGGTGGTATGGAGATACAATTCTATGATTAACATCATACTTAGCAAGCATTTGACGAAAAGCACCATGAATAAAATGTGAACCACCATCAGTCATTAAGTATCTAGGGACTCCAAACCTCGGAAAAATAACTTCTTTAAGCATCTTAATAGAGGTGTTATGATCAGCACTACTAGTTGGAATAGCTTCTACCCACTTAGTAACATAATCAACAACAACTAAAATATGTGTATACCCATTAGAGGAAGGAAACGGTCCCATATAAGCAAAGCCCCAAACATCAAATGGTTCAATAACAAGTGAATAGTTCATAGGATTTTCTTGACGTCTACTAATATTACCAATTCTTTGACATTCATCACAAGACAAGACAAACTTACGACCATCTTTGAAAAGAGTAGGCCAATAAAAACCGGATTCCAGTACCTTATGTGCAGTTCTATGTCTAGCGTGGTGTCCTCCATAAGCCTCAGAGTGACACTAGCGTAGGATCTGTTCCTGTTCATGCTCAGGTACACAACGTCTAATAACACCATCTACTCCTCCTTTATAAAGGTGTGGGTCATCCCAGAAGTAATGTCTTAAATCATATAATTTTTTTCTTTTGCTGGTATGTGAAACTAGGTGGTATAAATTTAGCAACAATGTAATTAGCATAATCAGCATACCATGGAGCAATACGAGAAGCATTTATGATAGCTAAGTGTTCATCAGGAAAGCTATCATCAATAGGCAGTGGGTCATCAAGAACATTCTCTAACCTAGACAAGTTGTCTGCAACGGGGTTCTCAGCTCCCTTTCTATCAATAATATGCAAATCAAATTCTTGTAGCAAGAGAACCCATCTAATAAGTCTAGGTTTAGTATCTTTCTTTTTCATAAGATATTTAATAGCCGCATGATCAGTGTGAACAGTTACTTCAAAATCAACAATATAAGGTCTGAACTTATCACAAGCAAATACAACTGCTAAAAATTCTTTTTCAGTAGTAGCATAATTTCGATGGGCACTGTCTAGAGTTTTACTAGCATATTGGATAACATTTAATTTCTTATCAACTCTTTGTCCTAGAACATCACCTACAGCATAATCACTAGCATCACACATAATTTCAAAGGGTAAATTCCAATCAGGTGGCTGAACAATAGGTGCAGAAATCAAGGCTTTCTTAAGTATTTCAAATGCTTTTACACAATCATCATCAAAGACAAAAGGAACATCTTTTTGTAAGAGATTAGTCAGAGGCCTAGAAATTTTTGATAAGTCTTTAATGAACCTCCTATAAAAACCGGCATGACTAAGGAAACTTCTTATACATTTAATATCCTTAGGACACGGCATCCTTTCAATAGCATCAACTTTAGCTTTATCAACTTCAATACCTCTTTCAGAAATTTTATGCCCCAAAACAATACCTTCATTAACCATAAAGTGGCACTTCTCCCAATTCAAGACAAGATTAGTTTCTTCACATCTCTGTAAAACTCGATCAAGGTTGCTTAAGCAATCATCAAAAGAAGTTCCATACACGGAGAAATCATCCATGAAAACCTCAACAATCTTTTCACAAAAGTCAGAGAATATAGGAGTCACACATCATTGAAAGGTAGCAGGTGCATTACATAAACCAAAAGGCATACGTGTGACGCCCTCGATTCAATCGTACACTAATCATACACGCAAATGTGTACCATCAAGATCAATGACTCACGAGAAGATATCACAACACAACTCTAGACACAAATTAAAATAATACAATCTTTATATTACAAGCCAGGGGCCTTGAGGGATCGAATACACAAGAGTCAGCGGAAGCAACAATATCTGAGTATAGACCTGAGTTAAACAAGTTTGCCCTAAGAAGGCTAGCACAAAAACAACATCGATCGAAAAGGCAAGACCTCCTGCCTGGGAGCCTCCTAACTACTCCAAGTCGTCAGCGGCCGCCACGTAGTAGTAGGCACCCTTGGGGTAGCAGTAATCATAAGTGGTGTCGTCTGGCTCCTGGGATCCGTCATCTGGTCGCAACAAACGGGTATGGGGGAAAAGAGGTAGCAAAGCAATCGTGAGTACTCATCCAAAGTACTCGCAAGACTTACATCAGATCTAAACTAAGTATGCATCTGTATCAAACAAATGGTTGTATCTGTGGGCTAAACTGCAGAATGCCAGAAGAGAAAGGGGAAAGCCTAGCCTATCGAAGACTAGCATCTTCTGGAACCCACCATCTTGCAGCAATAGGAGGGAGTAGAGTAGCATAAAGTAAAGTAGTAGAAGTGTTATCAACCTCGACTAGAGATCCTTTCTCAACTCCCTGCGAGAAAGCAATCCCAGAGCCATACTATCTATTTCTCATCACAATCCATTTCTCATATCCATTATCCACTTCTAGTTGTATTGATCGGGATACAACTCCAAGTGTCCGTTACCGTAGGACAGGCTATCGATAGATGTTTTCTTCCCTACAGGGGTGCACCAACTTACCGACCATGCTCGATTAACTCCGGCCGGACACACTTTCCTGGGTCATTCCCGGCCTCGGCCAAACAATACGTCGCAACTCGACCTAGGCTTAATAGAGAGGCCAGCACGCCGGACTAAATCTATGCCCCCAGGGGTCATGGGACATCGCCCCGGGAACTCCTGCACGTTGCGTGGGCAGCCGGTGAGCAGACCTAACTACCTCCTTCAACAAGGCAGCAGCTTACGCAGTCCAACCCGGCGCACGTCGCTCAGTCGCTGACGTCTATTAAGCTTCGGCTGATGTATATGACGCAGAACGCCCATACAATGCCCACATGATGGTTAGTGCTATCAGGCCAGAGGCCCCTCGAATCAAATATCCAAACCATAGTGGATTAGGACCACGCGGTAACGAGCAGAGACTCACGATCGATGTGACCCCGTCGCCCCGTCTCAAGTACTTGCGGCAAGGGCTAAGAATGCCCAGCCACGCCTTGTAAGTATCTCACGGGCACCTTCCAGGTCAACCCGACTCCACATCACTCGCTATTAAGCTCGCGCGGGTACCCCTCGAGGCCGACCCGTCTTTAGTAAAATGATTCAGTGTAAGGTCATAGTAACCATAGTAACTGTGTGTCTAACACCAAGGGGGAAACCCGAGGAATCACCCCCGGTGAATTCCACTCGATGTTATCATCAAGGTGAACGTAAGAGGATCCACCCTCGAGGTTCACACTTGAGGGGTTGCATGACAGAGCCGTAACGGAAGTGGTTAAGGAGGAAATCACCTTCAATGACCACGACCGAATACCTACACTACAGAGATCTCATCAGGAGTGATGTATGAGGTTCCACCCTCGGCACTCGATGGTAACTCTGCAGAGTCGAGCAACAAAAGGGGAAAGTGATGTGCGGTGTCGGGGCCTGAACGTCGATCACGTTGCTCGAGTCATTGAACATAAAACAGGGCAACTGGGACAAGGTGGGGTTCACTGATGGATCTCTAACCAACCTATACTAAGCAGTTTTAGGATAAGCAGGTAAGGTATGAGAGGAGGTAACAAAAACAGCCTATGCATCAGAGTAGGATCATACATAAAGCAGTAGCAGTTCTAATGCAAGCATGAGAGGGAAAGAAATGGGCGATATCGGAATGCTCAAGGGGGGTTTGCTTGCCTGGAAGCTCTGGTGACAGACTCATATCCTCGATGGTGAAGTAGTCGATCATCGGATCAACAACGGTCTTGGGATCTACCGGAAAGAAGTAACGAAGGGGGAACATAATAAATAACAGAGCAAACAATGCATTACAAAGCATGACAAAGCAAAATGTTGCGTTGGGGGTGACCTAACACAGTGCTACACGTTGCAGACGAAGCGGGAAATTAACCGGAAGGTTTTCCCGATTTCAGACATCTATCAGACAGATGAACCGAAGGGAAAGGTTCCATGTTTGCAGTGCTGGAGGAATCTGACAGGTATGTGGATAGCGTAATCGGGTTCATCACGTTTTTCTGAGCAACTTTCATGTAGTAAACATTTTCATCGGAGTTACTATTTAATTTCTATGAAGTTTCAAAGTTCTAAAAGTTTTCTAAATTTTTTGAAATTCTACCAAGTCTTAGAATCTATTTATTGACTAGCCAATTTGTGAGGGCTAGAATGGGTTATTCATAGCTCTAATGGGGATGATTCCTATAAATGATTTACTCTACTTCAAGAGTACTACCAATCCATGCCATCTGATGGCATGAACAGTGCACATAGCTAGTCCAAATATAGCCGAAACTAGCTTAGTTAGTAATCTGTTTCTACAATTTTCTCTCTTAACAGAATATGCACTTTTGTCATTTTTGTAGCAATTAAACCATGTACCTAATGGACTTGTTCCAGTGAGATGAAATGGAGTTGGTCAAATGTACAAACTATTCCCACCATTTTTATTTATTTTCGAAGTGATTTGTTGTCTGTTTTGTTGAAGCAAAAAGGGCTAGTCAGTAAGCAGTAGCAGTACAAAGCTAGCTACTGCTACAGTAACTGAATGTTACTGTAGCAACATGCATCGAGCAACGTAGCAGCATGAGCAGCTAGCGGCAGCGGTTGCAGGCAGAAGCAACGCAGTAGCGGGCAAGCGCGTTCGGCTGCGGCGAGGCGACACACGGGCCTAGGGCTACGCGGGCGGGCAGAGCAAGCAAGCCGGAGGCGGCGGCGGCGGCCGAAGCAGCAATGCGGCGTGGTCGGCGGCAGTTGGCGAGCAGGCCAGGGGCACGCACGCCCGCGCGACAGGGACACACGGCCATGGCCGCGCCTGGTAACGGTCGGCAGCAGCGCCCGTCGGCCGGCGAGCGGCGGCCAGCGCGGGAGGGGGGGCGAGTCCAGGGCGGCCAGACTCGGTTGGCAGGGTGGCGTGCAGGCGGTGGCGGGGGCGTGTGGGTGGGCGCCAGAGCGGGCCGTACGGGCGGGGCGCCGCGGGGTTGGCCGGGCACGGCAAGCGAATCCGGCGAGCGCTAGGCGGAGTAGGAGGGCGCGGACCTCGTGGGGACGCGACTATGGGCGCGTGCAGAGAACAGAGGACGCGAGCAACGCGGCCTTAGGGCGTGGCCATGACGGGCATCGACCACGGTGGCTACAACGACAGAAATAAAAAGGGGGGAAGGAAGGAGGGAATCAACGGGGCCTCACAGAGATGTTGCGGCCGTGGTCGGAAAGAGTCGGGGAGGGCCGGAGTGCAGGAAGACGGTGATGCAGTGCGGCGGCCGAAGGTGAGGAAGACGACGCGGTGACGAGCGTACTGGGCCTCCCTGCTCGATTCGATGCATGTAGGCGAAGGAGATGGCGGCGGTGAAGCTCATGGACATCCCCCCAAGCGCCGGGGAGCACTATGGCCGCGGGATCGACAGATCCAGGGTGATGTGTGGTAGGCCTCGAGCGTGGAAGAAGAGATCGAGGTGAGGTGGGAATTGGGGGAGCTAGGGTTTTTGCAGAGGCGTCTATGCCGACCTAGTAGATGCTGGGGGTGCGGCGGATGGCCGGCACGTGGCCATCGGCGACCACGGACGCCGGGCGCGCAACTAGCACGCCCCTCTGAGCAGTAGGAAGGAGAAAACAGGGAGGTGTTGGGTTGGTCTAGGCCCAAGGGCAAGGGGGGTTGTGGGCCTTTTCTTTTTTTTCATGGTTCGTATCTACTTCAATCTTTTGTATTTTAAAACTAATACCAAACGAATTTTATTGATTACCCAACTTGTCACATAAATCAAGCAACAATATTTTGGAGAGGCCCACAAAGTTTCAAGTTAATTGGAAATTCATAAACATTTATTTATGAGTTGGCTATTTTGGTAGCTGTTGGACCACTTTATATTTCCCCGGAATTAAACGTTGAGTCAAATGATGTTGGTTTCTACATGACAATTAGTTAGCGAATATTTGCACGCTGACGAACAATGTTTTGCCTTTTAGTTTTTGAAGAAATTAATTTGGCATGCCATTTGAATTTGAGTTTGGGTTTGATTTGGAACGAAGTGATGATTAGCAAGATAATTGTGATGACTTGGCAGTCATTAGCAGGAGTTTATTATAGCATGATTCTGGGTGTTACAAATCTCCTCCGCTACAAGAAATCTCATCCCGAGATTTAAGAGGTGGGGTAAGGGGGAAAGTTCTGGGTACGAAATTCTAACGAGTCCTTTTGTTCTTGGTTGCTCTTCTTGAAGAGGTCGATCCATTACGTTGGTGTCTTTATTTCTCTGCTTCGGGTCATCATGATGAAGACGTCCTCCTTTCTTCGGGGTCTTCATCGTACTTACGAATAGGTAAGGGGTAGCTTGACAACGATAGGATGATATAAGGGGTAATCATATGGGATTATCCCATGAATGAACTCATGAGTATCTCTCGACTTGAACAAATGAAACACATCGAGAGCAAGAAGATACAATAAGAAGTCTCAAATGGATAGACAATTGTCCGATGTGTGAAACAGAGTGTGAAAAGGGGTTCAGAGCAACGAGGATAAGTATTGCGTCTGAAACCAGAATAGATCATCTCTAGGACGGTGGCTCATGAATTACATACGAAAGCAAGTCCAAAGGATACTTCGAAATCAAGGATGTACAGGGGAGTCAGGTTCCGATCCTGTGGAACTGTGGGTTATTGGCCCACCATGTGGGTTAAAATAGAAGGAGCGATGACATCTTGCATGGTCATGATAGCAAGGGATGTCAGAGGGTAGCCTGTCAGTTATGTCGGCAACAACGTCGGTACGAAGGGCGAGGGACGAAGAGAACCATTTTCCTGCTCGTTGAACGAGGCGGGCTGTTAGGCAAAGTTCTTGTCCATCGGTGGCTACCAGAATGTCATGAACAATAGTAACAGGGTCTTTACTGACAGAGTTGTTCATTGAGGTGCTTACCTAAGCAGGAAATTATCTCTACTGAGATAAGTTAGTTTACCGGAAAGGTTAAACAAAAGAATGGAAAGGAAAATATGATTAGTATATTAATCAGAACAATGGAAAGGAAAATGTGTTTAAACACAATTATCAGGAGTATATCCTTCCCAAGGACAAGCAGAGGATGATATCCTTGACAGGATAGTAAGTAGATAACCAATTAGGTAAAGGGAAAGAAATTTCATGACATTACCCATACAACGGTGTTTGGATAATTGATAAAGAAAATTTAGTATCGTGCTTCAAATGTTCTTATTGGAGATCGGATTACCACAGACATGCTTCGAGATAGTATTGACATGGTTTCAAACAAAGGTCAGACTTTGGATACACCAAGGATCCATCGGAAACAACTTAGAACATAAGTCATACAATTTTAGCAGGGAAAAGATGAGGGTGTGGCCGACGGGCTCAGCCATAATCCATCGACATGCCAAAAAGGATGTATTTCCAAAATTATATGAACAAGTTTGTGTTGGGGAAGGCAAGAATGTTGTGATGATAACCTAAATCATTGAGGGGGATGATTGTATTTCTCACCATGAATTCGATTGATATCCTGGAAAAGATCAGAATGTTGATGATGATCATGACACATTTGTCGAGAGATTTCATGAAGATGTCACCGAGCAGAAAAGGAAGGAAGAAGTGAAAGGCTATGAGAACCACGGATTCGACACAAGCTCAAAGTCAAGCTTGTTGTTCGAAGTGAAATGATAAGATGAGGAAGATCGGCGTAAGCTTAGCTCATCGTCGGAAGTTGCTCCGGGCATAAGGACCAGGTAGCATAGTTAAAAAGTTGACATGATAAAAATATAGCTGATCAGGCTAGGAATGATGTGATGGGGTATAAATCTTCCCAGTATCAAGTACTAGGTGTAATGCCAGAAGGTAAATCGGAGTAGAGGTTGGATGGGGGAATGATTTGCAGAGGATAAGTAATTGTAACTTACCCAGTAAATGGGATCAAGGAGGAAATATGGTCGGGACCATAACTGCAAGGGATCCAATTTACGATACCGGAATATTCAAATGATTAAATATCCTTGCAAGAAGCTTTCATGATAAGTCCCACACCATATCCGTGGGCATGAACACAAGGTTCGGGGTCGACTCCCACTTCTACAATGCATAACCTTTCATTTTACTTCTCGCTCTTGATGAAGCTGTAGTATTGAAATTTTATCTGACGAAAAGCCAGTAGAGTATAACCCGCATAACTTTCGAGTTCACACAGATTAGGGAAGGCATAGGTTCAACCCATCGGGGCATCTTAGGAACATATGTCATAAATTTCAAGAATAAATAACACAAACTCGGTAGTAGAGCATGCTTGGGAAAGCAGATGATACAATTTACCAAAAGCTTTATGTATCCGAGGAAGGGCTCAAAATCTTATTAAATATGAAGGGCGTTGTCGGATAAAATCTAAAAAAGGGGGTCTGGTGGCCCACAAGGGATTTGATGTGAGCCTCAATATTCAACCAGAGGAAGAAAGAATGCAAAGAGATCAGATTGTAGAAACAACTGACTAACTGAAAGCATCAATTGCAAAGGAATTATGAACTCCAAGATAAGGGACCAGAAGCAATGCTCTGATTAGAGATGGATAGGTAGAATAGCCTTAGGGGTACAATCTATGGCGATTTGATTGGTCGAGATTCAGCACATGTTAAAATGACGTTTGAGCTGGAAGGAAGAATTCTAGGATCTGATTGATGATTGCGAGCATTCGCAACATATTGTATCAACGGACTCAAAATGATAATGACCAAGGCTGGAAATAAGATTACTAGACTTATGGTATTAACCATAATGCAAGCAATCAAGAAATTCAAGAACAATAGGCTGTTGAGGATTTTCGCAAGAACGAATGGTATTACGAAGACTTTTGTGAAGTACATGAATCAACTGAGGATGAGCGGATACTCAGTAGGTGCACAAAGTTATCCGTAGGGGTATTCAGGTGACAAGGAACTACAAGGCGGTAAGCTCAAAGGATTCTCGGAACATAGGAGAGCAGTTCAGGGCATCTTGTAATAACAATATCAATGGGATAGAATGTAAGATTGGCTAGGGTGTGTAGTTATCCATAAGGATATTTCGGTGGTAGGGAATTGCAAAGGCAACATGCACAAAGTCTTGAGAGAATATCGCAGAGTATCTTCAGAATCTTCTGATGCAGTAGGCGATCATCTGAAATAAGGGGCTCTTTGGGCGGATGTGATCACGAGATCCTAATGTTCGAGTTATTAAAACCATTTAACCCGAATAGAAGAGAGATCAGAGTCCCAGAGTATAGATGAAGAATAAAAGATCCTAATACTACCAAAATGGCGACGTGGGCCCGTAAGACACACAACCATGTTAGTAAAAGTTTTTCTAGTGACTAGACTCAACTTCGGCCAAGGAGTTGGAAAGGGGGATCCTACAGGCAGTCGGCTCTGATACCAACTTGTGACGCCCTCGATTCAATCATACACTAATCATACACGCAAATGTGTACGATCAAGATCAAGGACTCACGGGAAGATATCACAACACAACACTAGACACAAATTAAAATAATACAAGCTTTATATTACAAGCCAGGGGCCTCGAGGGCTCGAATACATCAGCTCGAATACACAAGAGTCATTGGAAGCAACAATATCTGAGTACAGACCTGAGTTAAACAAGTTTGCCTTAAGAAGGCTAGCACAAAAACAACATCGATCGAAAAGGCAAGGCCTCCTGTCTGGGAGCCTCCGAACTACTCCAAGTCGTCAGCGGTCGTCACGTAGTAGTAGGCACCCTCGGGGTAGCAGTAATCATCAGTGGTGTCATCTGGCTCCTGGGATCCGTCATCTGGTCGCAACAAACGGGTATGGGGGAAAAGAGGTAGCAAAGCAACCGTGAGTACTCATCCAAAGTACTCGCAAGACTTACATCAGAGCTAAACTAAGTATGCATCTGTATCAAACAAATGGTTGTATCTGTGGGCTAAACTGCAGAATGCCAGAAGAGAAAGGGGAAAGCCTAGCCTATCAAAGACTAGCATCTTCTGGAACCCACCATCTTGCAACAACAGGAGGGAGTAGAGTAGCATAAAGTAAAGTAGTAGAAGTGTTATCAACCTCGGCCAGAGATCCTTTCTCAACTCCCTGTGAGAAAGCAATCCCAGAGCCATACTATCCATTTCTCATCACAATCCATTTCTCATATCTATTATCCAGTTCTAGTTGTATCGATCGGGATACAACTCCAAGTGTCCGTTACCGTAGTACATGTTATCGATAGATGTTTTCTTCCATGCAGGGGTGCACCAACTTACCCACCATGCTCGATTAACTCCGGCCGGACACAGTTTCCTGGGTCATGCCCGGCCTCGGCCAAACAATACGTCGCAACCCGACCTAGGCTTAATAAAGAGGCCAGCACGCCGGACTAAACCTATGCCCCCAGGGGTCATGGGCCATCGCCCCGGGAACTCCTGCATGTTGCGTGGGCGGCCGGTGAGCAGACCTAGCTACCTCCTTCAACAAGGCAGGATCTTACGTAGTCCAACCCGGCGCACGCCGCTCAGTCGTTGACGTCTATTAAGCTTCGACTGATGTATACGACGCAGAACGCCCATACAATGCCCACGTGATGGTTAGTGCTATCAGGCCAGAGGCCCCTCGGATCAAATATCCAAACCTTAGTGGATTAGGAGCACGCGGTAACGAGCAGAGAATCACGATCGATGAGACCCCGTCGCCCCGTCTCGAGTACTTGCGGCAAGGGCTAAGAATGCCCGGCCATGCCTCCTAAGTATCTCGCGGGCACCTTCCAGGTCAACCCAACTCCACATCACTCGCTATTAAGCTCGCGCGGGTAACCCTAGGGGCCGACCCGTCGTTAGTAACATGATTCAGTGTAAGGTCATAGTAACCATAGTAACTGTGTGTCTAACACCAAGGGGAAAACTCGAGGAATCACCCCCGGTGAATTCCACTCGATGTTATCATCAAGGTGAACGTAAGAGGATCCACCCTCGAGGTTCACACTTGAGGGGTTGCATGACAGAGCCGTAACGGAAGTGGTTAAGGAGGAAATCACCTTCGATGACCACGACCGGATAGCTACACTACAGAGATCTCATCAGGAGTGATGTATGAGGTTCCACCCTCGGCACTCGATGGTAACTCTACAGAGTCGAGCAACAAAAGGGGAAAGTGATGAGCGGTGTCGGGGCCTGAACGTCGATCACGTTGATCGAGTCATTGAACATAAAGCGGGGCAACTAGGACAAGGTGGGGGTCATTGATGGATCTCTAACCAACCTATACTAAGTAGTTTTAGGATAAGCAGGTAAGGTATGAAAGCAGGTAACAAAAACAGGCTATGCATCAAAGTAGGATCATACATAAAGCAGTAGCAGTTCTAATGCAAGCATGAGAGGGAATGAAATGGGCGATATCGGAATGCTCAAGGGGGGTTTGCTTGCCTGAAGCTCTGGTGACAGACTCAGATCCTCGACGGTGAAGTAGTCGATCATCGGATCAACAACGGTCTCGGGATCTACCGGAAAGAAGTAATGAAGGGGGAACATAATAAATAACAGAGCAAACAATGCATTACAAAGCAAAACATTGCGTTGGGGGTGGCCTAACACAGTGCTACGTGTTGCATACGAAGCGGGAAATTAACCCGAAGGTTTTCCCGATGTCGGACATCTATCAGACAGATGAACCGGAGGGGAAGGTTCCATGTTTGTAGTGTTGGAGGAATCTGACAGGTATGTGGATACCGTAATCGGGTTCGTCACGTTTTTCTGAGCAACTTTCATGTAGTAAACATTTTCATCGGAGTTACTGTTTAATTTCTATGAAGTTTCAAAGTTCTAAAAGTTTTCTAGAATTTTTGAAATTCTACCAAGTCTTAGAATCTATTTATTGACTAGCCAATTTGTGAGGGCTAGAATGGGTTATTCATAGCTCTAATGGGGTTGATTCCTATAAATGATTTACTCTACTTCAAGAGTACTACCAATCCATGCCATCTGATGGCATGAACAGTGCACGTAGCTAGTCCAAATACAGCCGAAACTAGCTTAGTTAGTAATCTGTTTCTACAGTTTTCTCTCTTAACAGAATATGCTCTTTTGTCATTTTTGTAGCAATTAAACCATGCACCTAATGGACTTGTTCCAGTGAGATGAAATGGAGTTGGTCAAATGTACAAACTATTCCCACCATTTTTATTTATTTTCGAAGTGATTTGTTGTCTGTTTTGTTGAAGCAAAAAGGGCTAGTCAGTAAGCAGTACCAGTACAAAGCTAGCTACTGCTACAGTAACTGAATGTTACTGTAGCAACAGGCATCGAGCAACGTAGCAGCATGAGCAGCTAGCGGCAGCGGAGGCAGGCAGAAGCAACGAAGTAGCGGGCGAGCGCGTTCGGCTGCGGCGAGGGGACACACGGGCCCAGGGCTACGCGGGTGGGCGGAGCAAGCAAGCCGGAGGTGGCGGCGGCGGCCGAAGCAGCAATGCGGCATGGTCGGTGGCAGTTGGCGAGCAGGCTAGGGGCACGCACGCCCGTGCGACAGGGGCACACGGCCATGGCCGCGTCTGGTAATGGTTGGCAGCAGCGCCCGTCGGCCGGCGAGCGGCGGCCAGCGCGGGAGGGGGGCGAGTCCAGGGCGGCCAGACTCGGTTGGCAGGGTGACGTGCAGGCGGTGGCGGGGGGCGTGTGGGTGGGCGCCAGAGCGGGCCGCATGGGCGGGGCGCCGCGGGGTTGGCCGGGCACGGCAAGTGAATCCGGCGAGCGCTAGGCGGAGTAGGAGGGCGCGGACCTCGTGGGGACGCGACTATGGGCGCTTGCAGAGAACAGAGGACGCGAGCAACGCGGCCTTAGGGTGTGGCCATGACGGACATCGACCACAGTGGCTACAATGACAGAAACAAAAAGGGGGGAAGGAAGGAGGGAATCAACGGGGGCCTCACAGAGATGTTCCGGCCGTGGTCGGAGAGAGTCGGGGAGGGCCGGAGTGCAGGGAGACGGCGATGCAGTGCGGCGGCCGAAGGTGAGGAAGATGACGTGGTGACGAGCGTACTGGGCCTCCCTCCTCGATTTGATGCACGTAGGCGAAGGAGATGGCGGTGGTGAAGCTCATGGACATCCCCCCAAGCGCATGGCAGCACTATGGCTGCGGGATCGACAGATCCAGTGTGATGTGTGGTAGGCCTCGAGCGTGGAAGAAGAGATCAAGGTGAGGTGGGAATTGGGGGAGCTAGGGTTTTCGCAGAGGCGTCTATGCCGACCTAGTAGACGCTGGGGGTGCGGCGGATGGCCGGCACGTGGCCATCGGCGACCACGAACGCCGGATGATGTCTACTACACAACCTTCTTCTTGTAGACGTTGTTGGGCCTACAAGTGCACAGGTTTGTAGGACAGTAGCAAATTTCCCTCAAGTGGATGACCTAAGGTTTATCAATCCGTAGGAGGCGTAGGATGAAGATGGTCTCTCTCAAGCAACCCTGCAACCCAATAACAAAGAGTCTCTTGTGTCCCCAACACACCCAATACAATGGTAAATTGTATAGGTGCACTAGTTCGGCGAAGAGATGGTGAAACAAGTGGTATATGGATAGTAGATAAAGGTATTTGTAATCTGAAATTATAAACCCAGCAAGGTAACGAATGATAAAAGTGAGCGTAAACGGTATTGCAATGATAAGAAACAAGGCCTAGGGTTCATACTTTCACTAGTGTAAGTTCCCTCAACAATACTAACATAATTGGATCATAAAACTATCCCTCAACATGCAACAAAGAGTCACTCCAAAGTCACTAATAGCGGAGAACGAACGAAGAGATTATGGTAGGGTACGAAACCACCTCAAAGTTATTCTTTCCAATCAATCCATTGGGCTATTCCTATAAGTGTCACAATCAGCCCTAGAGTTCGTACTACAATAACACCTTAAGATACAAATCAACCAAAACCCAAATGTCACCTAGATAGTCCAATGTCACCTCAAGTATCCGTGGGCATGATTATACGATATGCATCACACAATCTCAATTCATCTATTCAACCAACACAAAGGACCTCAAAGAGTGCCCCAAAGTTCTACCGGAGAATCACGATGAAAACGTGTGCCAACCCCTATGCATAGGTTCCCAATGTCACGAAACCCGCAAGTTGGTCACCTTAACATACATCTAGTGGCACGTGGTATCCCATTGTCACCACAGATATCCACGGCAAGACATACATCAAGTGTTCTCAAGTCTTTAAAGACTCAATCCGATAAGATTACTTCAAAGGGGAAACTCGATTCATCACAAGAGAGTAGAGGGGGGAGAAACATCATAAGATCCAACTAAAATAGCAAAGCTCATGATACATCAAGATCGTATCATCTCAAGAACACGAGAGAGAGAGAGAGATCAAACACATAGCTACTGGTACATACCCTCGGCCCCGAGGGAGAACTACTCCCTCCTCATCATGGAGAGCACCGGGATGATGAAGATGGCTACGGAGGCTGGGAGGGTGCTGGAACGGGTCTAGATTGGTTTTTGGTGGCTACGGAGGCTTCTGGAGGCGAAACTCCCGATCTATTGTGCTCACGGATGTTTTTAGGGTATATGGAGATATATAGGCGGAAGAAGCACGTCAGGGGAGCCATAGGGGCCCCACGAGGCAGGGGGCGCGCCCTAGGGGGGTGGGCGCTCCCCCCACCCTCGTGGGCAGCTCCGTATCTTCTAACATGGGGTCCAAGTCCATCAGGTGTGTTTCCTTCCAAAAGTAACTTCTCCAGTTGATTTCGTTCCGTTTCGACTCCGTCTGATATTCCTTTTCTTGAAAACACTGAAATAGGCATAAAACATCAAATCTGGGCTGGGCCTCCGGTTAATAGGTTAGTCCCAAAAGTAATATAAAAGTGGAAAATAAATCCCAATATTGCCCAAAACAGTAGATAATATAGCATGGAGCAATCAAAAATTATAGATACGTTGGAGACGTATCAAGCATCCCCAAGCTTAATTCCTGCTCGTCCTCGAGTAGGGAAATGATAAAAAAGATAATTTTTGATGTGGAATGCTAGTTGGCATAATTTCAATGTAATTCTTCTTAATTGTGGTACGAATATTCAGATCCGAAAGATTCAAGACAAAAGTTCATATTGACATAAAAATAATAATACTTCAAGCATACTAACTAAGCAATTATGTCTTCTCAAAATATCATGGCCAAAGAAAGCTATCCCTACAAAATCATATGGTCTGGCTATGCTCCATCTTCACCACACAAAATATTTAAATCATGCACAACCCCGATGACAAGCCAAGCAATTGTTTCATACTTTTGATGTTCTCAAACTTTTTCAATCTTCACGCAATACATGAGCGTGAGCCATGGACATAGCACTATAGGTGGAATAGAATGGTGGTTGTGGAGAAGACAAAAAGGGAGAAGATAGTTTCACATCAACTAGGCGTATCAACGGGCTATGGAGATGCCCATCAATAGATATCAATGTGAGTGAGTAGGGATTGCCATGCAACGGATGCACTAGAGCTATAAATGTATGAAAGCTCAACAAAAGAAACTAGTGGGTGTGCATCCAACTCGCTTGCTCACGAAGACTTAGGGCACTTTGAGGAAGCCCATCATTGGAATATACAAGCCAAGTTCTATAATGAAAGATCCCCACTAGTATATGAAAGTGACAATATAGGAGACCTCTATCATGAAGATCATGGTGCTACTTTGAAGCACAAGTGTGGTAAAAGGATAGTAGCATTGTCCCTTCTCTCTTTTTCTCCCATTTTTTTATTTTTTTATTTGGGCCTTTTCTCTTTTTTTATGGCCTCTTTTTTTATTTGGGCTTCTTTGGCCTCTTTTATTTATTTATTTTCGTCCGGAGTCTCATCCCGACTTGTGGGGGAATCATTGTCTCCATCATCCTTTCCTCACTGGGACAATGCTCTAATAATGATGATCATCACACTTTTATTTTTCTTACAACTCAACAATTACAACTCGATACTTAGAACAAAATATGACTCTATATGAATGCCTCCGGCGGTGTACCGGGATATGCAATGAATCAAGAGTGACATGTATGAAAGAATTATGAACGGTGGCTTTGCCACAAATACGATGTCAACTACATGATCATGCTAGCAATATGACAATGATGGAGTGTGTCATAATAAACGGAACGGTGGAAAGTTGCATGGCAATATATCTCGGAATGGCTATGGAAATGCCATAATAGGTAGGTATGGTGGCTGTTTTGAGGAAGGTATATGGTGGGTGTATGATACCGGTGAAAGGTGCGCGGTATTAGAGAGGCTAGCAAAGGTGGAAGGGTGAGAGTGCGTATAATCCATGGACTCAACATTAGTCATAAAGAACTCATATACTTATTGCAAAAATCTAGAAGTTATCAAAGCAAAGTATTGCGCGCATGCTCCTAGGGGTATAGATTGGTAGGAAAAGACCATCGCTCGTCCCCGACCGCCACTCATAAGGAAGACAATCAATAAATAAATCATGCTCCGACTTCATCACATAACGGTTCACCATACGTGCATGCTACGGGAATCACAAACTTCAACACAATTATTTATCAAATTCACAACCACTCAACTAGCATGACTCTAATATTATTACCTCCATATCTCAAAACAATCATCAAGCATCAAACTTCTCTTAGTATTCAACACACTCATAAGAATTCTTACAAATCTTTTATGCTTAGCATATTAGGATTTTAAGAATATTACCATGCTATTTAAGACTCTCAAAATAATCTAAGTGAAGCATGAGAGTTCATCTATTTCTTCAAAATAAAACTACCACCATGCTCTAAAAGGTATAAGTGAAGCACTAGAGCAAATGACAAACTACTCCGAAAGATATAAGTGAAGATCAATGAGTAGTTGAATAACTATGCAACTATGTGAAGACTCTCTAACATTTAATAATTTCAGATCTTGGTATTTTATTCAAACATCAAGCAAAACAAAATTAAATAAAATGACGCTCCAAGCAAAACACATATCATGTGGCAAATAAAAATATAGCTCCAAGTAAAGTTACCGACGAACGAAGACGAAAGAAGGGATGCCACCCGGGCATCCCCAAGCTTAGACGCTTGGTTATCCTTGAATATTACCTTGGGGTGCCTTGGGAATCCCCAAGCTTAGGCTCTTGCCACTCCTTATTCCATAGTCCATCGAATCCTTACCCAAAACTTGAAAACCTCACAACACAAAACTTAACAGAAAACTCGTAAGCTCCGTTAGTATAAGAAAATAAATCACCACTTCAAGGTACTGTAATGAACTAATTCTTTATTTATCTTGGTGTAATATCTACTGTATTCCAACTTCTCTATGGTTCATACCCTCCGATACTACTCATAGATTCATCAAAATAAGCAAACAACACATCAAAAACAGAATCTGTCAAAAACAGAACAGTCTGTAGTAATCTGGATCAAACTTATACTTCTGGAACACCAAAAATTCTAAAATAAATTTCTGGACCTGAGGAATTTATCTATTAATCATCTTCAAAAAGAATTAACTAAATATCACTCTCCAAATAAAAATGGCAGCAATTCTCGTGAGCGCTAAAGTTTCTGTTTTTTACAGCATGATCACAAAGACTTCCCCCAAGTCTTCCCAAAGGTTCTACTTGGCACAAACACTAATTAAACACATAAAACCACATCTAAACAGAGGCTATATGAATTATTTATTACTAAACATGAACAAGAAGCAAGGAATAAAAATAAAGTTGGGTTGCCTCCCAACAAGCGCTATCGTTTAATGCCCCTAGCTAGGCATGATGATTTCAACGATGCTGACATAAAAGATAAGAATTGTAACATAAAGAGAGCATATTGAATAATATTACTAGCACATTTAAGTCTAACCCTCTTCCTATGCATAGGGATTTTGTGAGCAAACAACTTATGGGAACAATAATCAACTAGCATAGGAAGGCAAAACAAGCATAACTTTAAAATTTTAAGTACATAGAGAGGAAACTTGATATTATTGCAATTCCTACAAGCATTTGTTCCTCCCTCATAATAATTTTCAGTAGAATCATGAATGAATTAAACAATATAACCAGCACCTAAAGCATTATTTTCATCATCTACTTGCATAGAAAAATTACTACTCTCCACATAAGCAAAATTCTTCTCATGAATAATAGTGGGAGCAAACTCAACAAAATAACTATCATGTGATTGAAAATTAAGATCAAGATGACAAGTTTCATTGTTATCATTATTCTTTAAATCATACGTGTCATCACAATAATCATCATAGATAGGAGGCATGCTTTCATCATAATAAATTTGCACATCAAAGCTTGGGGGACAAAAAATATCATCTTCATCAAACATAGCTTCCCCAAGCTTGTGGCTTTGCATATCATTAGCATCATGGATATTCAAGGAATTCATACTAACAACATTGCAATCATGCTCATCATTCAAATATTTAGTGCCAAACATTTTATAGATTTCTTCTTCTAGCACTTGAGCACAATTATCCTTTCCATCATACTTACGAAAGATATTAAAAAGGTGAAGCGTATGAGACAAACTCAATTCCATTTTTTATAGTTTTCTTTTATAAACTAAACTAGTGATAAAACAAGAAACTAAAAGACTCGATTGCAAGATCTAAAGATATACCTTCAAGAACTCACCTCCCCGGCAACGGCGCCAGAAAAGAGCTTAGTTGATGGGGTGTGAGTGCCGCTTTCCTTGCCTCCCCGGCAACGGCGCCAGAAAAGAGCTTGATGTCTACTACACAACCTTCTTCTTGTAGACGTTGTTGGGCCTGCAAGTGCACAGGTTTGTAGGACAGTAGCAAATTTCCCTCAAGTGGATGACCTAAGGTTTATCAATCCGTAGGAGGCGTAGGATGAAGATGGTCTCTCTCAAGCAACCCTGCAACCAAATAACAAAGAGTCTCTTGTGTCCCCAACACACCCAATACAATGGTAAATTGTATAGGTGCACTAGTTCGGCGAACAGATGGTGAAACAAGTGGTATATGGATAGTAGATAAAGGTATTTGTAATCTGAAATTATAAAAACAGCAAGGTAACGAATGATAAAAGTGAGCGTAAACGGTATTGCAATGATAGTAAACAAGGCCTAGGGTTCATACTTTCGCTAGTGTAAGTTCCCTCAACAATACTAACATAATTGGATCATAAAACTATCCCTCAACATGCAACAAAGAGTCACTCCAAAGTCACTAATAGCGGAGAATGAACGAAGAGATTATGGTAGGGTACGAAACCACCTCAAAGTTATTCTTTCCGATCAATCAGTTGGGCTATTCCTATAAGTGTCACAAACAGCCCTAGAGTTCGTACTAGAATAACACCTTAAGATACAAATCAACCAAAACTCTAATGTCACCTAGATACTCCAATGTCACCTCAAGTATCCATGGGCATGATTATACGATATGCATCACACAATCTCAATTCATCTATTCAACCAACACAAAGGACCTCAAAGAGTGCCCCAAAGTTCTATCGGAGAATCACGACGAAAACGTGTGCCAACCCCTATGCATAGGTTCCCAATGTCACGAAACCCGCAAGCTGGTCACCTTAACATACATCAAGTGGCACGTGGTATCCCATTGTCACCACAGATATCCACGGCAAGACATACATCAAGTGTTCTCAAGTCTTTAAAGACTCAATCCGATAAGATTACTTCAAAGGGGAAACTCGATTCATTACAAGAGAGTAGAGGGGGGAGAAACATCATAGGATCCAACTAAAATAGCAAAGCTCGCGATACATCAAGATCGTATCATCTCATGAACACGAGAGAGGGAGATCAAACACATAGCTACTGGTACATACCCTCAGCCCCGAGGGAGAACTACTCCCTCCTCGTCATGGAGAGCACCTGGATGATGAAGATGGCCATCGGAGAAGGATTGCCCCCTCCGGTAGGGTGCCGGAACGGGTCTAGATTGGTTTTTGGTGGCTACGGACGCTTCTGGCGGCGGAACTCCCGATCTATTGTGCTCATGGATGTTTTTAGGGTATATGGAGATATATAGGCGGAAGAAGCACGGCAGGGGAGCCACGGGGGCCCCACGAGGCAGAGGGGCGCGCCCTAGGGGGCTGGGCGCGCCCCCCACCCTCGTGGGCAGCTCCCGTATCTTCTGACGTGGGGCCCAAGTCCATCAGGTGTGTTTCCTTCCAAAAATAACTTCTCGAGTTGATTTCGTTCCGTTTCGACTCCGTCTGATATTCCTTTTCTTCAAAACACTGAAATAGGCATAAAACTACAAATCTGGGCTGGGCCTCCGGTTAATAGGTTAGTCCCAAAAGTAATATAAAATTGGAAAATAAGGCCCAATATTGCCCAAAACAGTAGATAATATAGCATGGAGCAATCAAAAATTATAAATACGTTCGAGACGTATCACTGGGCGCGCGACCTGCACGCCCCTGTGAGCAGTAGGAAGGAGAAAACAGGGAGGTGTTGGGTTGGGCTAGGCCCAAGGGCAAGGGGGTTGTGCGCCTTTTCTTTTCTTTTTCATGATTTGTATCTTCTTCAATGTTTTGTATTTTAAAACTAATACCAAACAAATTTTATTGATTACCCAAGTTGTCACATAAATCAAGCAACAATATTTTGGAGAGGCCCACAAAGTTTCAAGTTAATTGGAAATTCATAAACATTTATTTATGAGTTGGCTATTTTGGTAGTTGTTGGACCACTTTATATTTCCCCGGAATTAAACGTTGAGTCAAATGATGTTGGTTTCTACATGACAATTAGTTAGCGAATATTTGCACGCCGACGAACAATGTTTTGCCTTTTAGTTTTTGAAGAAATTAATTTGGCATGCCATTTGAATTTGAGTTTGGGTTTGATTTGGAACAAAGTGATGATTAGCAAGATAATTGTGATGACTTGGCAGTCATTAGCAGGAGTTTACTTTAGCATGATTCAGGGTGTTACAATACGTCTATAAGCAAAGGTACCGAAAGGGCAAGTAAAAGTGGTCTTTTTCCTATTCCTCTTTCGACACGTGTATTTGAGAGAAACCAGAATAACCGTCTAGAAAGCAAAAATGTGTATGTTTGGATAATCTTTCTAGCATTTGATCAATAAAAGGTAAAGGGTAATGATCCTTTCTAGTAGCTTTATTTAATTTGCAGAAATCAATTGCCATTCTATAACCTGTAACAATTCTTTGTGGGATCAATTCGTCTTTATCATTAGGAACAACAGTAATACCTCCCTTCTTAGGGACACAATGGACAAGACTTACCCACTGGCTATCAGCAACAGAATAAATTATACCTGCCTCCAAAAGCATTAGTATTTCATTTCTTACCACTTCTTTCATCTTAGGATTTAACCGTCGTTGGTGATTAACAACCGGTTTAGCGTCTTTCTCCAATTTTATTTTGTGCTGGCATAGAGTGGGACTAATGCCCTTAAGATCATCAATATTATTCCAATAGCAGCATGGTCTTCTTCAGAGTTTTCAACAATTTCTCTTCTTCCTGCTCTGAAGGGTTAGCACTAATAATAACAGGATATATCTTCTTTTCATTAAGATAAACATACTTAAGAGTATCGGGTAATGGTTTAAGCTCAACACGGGATCACCCTTGGGTGGAGGAGGATCCCCTAGAATTTCAGCAGGCAACTTGTGTTTCAAAATAGGTCCCTGTTTAAAGAATACATCATCTATTTCCCTTCTTTCATTCATAAACATATCATTTTCATGGTCTAGCAAATATTGTTCTAAAGGATCATTAAGAGGCACGGCAATAGAAGCAAGACAAATAATTTCATCTTTACTAGGAAATTCTTTATCATGGGACTGTCTACGAAATTTAGCAAAATTAAAATCATGAGACATATCCCCTAAACCAACAGTAACAATATCCTTTTCGCAGTCTATCTTAGCACTAACAGTATTCAAGAAGGGTCTACCAAATATAATGGGACAAAAGTCATCTTGTAGGGAAGCAAGAACAAGAAAATAAGTAGGATATTTAATTTTCCCACACAAGACTTCAACATCTCTAACAATCCCAACTAGTGAAATAGTATCTCTATTGGCAAGCTTAATAGTAACATCAATATCTTCTATCTCAGCAGGTGCAATATCATGCATAATTTATTTATATAAAGTATAAGGTATTGCACTGACACTAGCACCCATATCACATAAGCCATGATAACAGTGATCTCCTATTTTAATAGAAACAACAGGCATGCCAACAACAAGTCTATGTTTATTTTTAGCAATTCTAGCAGCTTCATCACAGAAGTAAATAACATGCCCATCAATATTATCGACCAAGAGATCCTTAACCATAGCAATACTAGGTTCAACTTTAATTTGCTCAGAGGGTGTAGGTGTTCTAGCATTACTCTTACGAACCACAGTTGAAGCTTTAGCATGATCCTTTATTCTAATAGGGAAAGGTGGTTTCTCAATATAAGTGGTTGGAACAATAGGATCAACATTATAAGTGATAGTCTTTTCTTCAACTTTCATAGGTTCAACTACTTTTACTTCAATGGGAGGATGATATTTAAACCACTTCTCCTTAGGGACATCAACATGAGTAGCAAATGATTTACAAAAAGAAGCTACTATCTTATAGTCAAGTCCATATTTAGTGCTAAATTCACGAAAAGCATCGGTATCCAACACAATCAAACTTAGGTGTTATACCTGACTCCTTACCTTCGTCGAGTTCCCAATCTTTAGAGTTGCCTTTAATTCTTTCCTATCAACCCCATCTGAATTCAATATTCTTCATCATAAAAGAAACAGTACAAGGAGTATCGAGCATGGAGCGATTATTAAGAGAAAGTCGAGCATAAAATTTTTGAATAATAATTTCTCTTGAGAGATCATGTTTGGGGCATGAATATAACATTGACTTAAGCCTTCCCCAACTTGAGTGATACTTTCTCCTTCACGAGGCCAAAAATTATATATATAATTACGATCACGATGAACCAGATGCATAGGATAAAACTTCTAATGAAATTCCAATTTCAATCGGTTGTAGTTCCATGATCCAATATCATCACATAGCCTAAACCATGTCAATGCCTTTCCATTAAAAGATAAAGGGAAGACCATCTTCTTGATAACATCCTCGGGCATACCCGCAAGCTTAAATAATCCACAAACTTCATCCACATAAATTAGGTGCATATCAGGATGTAATGTTCCATCTCCTGTAAAAGGATTAGCTAGCAGTTTATGTATCATACCCGAAGGAATTTCAAAGTAAACATTTTCAGTAGGTTCAGTAGGTTGAGGAGCAACTCTTTTCTCTACTGGCCGGGGTGAAGATACCCCGAACAAGCCCCTTAAAGGATTATTTTCCGTAATAACAAGTGATAGTAAATTTCAGCACACTATATAAATTTTTCCTTACCAAATTCCACCTACCAAAGGTGCTTCACTCCCCGACAACGGCGCCAGAAAAGAGTCTTGATGACCCACAAGTATAGGGGATCTATCATAGTCCTTTCGATAAGTAAGAGTGTTGAACCCAACGAGGCGCAGAAGCAAATGACAAGCAGTTTTCAGTATGGTATTCTCTGCAAGCACTAAAATTATCTGTAACAGATAGTTTTGTGATAAGGTAATTCGTAACGGGTAACAAGTAAAAAAAGTAAACAAGGTGCAGAAAGGTGGCCCAATCCTTTTTGTAGCAAAGGACAAGTCTGGACAAACTCTTGTATAAAGGAAAGCGCTCTCGAGGACACATGGGAATTATTGTCAAGCTAGTTTTCGTCATGCTCATATGATTCACGTTTGTTACTTTGATCATTTGATATGTGGGTGGCCCGGTGCTTGGGTACTGCCCTTCCTTGGACAAACATCCCACTTATGAGTAACCCGCCTCGCAAGCATCCGCAACTACGAAAGAAGAATTAAGGTAAACCTAACAATAGCATGAAACATATGGATCCAAATCAGCCCCTTATGAAGCAACACATAAACTAGGGTTTAAGCTTCTATCACTCCATCAACCCATCATCTACTTATTACTTCCCAATGCCTTCCCCTAGGCCCAAACAATGGTGAAGTGTCATGCAGTCGACGTTCACATAACACCACTAGAGGAAAGACAACATACATCTCATCAAAATATCAAATGAATACCAAATTCACATGACTACTTATAACAAGACTTCTCCCATGTCCTCAGGAACAAAAGTAACTACTCACAAATCATATTCATGTTCATAATCAGAGGGGTAATAATGTGCATAAAGGATCTGAACATATAATCTTCCACTGAATAAACCAACTAGCATCAACTACAAGGAATAATCAACACTACTAGCAACCCACGGGTACCAATCTGAGGTTTTAAGACAAAGATCGGATACAAGAGATGAACTAGGATTTGAGAGGAGATGGTGCTGGTGAAGATGTTGATGGAGATTGACCCCCTCCCGATGAGAGGATCGATGGTGATGACAATGGTGATGAATTCCCCCTCCCGGAGGGATGTTTCCCCGGCAGAACAGCTCGGACGGAGCCCTAGATTGGTTCCGCCAAGGTTCCGCCTCGAGACGGTAGCGCTTCTCCTGAAAGCTTCCTGCTGATTTTTTCCAGGGAAAAAGACACCTTGTACCAGAAGATGGTCAACGGGGGCTTCCAGGTGGCCCACGAGGCAGGGGGCGTGCCCAGGGGGTAGGGTGCGCCCTCCACCCTCGTGGACAGTGGGTGGCCCCCCTCTGGTGCTTCCTTGGCCCAATATCTTTTATACCAAAACTGACTTTCATGGAGTTTCAAGAATTTTGGAGTTGTGCAGAATAGGTCTCTAATATTTGCTCCTTTTCCGGCCCAGAATTCCAGCTGCCGGCATTCTCCCTCTTCATGTAAACCTTGTAAAATAAGAGAGAAAAGGCATAAGTATTGTGACATAATGTGTAATAACTGCCCAGAATGCAATAAATATCGATATAAAAGCATGATGCAAAATGGACGTATCAAAGTGACTCGATGAAATTCCCGTGTACCCTCAAGAATGCTTTCTCATCATAAGAGACTGTTTTGGCCTATCCTTTGACTCAAAAGGATTGGGCTACCTTGCTGCACCTTTGTCACTGTTATCATTACTTGCTCGTTATAAATTATCCTGCTATCAAACTACTTGTTACTTATAATTTCAGTGCTTGCAGAGAATACCTTGCTGAAAACTACTTGTCATTTCCTTCTGCTCCTCGTTGGGTTCGACACTCTTACTTATCGAAAGGACTATGATTGATCCCATATACTTGTGGGTCATCAAAGTTAGTGTAGAACCCTAGCAAGTAGATGACATGCGGCGGAGGGAGGCAACAGTGGGGGTAGAATACTGGAGCAGGGGACCACGAACAAGAGAAGAACGTGAGGGGAGGGGAGGATTGACTTGCAGGCTGGCCATCCATCAATAGTGGAATGTCGGAGCATGATACGTCTCCAACGTATCTATAATTTTTAATTGCTACATGCTATTATATTATCTGTTTTCGATGTTTATATGCATTATTTTGCTATTCTATATTATTTTGGGGACTAACAAGTTAACCTAGAGCCCAGTGCTAGTGCCAGTTTCTGTTTTTTCCTTGTATTTGAGTTTCGCAGAAAAGGAATATCAAAGGGAGTCCAAATGGAATAAAACTTCGCGGTGATTTTTCTTGGACCAGAAGACACCCAGGGGACTTGGAGTCCAAGTCAGAATAGCTGTGACGCGACAACAAGGGTGGAGTGCGCGCCCTAGGAGGGCGCGCCCCCTACCTTGTGCCCCCTTGGGTCTCCTCTGACCTAGTTCTCTCTCCTATATATTCACATATATTCCAAAATCTTCCAGGGGAGCCATGAAACCACTTTTCCACCGCCGCAACCTTTTGTACCCGTGAGATCCCATCTTGGGGACTTTTTCGGCAATCTGTCGGAGGGGGATTCGATCACGGAAGGCTTCTACATCAACCCTATTGCCCTTCCAATGAAGCGTGAGTAGTTTACCTTAGACCAACGGGTCCATAGCTAGTAGCTATATGTCTTCTTCTCTCTCTTTGATTCTCAATACCATGTTCTCCCTGATGTTCTTGGAGATCTATCTGATGTAATCTTCTTTTGCTTTGTTTTTGTCAAGATCCAATAAATTGTGGATTTATGATCAGATTATCTATGAATATTATTTGAATCTTATCTGATTTCTTATATGAATGATTTGATATCTTTGTTTTTCTCTTCGAATTATCGGTTTGGTTTGGACAACTAGATGGTTTTTCTTGCAAAGGGAGAGGTGCTTAGTTTTGGGTTCAATCTGGCGGTGTCCTCATCCAGTGACAAAGTAGGGGTAGCGAGGCATGTATTTGTATTGTTGCCATCAAGGATAAAAAGATGGGGTTTTCATCATATTGCTTGATTTTATCCCTCTACATCATGTCATCTTAAGTAAAGCATTACCCTGTTCTCTTGAACTTAATACTCTAGATGCATGCAAGAGTCGGTCGATGTGTAGAGTAATAGTAGTAGATGTAGGCAGGAGTCGGTCTACTTGACATGGACGTGATGCCTATATGCATAATCATTGCCTTGGATATCGTCATAACTTTGCGCTTTTCTATCAATTGCTCGACAGTAATTTGTTCACCCACCGTATTATTTGCCTTCATGATAGAAGCCTCTAGTGAAATCTATGGCCCCCGGGTCTATTTTCCATCATATTAGTTACCCATCTACTATTTTTGCAATCTTTTATTTTCAGATCTATAAACCAAAAAAACCCAAAAATATTTTATCTTTTGTTTAGTTTTATCTATCTCTATCATATCTCACCTTTGCAATTGACTGTGAAGGGATTGACAACCCCTTTATTGCATTGGGTGCAAGTGTTTGATTGTTTGTGTAGGTGCATAGATTGGGGACTTGCTTGCCTCCTACTGGATTGATACCTTGGTTCTCTAACTGAGGGAAATAATTATGTCTACTTTGCAGCATCAGCCTTTTCTCTCCAAGGGAAAAACCAACCCAAGCTCAAGGAGTAGCAGGAAGGATTTCTGGCGTCGTTGTCGGGGAAGTCAACATCAAGCCTACCAAGTACTCATCATAAACTCTCATCTGTTGCATTACATTATTTGCCATTTTCCTCTCGTTTTCCTCTCCCCCACTTCTAAAACAATTTTCAGAAAAAGATTTGCCTTTTTATTCGCCCTTCTTCCGTTCGGCTTTTTGTTTGCCCGTGTGTTTGATTGCTTGCTTTGCCATGATGACTCGAGATAATACCAAGTTGTGTGATTTTTTCCAACACCAATAATAATGATTTTATTAGCACTCCGGTTGCTCCCGCCACTAGTGTGGAATCTTATGAAATTAATGCCGCTTTGTTAAATCTTGTTATGAAAGAACAATTTTTTGGCCTTCCTAGTGAAGATGCCGCATGCTATCTAAATACTTTCCTTGAGTTGTGTGATATGCAAAAGAATAAAGATCTGGATAATATATTGTTAAATTGAAGCTATTTCCATTTTCACTTCGAGATCGTGCTAAAACTTGGTTTTCATCTTTGCCTAAAAATAGTATTGATTCATGGAATAAGTGTAAATACACTTTTATTTCCAAGTATTTTCCTCTCGCTAAGATCATCTCCCTTAGGAACGATATTATGAATTTTAAGCAACTTGATCATGAACATGTTGCACAATCTTGGGAGAGGATGAAATTGATGAGAAGAAATTGTCCTATGCATGGTTTGAGTTTATGGATGATTATACAATTTTTTTATGCCGGATTGAATTTTGCTTCTAGAAATCTTTTAGATTCGGTCGCGGGAGATACTTCTATGGAAATCACATTAGGATAAGCTACTAAACTCCTAGATAATATTATGGCTAATTATTCTCAATGGCACACCGAAAGATCTTCTACTAGTGTCGTGGTTTTGTCACGACAGATGACCTAGTGAAAGGACTTAGGTGTGGAGCCATCGCACTAGGTTAGCTTAAAGGGGTTTGAACGGGACAAAGGACACAAGGAGTTTACCCAGGTTCGGCCCCTCTCATCGAGGTAAAAGCCTACGTCCTACTTCTAGCTGTATTTCTTGAGTTTCGATTACAAGGGAGCAAATACGCTTGACCTAGTTCTCAATTGATTGCCTCTTGAGTTAACCCGCCATCGGGTCACCCGTTTATATACAGGTTGATGCCCGGCGGCTTACAGAGTCCCAGACGGCTCACCCAAAACATGGCCGGCTCGGTTTCTACCTAAGCATGTCTAACAGAACAAGTTATCATTTGGCGGTTCACACCTTTGGACCTTAAGTCGCCTCCGGGTCTTGGGACTTCAAACGTCTTAGGCCTTCTCTTCTTAAGACGCCAACAGTCTGACCCGGCCCCTGTTGGGCGGGTCATACCTCGGAGTTATATCCTCAACATTAGGCCTCAGGTTGATTTGAACTTGTTCACATCAATCTCTAGTACTTGACTTAGCAGAATTTTCCATTATCACTTTTTTACCAAACCGCTGTAACCCGCCATGACGATGTCACATAACAGAACCGTTTTAACCCGCCTTGACATCATGCGTATTAACTGCGCACAAGGCCCAGGATACCTCAACGGATCTTTATCTTAATGGACCTCCCTAAAATCAAGGCGCCCGTTTTGCCAGCATAATCAGTTTACCCCCTCGATTCTCGCGCCTGCAATCTTATCGTTTCCTTATAAATAGGGATAGGGGTCCTCCTTTTACTCTTTACCCCCGCCTCTTCTTCTTCATCTCCTTCCTTGCGATGCCTCCACAACAAGAGCTCCACCGCCGCCGTCTGCCTCCAGTGACGTCAACTCCGGCTGCTGCATCGACCTAAACAGACCAGAGAAACGCGGTGCACATCCGCTCTCCATCTTCATCGCCAAGTACACATCCCCCTTCCGTTGTAAATCTGCATTAGGGTTTACCGAGTTCCTCCGTGTTCGTCGGCCATTCCTTGGTGTTCTTCACAATACTTCTGTTCATGCCTTGTTTGATCTCTCAATTGCACAGGAACTGCGTGATTCTTGTTTGTAACATCCACATGTACTCGTAGATGCCTCCCCTTTGTTCAAATTAAACTTTAGTTGCAGTAGTTCATCCACTGTGCACTAGGTTTAGCAATTTTCTTCCATTATTTTGAACTGCAGTAGATCCAAAATCGTAGAACTGATCTGCGGAACTTTTTTGTTCAACACTTAGCAAAATTTCACTTATAGTTCTTCAGACACCTGTAAGCTGCAGCCGTACGCGCGGCTTATATGATATGTCGTAACCCGCCAACACCATTAGGCCCGCTTTAAACCGCCAGTATGTATTCAGAGTCTGCATAACTCGGCATTAACTTACCGGTTTAACCATGCCAACCTTTACAGCATGTATTCTTTGCATACAAATTGACCTTGCATGATGCACTTGCTTTCTGATCACTGAACGGCTTTAACATCATAAACTTAACCCGACAATATTTCCCTTTCTAGGATTTTCATCAACAAAAGTGACCAAAACTGTCACCTCATGCAACTGGGTCGTCTCTACTGTGACGGAGCAATCTCTCAAAGAATATGTTCAAGTAGGCGTCTTAGCCGCCAAAGATGTTATTCACTGGAGAGCTCCGAGGAACGAGGCTATACCTACCCCAAAGGAAGGCGAGGTCATAGTATTTGCTAATCCTATGCTCCGGGGCTTTTCCCCACCCGGCTCAAAATTCTTCCGTGATGTGTTGCATTTCTTTCAACTCCATCCTCAACACACCGGACCCAACTCCGTTTCCAATATCTGCAACTTCCAAGTTTTTGTGAAGTATACCTTCAAGAAGAACCCACTGTGGATTTGTTCAGAGAATTTTATTACTTGAACCACCAGACTGAGTTCACAGACGGGCCCAGCTTAGAACTCGGCAGAATTTCTATTTAGAGAAGGAAGGAAGTTGTCCCTGCAGCCACACTTCCCAGCCATCTGAAGGACTGGAACCAGACCTGGTTTTACTGCCAAGACACATCCCCGGCTGATGAAAATCCTCTGCCGGGTTTCCGTGAGAACCGGCTTAGTTCAAGACATCCCCTCCTAGACCGGATCAGCACCGAAGAACGGGCCAAATATATGCCCATCTTTTCCAAAACAAGGGCCTTAATGGCAAACAGGCTGACCGGAATTGACTTAGTCCGGTGCTGGGTGGCTTGGAGAATTTTTTCCGTGAGCCGCCGGCCCGGTTTAATGTGCGAATATACCGGCGACACCAAAGATCCACAATGTCACAACCAAGTACGATTGGACAATGATGCGATCAACAGGATGTCCAAAACACTACTTAACGAGAGCTTGGCGACTTGTAGCAAGACGGGGTTGAATCCCTTCTGTACCCTTAACAAACCTCCAGCTGTAAGTATTTTTGAGCAATCTCTAACTTACTCAGTATTTTTTAATCCGTCTTCCCATTATCACTTGATTTTTACAGGCTGACTCCCCTTTTGGAACAAGAAACTTCAGGACAAGCCTGCCAAAAAGGTCAGGACAAAGAACAAGGCTCCCAAGAAGCCTGCCAAGAAGAAGACAGATGCCATTGATCCATTTGCTCTAGAGGATGAGTCGGAGGTAGAACTTGACTCCCTTGGCTCCTTTTTTGTACATATGATTGACACTGATTGCTATCAGGATGACGCGGAGGCCAGTCATGCAGATGGCAAAGAGGTAACTATCCTTTCCTCTGACTTAGAACCTCTACAAGATAGAAGGTTCGTCAAGCGAGCCGAAAAGTAAGGTTTTCTCACCATTTAGCTTACTTGGATCCCAACTTTATTTTGAAGAAACAACAACATGAAGTTCGCCGCACAACCCGGGACAACGGCTGTGGGAATCGCTCCTCCGGTTTACCCAACACTTCCTCGAAAATGCCGGCATGAGGTGCCACAAATTTCAACCCTCTCCTTTCCTCAGGCGGGTCTTATCCGTCAACCACTTAATCTGTCTGATTCAAATTATTAGGGAACTTCTCATTCATCCTCTGGTGATTCCACTGGGACTCAAATTCCTCCCTTCAAACTTGCTCCTAGGTGAGTATACTAGACTTTTTCTGCTTCAACCATTGTATGCTGATATACTGATATCTTTATATGTCTTACTTTCAACAGCATAGCCAAGCCCAGCAAAAAGTTGAAGGTGAACAAACCGACCGAAGATCCCAAGGCTGCTGAGCCGTAGAAACTGACCACCTCTGAAGCCTCTCAACAAACTCTGGTGGCTGTTGCTGATGACCCGCCCCCAAAAACTCATGATGTCATGGTAGATCCAATCGGTGTTGATCCGCCCTGTACTGAACTGCCGAGCACCATCAAGCCTACTGAAGAGGCTGGAGATGTTATAGTCACCGGGACCGGTTGAACAGAGCCAGGCCAACCCACTATTTTATCAAAATACAGTGCGAAGGAGGAATTTCCAGCTGCTGACAAAGGCAAATGGAAACTGGAGTTGGAAAGCTACGTCGGCTTCAATGCAAGTGAGATTCATTCAGGAAACTTAAACCGCCTTCATTCCAGCCGAGACATGGAGGCCGACTTAGTCAATTTGATGAAAGAGCGCTTTGAGGTAAACACCAAAACCCTTTGTAACGCCCCATATGTAACCTGCCATAATTGTATTCCAACTCTTGCCATTTCCGGCACTAAGTTATGAGATTCCTCGTTGTTGGGTTTTGTCTCCGTGTTGCTTTTGTCGTTGTCATGCATCTCTTATCATGTCATCATGTGCATCGCATTTGCATATGGGCTCGTCTCATGCATCCGAGCATTTTCCCCATTGGCCGTTTTGCATTCCGACGCTCCTATGTCCTCCGGTGTCCCCTTTTGCCTCTTTTCGTGTGCGGGTGTTAAACGTTATCGGATTGGACCGAGACTTGCCAAGCGGCCTTGGTTTACTACCAGTAGACCGCCTGTCAAGTTTCGTGCCATTTGGACCTCGTTTGATACTCCAACGGTTAACCGAGGAACCGATAAGGCCTCGTGTGTGTTGCAGCCCAACACCTCTCCAAAGTGTCCCAAAGCCCACCCAAACCCCCTCCATCATCTCGGTCATTTGATCACGATCGCGTGGCCAAAAACTATGCTCAATTTGGAGCCTCCTAGCTCCCTTTAGGTATAAATAGGTGCCTCCACCAAAAATCCCGGATCATTTCCACCCTAACCCTAGTCTCCTTCCACCTCGCGCCGCCGGACAAGTCCACCCGCGCCGGACAAGTCCACCCGCGCCGGACGTGTCCGCCTGACGTGTCACCCCAACCAATCAGAGGGCGACACATCATCGCGCTGCCGCCCCGAGCCACTCAGACGCCGCCACCTGGCCTCGACACCGCCTCTCACTGCGTGGGCCCGGGAGCCCAGATCCGGCCCCCGCCGGGCCAGAACCAGGCCGCCGCCACCGCCCGAAGCTCGTGTCCCGCGCCGCCCACCA
>NC_041380.1:321778627-321793062 GCF_002162155.2 Triticum dicoccoides | reverse complement strand
GTGGCCCACCCGCGCCGCCGCCCGAGCGCCGCATTGCTCCGCCGCCTGCGCCCCGCGCGAGGAGCCGCGCCGCCCTGCGCCTCCTCCGTCGGTCGCCGCTGCCCCTTGCCGCCGTTTGTCTTTGCCGCGCCTCCTCCACCGCCCGCCGCCTCGACCCTGCTCGCCGCCATCGTCCGCCATGGCCAGAAGGCCCCGAGGTCGCCGCCCCGTCGCCTCTCCGCCTCCCCGATGAGTTCTGGTGAACTTCCGGCCGGATCTCGCCGGCCTGACGAGCCCGCGTCTTCTTCCTCGTCTCCGGCTACTCCTTCGTCGAACATCGGGAACCGTGTGCACCCAGATCCAGATCCGGTGCTATAGTAAACACAAGAGATTGACCCGTTTTCTGCCTAAGTCCCCAGTATTTTTAGCATTCTTCATCGCATCATAACTTTGCATCTGTGGCTCCATTTTGGGTGTTTAGCATATCAAATTGTTCGTCTGGATGTGCACTTCATTTCATTCCATTGCACCATGTTCATTTGAGTTCATCTTGATGCCCTAAATGCTTTGCAAGAGTGCTATGTAATGTTAGTTTCAGATTCTTAACAGATATTGAGCATTTGTCTTTTTTGCCATGTTTAATGTGTGCCTCCTATGAACTTGAGTCCTACATGTGTTTTGTTATACGCCATGCAATCTTTACAGGGGTGTATGCCATGTATTTTTTTGATCAATGTGGTGACTAGAACAAGCATGCAAAGTAGCTCTCGTGATGTTGCTGATTTCAGGGACTTAGAATTCTTCTAAGTCATTTCCCTGATGATATTTTTATGCCATGTATTCTTGTTGCTATAGAGTGATCCATGCCTCTTTTGAGCATGTTAAGTAAGGATGATTTTGAGATATTGTTATGCTCTATCCATCCATGTCTTTGTTTGCAATTATGGAGTACCATACCATGACTCAATCTTGCTCTACTTTTGCTATAAAATGTTCGCAGATTGTTTACATGTTATTCAATTTTGCCAAGGTTGTTGTAGTTGATCTTTGCATGCTATGAGGTTGTTCTTGCCATGGTTAGCTTATTTATCATGTCTACTTGCTTGGTGTATGCTTAGTTTGTCATGAAATGCCTTGTGGTGAGTGTATCGAGCTCGTAAACATGCCTATGTAATTCTGTTTTTGCCATGTTCCAGTTTTCTGCTAAGTCTGAATCTGTTAATGAAACTTGCTATGTTTACATGGTTGCCATTGTATCTTCTGATCCCTTTTGGCTTATGGTCAGTAAGGGACTTTTGTTATATGCTTTGATTAGTTTTATGCAATGCCTTGATTTGACATGATATGTTCCTGTAGCATGTTGTTTTCTTGCTCTAAACATTGCTTCCTGATGTTAAATCCTGACATGTTATTTTCACCGAGTCTGTGAACCTGATATCTTTTGCACTTTTGCCATGCTTGTTTGAACCTGCTATTGTGTGAATTATCCGTAGCTCAGTGTTCATCTTTTGTCAAGCATCTTGAGTGGATCACTGCCATGTGCTTTGTTGCTATGTTAGAGTGCAGTAGCTTATTTTTCTTGATGCATTTAGATGGCATCGTGCTGTTAATCGCAGCTTTGTGCCATTATTGTTTTGCTTGCCATTTGCAAACCGTGCATCCGATTCCGGTGATCTTTATATCGATTTCGACCGAAATCAACTCATCTTTCCAGAGGCACTCTTGGTTTTCCAAGTTGAGGCCTGGTTAAATCTTTTCCTTCCATAGCATGCATATGCATTGCATATCACATCCTGCATATCATGTCATGTTTTGCATCATGTTGCTTGCGCATTGCACCGTGGTTGATTGTGTCTCCCTTTGCTTGTGTTCTTGCTTTGGGTAGAGACGGGAGACGAGTACATGATCGAGGAACCTGTTGAGTATGTTTTCGAGGATCAAGCTTACGTCAACTCAGAGAACTTTGCAGGCAAGATGACCATACCCTCGAAATCACTTCTATCTTTGCTTGCTAGTTGCTCGCTATATTGCTATGCCTATGCTACGATACCTACCAAATGCTTTATCATGCCTCCCATATTGCCATGTCAAACCTCTAACCCACCTTGTCCTAGCAAACTGTTGTTTGGCTATGTTATCGCTTTGCTCAGCCCCTCTTATAGCGTTGTTAGTTGCAGGTGAAGATTGGAGTTTGTTCCTTGTTGGAACATGATTATTGTTGGGATATCACTATTTTATCTTGTCTACTTTAATGCATCTATACACTTGGTAAAGGGTGGAAGGCTCGGCCTTATGCCTGGTGTTTTGTTCCACTCTTGCTGCCCTAGTTTCCGTCATACCGGTGTTATATTCCTTGATTTTGCGTTCCTTACACGGTTGGGTTATAATGGGAACCCCTTGACAGTTCGCCTTGAATAAAACTCCTCCAGCAAGTCCCAACATTAGTTTTACCATGTGCCACCTAGCCTCTTTTCCCTTGGGTTCCGCAAACTCAAGGGTCATCTTTATTTTAAACCCCCGGGCCAATGCTCCTCTGAGTGTTGGTCCAACCTGTTAGCTGCCTGTGGCCACCAGGGGCAACTCTGGGCTGGCCTACCGGAACCTTGGACAATCCGGTGTGCCCTGAGAAAGAGATATGTGCAGCTCCTATCGAGATTTGTCAGCACATTCGGGTGGCTTTGCTGGTTTAGTTTTACCATTGTCGAGATGTCTTGTAACCAGGATTCCGAGTTTGACCGGGTCTTCCTGGGAGAAGGAATATGTTGGGGAACGTAGCAGAAATTTAAAATTTTCTACGCATCACCAAGATCAATATATGGAGTCCAGGGTAGGTGGCCCCACCCGGTGGACCCCCGGGACCCTTCCGGTGGTCCCAGTACAATACCGATGACCCCCGAAACTTTCCTGGTGGCCGAAATTGGTCTTCCTATATATAAATCTTTACCTCCGGACCATTCCGGGACTCCTCGTGACGTCCAGGATCTCATCCGGGACTCCGAACAACTTTCGGGTTACCGCATACTTATATCTCTACAACCCTAGCGTCACCGAACCTTAAGTGTGTAGACCCTACGGGTTCGGGAACCATGCAGACATGACCGAGACAACTCTCTAGCCAATAGCCAACAGCGGGATCTGGATACCCATGTTGACTCCCACATATTCCATGATGATCTCATCGGATGAACCACGATGTCGAGGATTCAATCAATCCCGTATTCAATTCCCTTTGTCAATCGGTATGTTACTTGCCCGAGATTCGATCGTCGGTATCCCAATACCTCGTTCAATCTCGTTACCGACAAGTCACTTTACTCATTCCGTAATGCATGATCCTATGACCAACTACTTAGTCACACTGAGCTCATTATGATGATGCATTACCGAGTGGGCCCAGAGATACCTCTCCGTCATACGGAGTGACAAATCCCAGTCTCGATTCATGCCAACCCAACAGACACTTTCGGAGATACCTGTAGTGCACCTTTATAGCCACCCAGTTACGTGGTGACGTTTGGTACACCCAAAGCACTCCTACGGTATCTGGGAGTTGCACAATCTCATGGTCTAAGGAAATGATACTTGACACTTAGAAAAGCTCTAGCAAACGAACTACACGATCTTGTGTTATGCTTAGGATTGGGTCTTGTCCATCACATCATTCTCCTAATTATGTGGTCCCGTTATCAATGACATCCAATGTCCATGGTCAGGAAACCGTAACCATCTATTGATCAACGAGCTAGTCAACTAGAGGCTCACCAGGGACATGTTGTGGTCTATGTATTCACACATGTATTACGATTTTCGGATAACACAATTATAGCATGAACAATAGACAATTATCATGAACAAGGAAATATAATAATAACCATTTTATTATTGCCTCTAGGGCATATTTCCAAAAGTCTCCCACTTGCACTAGAGTCAATAATCTAGTTACATTGTGATGAATCGAACACCCATAGAGTTCTGGTGTTGATCATGTTTTGCTCGAGGGAGAGGTTTAGTCAACGGATCTGCGACATTCAGGTCCGTATGCACTTTACAAATATCTATGTCTCCATTTTGAACATTTTCACGAATGGAGTTGAAGCGATGCTTGATATGCCTGGACTTCCTGTGAAACCTGGGCTCCTTGGCAAGGGCAATAGCTCCAGTGTTGTCACAGAAGAGAGTCATCGGGCCCGATGCATTGGGAATAACTCCTAGGTCGGTAATGAACTCCTTCACCCAGATTGCTTCTTGTGCTGCCGCCGAGGCTGCCATGTACTCTGCTTCACATGTAGATCCCGCCACGACGCTTTGCTTGCAACTGCACCAGCTGACTGCCCCACCATTCAAAATATACATGTATCCGGTTTGTGACTTGGTGTCATCCCGATCTGTGTTGAAGCTAGCATCGACGTAACCCTTTACGACGAGCTCTTCGTCACCTCCATAAACGAGAAACATATCCCTAGTCCTTTTTAGGTACTTCAGGATATTCTTGACCGTTGTCCAGTGTTCCATGCTGGGATGACTTTGGTACCTTCCTACCAAACTTACGGCAAGGTTTACATCAGGTCTGGTACACAGCATGGCATACATAATAGACCCCATGGTCGAGGCATAGGGGACGACATTCATCTTTTCTCTATCTTCTGCCGTGGTCGGGCATTGAGCCGTGCTCAATCTCGTACCTTGCAACACAGGCAAGAACCCCTTCTTTGACTGATCCATATTGAACTTCTTCAATATCTTGTCAAGGTACGTACTCTGTGAAAGACCAATGAGGCGTCTCGATCTATCTCTATAGATCTTGATGCCTAATATATAAGCAGCTTCTCCAAGATCCTTCATTGAAAAACACTTGTTCAAGTAGGCCTTTATGCTTTCCAAGAATTCTATATCATTTCCCATCAATAGTATGTCATCCACATATAATATGAGAAATGCTACAGAGCTCCCACTCACTTTCTTGTAAACACAGGCTTCTCCATAAGTCTGCGTAAACCCAAACGCTTTGATCATCTCATCAAATTGAATGTTCCAACTCCGAGATGCTTGCACCAGCCCATAGATTGAGCGTTGGAGCTTGCACACCTTGTCAGCATTCTTAGGATCGACAAAACCTTCCGGCTGCATCATATACAATTCTTCCTTAAGGAAACCATTAAGGAATGTCGTTTTGACGTCCATTTGCCATAACTCATAATCATAGAATGCGGCAATTGCTAACATGATTCATACGGACTTCAGCTTCGCTACGGGTGAGAAAGTCTCATCGTAGTCAACCCCTTGAACTTGTCGATAACACTTAGCGATAAGCCGAGCCTTATAGATGGTCACATTACCATCCGCATCTGTCTTCTTCTTAAAGATCCATTTATTTTCTATGGCTCGCCGATCATCGGGCAAGTCAGTCAAAGTCCATACTTCATTTTCATACATGGATCCTATCTCGGATTTCATGGCTTCCAGCCATTTGTCGGAATCCGGGCCCGCCATCGCTTCTTCATAGTTCGAAGGTTCACCATTTTCTAACAACATGATTTCCAGGACAGGGATGCCATACCACTCTGGTGCGGAACGTGTCCTTGTGGACCTACGAAGTTCAGTAGCAACTTGATCTGAAGTTTCATGATCATCATCATTAACTTCCTCTCTAGTCGGTGCAGGCACCTCAGGATCATTTTCTTGAGATGCGCCACTCTCCGGTTCAAGAGGCAATACTTCATCAAGTTCTACTTTCCTCCCACTTACTTCTTTCGAGAGAAACTCTTCCTCTAGAAAGGATCCATTCTTGGCAACAAAGATCTTGCCTTCGGATATGAGGTAGAAGGTATACCCAATAGTTTCTTTAGGGTATCCTATGAAGACGCATTTTTTGATTTGGGTTCGAGCTTTTCAGGTTGAAGTTTCTTCACATAAGCATCGCATCCCCAAACTTTTAGAAACAACAGCTTAGGTTTCTTCCCAAACCATAATTCATACGGTGTCGTCTCAACGGATTTCGACGGAGCCCTATTTAAAGTGAATGCGGCAGTCTCTAAAGCATAGCCCCAAAATGACAATGGTAGATCGGTAAGAGACATCATAGATCACACCATATCCAATAGAGTGCGATTAAGACGTTCGGACACACCATTATGCTGAGGTGTTCCAGGCGGCATGAGTTGTGAAACTATTCCACAATTCCTTAAGTGCGTGCCAAATTCGTGACTCAAATATTCTCCCCCACGATCTGATCGCAAGAACTTGATTTTCCTGTCACGTTGATTCTCAACCTCACTCTAAAATTCCTTGAAATTTTCAAAGGTCTCAGACTTGTGTTTCATTAAGTAGACATACCCATATCTACTCAAGTCATCAGTGAGGGTGAGAACATAACGATAGCCACCGCGAGCCTCAACACTCATTGGACCGCACACATCAGTATGTATGATTTCCAATAAGTTGGTTGCTCGCTCCATTCTTCCGGAGAATGGAGTCTTGGTCATTTTGCCCATAAGGCATGGTTCACACGTGTCAAATGATTCATAATCAAGAGACTCCAAATGTTCATCTGAGTGGAGTTTCTTCATGCGTTTGACACCAATGTGACCAAGGCGGCAGTGCCACAAGTATGTGGGACTATCATTATCAACCTTACATCTTGTGGTATTCACACCATGAATATGTGCAACATCACGTTCGAGATTAAATAAGAATAAACCATTGACCAGCGGGGCATGACCATAAAACATATCTCTCATATAAATAGAATAACCATTATTCTCGGATTTAAATGAGTAGCCATCTCGTATTAAATGAGATCCTGATACAATGTTCATGCTCAAAGCTGGCACTAAATAACAATAATTGAGGTTTAAAACTAATCCCATAGGTAAATGCAGAGGTAGCGTGCCGACGGCGATCACATCGACCTTGGAACCATTCCCGACGCACATCGTCACCTCGTCCTTCGCCAGTCTCCGCTTATTCCGCAGCTCCTGTTTTGAGTTACAAATATGAGCAACCGCACCGGTATCAAATACCCAGGAGCTACTACGAGTACTGGTAAGGTACGCATCAATAACATGTATATCACATATACCTTTGCTGTTGCTGGCCTTCTTGTCCGCTAAGTACTTGGGGCAGTTCCGCTTCTAGTGACCACTTCCCTTGCAATAAAAACACTTAGTCTCGGGCTTGGGTCCATTCTTTGGCTTCTTCCCGGCAGCTTGCTTATCGGGCACGGCAACTCCCTTGCCGTCCTTCTTGAAGTTCTTTTTACCCTTGCCTTTCTTGAACTTAGTGGTTTTATTCACCATCAACAGTTGATGTTCCTTTTTGATTTCCACCTCCGTTGATTTCAGCATCGAATATACCTCAGGAATGGTCTTTTCCATCCCCTGCATATTGAAGTTCATCACAAAGCTCTTGTAGCTAGGTGGGAGTGACTGAAGGATTCTGTCAACGACCGCATCATCTGGGAGATTAACTCCGAGCTGAGACAAGCGGTTGTGCAACCCAGACATTTTGAGTATGTGCTCGCTGACGGAACTATTCTCCTCCATATTACAACTGTAGAACTTGTCGGAGACTTCATATCTCTCGACCCGGGCATGAGGTTGGAAAACCATTTTCAGCTCTTGGAACATCTCATATGCTCCGTGTTGCTCAAAACGCTTCTGGAGCCCCGGTTCTAAGCTGTAAAGCATGCCTCACTGAACCAGGGAGTAATCATCAACATGGGACTGCCAAGCATTCATAACGTCTTGGTTTGCTGGGGTGGTGCTTCACCTAGTGGTGCTTCAAGGACATATGCTTTCTTGGCAGCTATGAGGATAATCCTCAAGTTCCGGACCTAGTCCGTATAGTTGCTATCATCGTCTTTCAGCTTGGTTTTCTCTAGGAACGCATTGAAGTTGAGGACAACATTAGTGTGGGCCATTTGATATACAAGACATATTGTAAAGATTTTAGACTAAGTTCATGATAATTAAGTTCATCTAATCAAAATATTCAATGAACTCCCACTCAGATAGACATCCCTCTAGTCATCTAAGTGATACATGATCCGATTCAACTAGGCCGTGTCCGATCATCACGTGAGACGGACTAGTCATCATCGGTGAACATCTTCATGTTGATCGTATCTTCCATACGAGTCATGTTCGACCTTTCGGTCTTCCGTGTTCCGAGGCCATGTTTGTACATGCTAGGCTCGTCAAGTCAACCTAAGTGTATTGCGTGTGTAAATCTGGCTTACACCCGTTGTATGCGAATGTTAGAACCTATCACACCCGATCATCACGTGGTGCTTCAGAACAACGGACCTTAGCAACGGTACACAGTTAGGGGGAACACTTTCTTGAAATTATTGTGAGGGATCATCTTATTTATGCTACCGTCGTTCTAAGCAAATAAGATGTAAAACATGATAAACATCACATGCAATCAAATAGTGACATGATATGGCCAATATCATTTTGCTCCTTTTGATCTCCATCTTTGGGGTGCCATGATCATCGTCGTCACCGGCATGACACCATGATCTCCATCATCGTGTCTTCATGAAGTTGTCTCGTCAACTATTACTTCTACTACTATGGCTAACGGTTAGCGATAAAGTAAAGTAATTACATGACGTTTATGTTGACACGCAGGTCATAAATAAATTAAGACAACTCCTATGGCTCCTGCCGGTTGTCATACTCATCGACATGCAAGTCGTGATTCCTATTACAAGAACATGATCAATCTCATACATCACATATATCATTGATCACATCCTTTTGGCCATATCACATCACACGGCATATGCTGCAAAAACAAGTTAGACGTCCTCTAATTGTTGTTGCAAGTTTTACGTGGTTGCTATAGGTTTCTAGCAAGAACGTTTATTACCTACGCCCAAACCACAACGTGATATGCCAATTTCTATTTACCCTTCATAAGGACCCTTTTCATCGAATCTGATCCGACTAAAGTGGGAGAGACAAACACCTGCTAGCCACCTTATGCAACTAGTTCATGTCAGTCGGTGGAACCAGTCTCACGTAAGCGTATGTGTAAGGTCGGTCCGGGCCGCTTCATCCCACGATGCCGCCGAATCAAGATAATACTAGTAACGGCAAGTAAATTGACAAAATCAACGCCCACAACAACTTGTGTTCTACTCGTGCCTAGAAACTACGCATAGACCTAGCTCATGATGCCACTGTAGGGGAATGTAGCAGAAATTTAAAATTTTCTAGCTTCACCAAGATCAATCTACGGAGTCATCTAGCAACGAAGGGAAGAGGAGTGCATCTACATACCCTTGTAGATCGCGAGCGGAAGCGTTCAAGAGAACGGGGTTGATGGAGTCGTACTCGTCGTGATCCAAATCACCGATGACCAAGTGCCAAACGGACGGCACCTCCGCGTTCAACACACGTACAGTTGGGAGAGATGTCTCCTTCTTCTTGATACGGCAAGGGGAGAGGAGTGGTTGATGGAGATCCAGCAGCACGACGGCGTGGTGGTGGAAGCAGCGGGATCTCGGCAGGGCTTCGCCAAGCACCAACGAGAGGGAGAGGTGTCACAGAGGGAGAGGGAGGCGCCAGGGACTTGGGTGCGGCTGCCCTCCCTCCCCTCCACTATATATAGGGGCCAGGGGGCGCCGGCCCCTCTAGATCCCATCTAGATGGGGGGTGGCGACCAAGGGGGTGGCTTGGCCCCCAAGCCAAGTGGAGGCGCCCCCACCCCTAGGGTTTCCAACCCTAGGCGCAGGGGGAGGCCCAAGGGGGGTGCACTAACAAACCAGGGGCTGGTTCCCTTCCCACTTCAGCCCATGGGGCCCTCCGAGATAGGTGGCCCCACCCGGTGGACCCCCGGGACCCTTCCGGTGGTCCCGGTACAATACCGATGACCCCCGAAACTTTCCTAGTGGCCGAAACTGGTCTTCCTATATATAAATCTATACCTCCGGACCATTCCGGAACTCCTCATGACGTCCAAGATCTCATCCGAGACTCCGAACAACTTTCGGGTTACCGCATACTTATATCTCTACAACCATAGCGTCACCGAACCTTAAGTGTGTAGACCCTACGGGTTCAGGAACCATGCAGACATGACCGAGACAACTCTCCGGCCAATAGCCAACAGCGGGATCTGGATACCCATGTTGACTCCCACATATTCCACGATGATCTCATCAGATGAACCACGATGTCGAGGATTCAATCAATCATGTATTCAATTCCCTTTGTCAATCGGTACGTTACTTGCCCGAGATTCGATCGTCGGTATCCCAATACCTCGTTCAATCTCGTTACCGGCAAGTCACTTTACTCATTCCGTAATGCATGTTCCCATGACCAACTACTTAGTCACACTGAGCTCATTATGATGATGCATTACCGAGTGGGCCCAGAGATACATCTCCGTCATACGGAGTGACAAATCCCAGTCTCGATTCATGCCAACCCAACAGACACTTTCGGAGATACCTGTAGTGCACCTTTATAGCCACCCAGTTACGTTGTGACGTTTGGTACACCCAAAGCACTCCTACGGTATCCGGGAGTTGCACAATGTCATGGTATAAGGCAATGATACTTGACACTTAGAAAAGCTCTAGCAGACGAACTACACGATCTTGTGTTATGCTTAGGATTGGGTCTTGTCCATCACATCATTCTCCTAATGATGTGGTCCCATTATCAATGACATCCAATGTCCATGGTCAGGAAACCGTAACCATCTATTGATCAACGAGCTAGTCAACTAGAGGCTCACTAGGGACATGTTGTGGTCTATGTATTCACACATGTATTACGATTTTCGGATAACACAATTATAGCATGAACAATAGACAATTATCATGAACAAGGAAATATAATAGTAACCATTTTATTATTGCCTCTAGGGCATATTTCCAATAGAATATCCTTCATTGACCGTGAGAGCTTGTGATGGGCTAAGTTGGGACACCCCTGCAGGGTTTTGAACTTTCGAAAGCCGTGCCCGCGGTTATTTGCAGATGGGAATTTGTTAATGTCCGGTTGTAGAAAACTTGACACTTAACTTAATTAAAATGCATCAACCGCGTGTGTAGCCGTGATGGTCTCTTCTCGGTGGGGTCCGGGAGGTGAACACGGTGTTGGAGTTATGTTTGAACGTAAGTTGTTTTAGGATCACTTCTTGATCACTTCTAGTTCGTGACCGTGCTTTGCTTCTCTTCTCGCTCTCATTTACGTAAGTTAGCCACCATATATGCTTAGTGCTTGCCGCAGCTCCACCTCACATACCTTTTACCTACCCATAAGCTTAAATAGTCTTGATCGCGAGGGTGTGAGATTGCTGAGTCCCTGTGACTCACAGATTACTTCCAAAACCTGATTGCAGGTGCCGATGATACCATGCAGGTGACGCAACCGAGCTCAAGGAGGAGGTCGATGAAGATCGTGTTCGTTATGTTGTTCCATTTCCAGTTGATCAGTAGTGGAGCCTAGTTGGGGCGATTGGGGATCTGTAGCATTAGGGGTAGTCTTCTTTTATTTTGGTTCCATAGTCGGACCTTGATTGTATTCTGGATGTTGTAATGCTATATTCATGTATTGTGTGAAGTGGCGATTGTAAGCCAACTCGGTACCTCTTTCTTATTCAGTACATGGGATGTGTAAAAATTACCCCTCTTGTGACATTGCCTACAATGCGGTTATGCCTCTAAGTCATGCTCTGACACGTGGGAGATATAGCCGCATTGTGGATGTTGCACCCTTCTCATATAAACATATGTTAGCCGCAAAGTCTATAGGATACGAAAAAATTAAGAATGTTGTAGACTTTAAATGACAGCCTTCTTGCGATCCTTCGAAATTACCCTAGCTGCACTAGATCAAATGAGTAGACCCCAAGGGCCGGCATAAGACGAATAGATAAGCCGGGACTTATCATCATGTTTGCAAAGAAATACAAATATGTAGCCCCCATGAGCCGGCTTAATTTGAAGAATCTAGCCGGGACACTAAAGATTTGTCTTAAAAAGAGCAATCTACCGTTGGGGAATGTAGTATTTCAAAAAAATTCCTACGATCACACAACATCTATCTAGGAGATGCATAGCAACGAGAGGGGGGTGTCTACATACCCTCGTAGACCGAAAGCGGAAGTGTTTAGTAACACGGTTGATGTAGTCGAACGCCTTCGTGATCCAACCGATCAAGTACCGAACGCACGACACCTCCACGATCTGCACACGTTCAGCTCGGTGACGTCCCTCGTACTCTTGATCCAGCTGAGGCCGAGGGTGATTTCCGTTAGCACGATGGCGTGGTGACAGTGATGATGAAGTTACCAATGCAGGTCTTCGCCTAAGCACTACGACAATATGACCGAGGTGGAAAACTATGGAGGGGGGCACCGCACACAGCTAAGAGATTGTTTATTGTGCCTTTGGGTTGAAGGAAATATGCCCTAGAGGCAATAATAAAGTTGTTATTTATATTTCCTTATATCATGATAAATGTTTATTATTCATGCTAGAATTGTATTAACCGAAAACTTAGTACATGTGTGAATACAAAGACAAAATGAGTGTCACTAGTATGCCTCTACTTGACTAGCTCGTTAATCAAAGATGATTAAGTTTCCTAGCCATGGACAAGAGTTGTCATTTGATGAACGGGATCACATCATTAGAGAATGATGTGATTGACTTGACCCATCCGTTAGCTTAGCACTTTGATCGTTTAATTTACTGCTATTGCTTTCTCCATAACTTATACATGTTCCTATGAATATGAGATTATTCAACTCCCGAATACCAGAGGAACACTTAGTGTGCTATCAAATGTCACAACGTAACCGGGTGACTATAAAGATGCTCTACAGGTGTCTCCGATGGTGTTTGTTGAGTTGGCATAGATTGAGATTAGGATTTGTCACTCCGTGTATCGGGGAGGTATCTCTGGGCCCTCTCGGAAATGCACATCACTATAAGCCTTGCAAGCAATGTGACTAATGAGTTAGTTATGGGATGTTTCATTACGGAACGAGTAAAGAGACTTGATGGTAACAAGATTGAACTAGGTATTGAGATACCGACGATCGAATCTCGGGGAAGTAACATATCGATGACAAAGGGAACAACGTATGTTGTTATGCGGTTTGACCGATAAAGATCTTTGTAGAATATGTGGGAACCAATATGAGCATCCAGGTTCCGCTATTGGTTATTGACCGGAGATGAGTCTCGGTCATGTCTACATAGTTCTCGAACCTGTAGGGTCCACACGCTTAATGTTCGGTGACGATCGGTATTATGAGTTTATGTGTTTTGATGTACCGAAGTTAGTTCAGAGTCCCTGATGTGATCACGGACATAACGAGGAGTTTCGAAATGGTCAAGACATAAATATTGATATATTGAACGGCTATATTCGGACACCGGAAGTGTTCCGAGTGATTTCGGAGAAACCGGAGTGTAGGAGGGTTACCGGAACCCCCCGGGGGAACTAGTGGGCCTAGATGGGACTTAGTGGAGAAAGAGAGGGGCTGCGATGGCAGGCCGCGCACCCCTCCCCCTTGAGTCTAAATTGGACTAGGAGGGGGGTGGCGCACCCCCCCCTTTCCTTCCCCCTCCTAGTACGACTAGGAAAGGAGGAATCCTACTCCAACTAGGAGGAGGATTCCTCCCCTCCTTGGCGCGGCCTAGGGCCGGCCGGCCTCCCCCCTTGCTTCTTTATATACGGGGGCAGGGGCACCCTAGAACACACAACAGACAACTGTCTTAGCCGTGTGTGGTGCCCCCCTCCACCATAATCCACCTCGGTCATATCATCATAGTGCTTAGGCGAAGCCCTGCGCCGGTAACTTCATCATCACCATCATCATGCCGTCGTGCTGACAAAGCTCTCCCTCGACACTCAGCTGGATCGAGAGTTCATGGTACATCACCGAGCCGAACGTGTGCAGATCACGGAGGTGCCATCACTACAAAAAAAAGACACATCCGTGACATTTTGGGCCGAACGAAAAAAATTTCTGTCATACATATGACACTTCTATGACGATAATTGTGACAAAACCCAGTATCATCATAGATGTGGTGGGATCCTACTTCTATGACAAAGAATCATGACAGAAAATGGGCTTTTCGTCCTGGGCGGGCCGGAGACGCAGCTGCATGACATTCTTTGGGCCGTCCATGACAGAAAAAAACCATGGTAGAAGCGAGGGCGAGGAAAATTTCGGGGAATTCCGGGTTATGGTGGGAGGTCGGGGGCCGAGCGATGCGCGTTTCTCTTGTACACGTACGCGTGTGTGTGCGAGGCGTTGGCTCTAACTGAACCCGAGCGAGGCGTTGGGCTCTAACTGAACCCGAGCGATTGCACTACAGGCTACGCGTTACTGAACCCGAGCGATCAATCAATGGCTGTTAACTGAACCCGATCGAGCGATTCCTTCGCTACTGCTGCTAACTGAAGTCGATCGATGCT